>NC_060886.1:11680607-12018107 GCF_014805685.1 Silurus meridionalis
ATTCATTCGTCACTGCTACAAGTTCATTCAAATCACCAAGGTCACAGTAGTCTACATGAAAGCAGATGATGCATGTTATGACCTCTGTTTCATGATGAAATCATTAATGAATATAAGAAGTTTTTAATTGTAGAAAAAATTAGGTCTGGTTGACAAATCTTTGGATACACAAAGATCTTTCTGTTGGAGAGTGGACAATATCCACTTTTCATTCCACTAAGCCTCAGATTCCAGTTCCGTGGAGTAACACGGTCAAGAATTTCTAGTAGTGGTGGTTAATTTGTTTTACTTGAGGCTTGTTGGCATGTTAGCAGTCGGTTTGATTTTTGACTGTACTTTAATGTAGAACACACATGGAATGTTTTGGAGTTAACATTTAAAACTTTTGTTTGCAGCACCAGTGCTCAGTGTGACAGCTGCTCAAGCAAGAGGTGCCATGACAGGCGGCTCCACATTTGAAATGAGATGCCAGGTGACTGGCCACAACATACAAAACCCCAGCTATTCGGTGCTCATTCGCTACCAAGAGACGGAGAGTGGAAAGTCACGGAAAGTTCTGTCGCTGAGTGCTGACTCCATACTGCAGCTGGAGGAAGGAATTGTGCCCAGCCGTGCTGATAGCGTAGCTCTAGATAAGACTCGCCCATTAGAGTATAGCTTCCGTCTGTATGGGGCTCGAGTCTCTGACCGAGGCTTCTACTACTGTGATGTGACAGCCTGGACACGTGATCAGAGCAACACATGGAACAGAGGAGTCAGTGCTGAATCCCAAAAAATACAGCTTGCCTTTGCTGACACAGGTATCACTATGCAATTTACATTTAGACCAGTTGACAGGCTGTTTGAGTGTTACTGGTATTTATAGTTTATATAGTTCATTGTTTATTGTTGGTCTCATTGTCCTGATTAGCCCTAGATAGGAACTCCCTCAGGGTAAATATCACCTGCTGTTTATATAGCCCTTCAGTCTTTTTCTGTGTGTGTCTGTATGTCCTGTTGCGTAAAGACTGTATACTTTAGCTGTTAAGTGGGGCAAGGACAGAGTGATAAATGTCTTGTCTCAAAAGATGTCTTAAAAAGGCTTAGAAATACCATCTTACAGTTTTTTCCATTACATCACTAATCTGACTGTTTAATTTCTTTAGAATGAGTCAGTAAGCAAGCATGTGGCCTTAAAATCTGTGTTCTCCTCCATTTCCCTCACAGGTCCAGTATTTAATGTGTCTACTTATTCGGACAGTACTCAGGTGTTGCCTGGGGAAACAGTCAAACTTAAGTGCATCATGTCTGTACAAGGGGCCACATCTAACACAGGCAAGTAGATTTGGTCATTTGTATTGTATGAAATATGTCCAATGCTCCTAAGAAAACAAATATCAAATGTCTGAAAGTAGAGAGATTTGTTTGTCTTCAGCAAGTAGCTATACTGGGTATATTAGCAAAATAAGATTTGCTCAGAATTAAAGCAAGTAGTGGTGATAGATTTTTTTAGTACAAATGATTGGGGTAGAAATAGAAAATTTTTCAGTATGTTAAAGATTTACCAAGAAAATAAAATTAGACTAGGTTCTTGCAGCTTATCACAGATTTAGATATTTTTTTGCAAGGGTATTTTGTACTTTAAATTGGAATAGATTTGTGGAGGGTTGCTTCTCTGGGTTTTATTCAAATAAGACATTGCATATGTCTTATTTAAGTTGTGCTGTTGGAGCATATTTACAGAAGGCTCATTGTTGAAGGATATTGCGTTGCTAAGTAATACAAAGCGATTCTCTTTCCCTTCTTAGTGACACCAGTTTTGTCAGACTGTGTACTCCTTTTCCCACTTCTTGGACAAATGATCTATCTATTATTTTTGTTATAATTTTAAGGTTATTTTTTTTAGATAATTTGTTCATTTTATACATAACATTGACTCACATTGTGCTTTTTTTTTGGTTGTGTAGTTTTGTTTCAGCAGTATTAAAAAAAACGTATGTAATTATATAATCTACAAATTATATTATAACTGTTTTTTTTTTTTAATGTGCTTTATTTGCATAAATGCCTGCTCTAGGGTATAATGCATTGATTCAGGTTTGAATTGCCCCTGCTTAACATTCACATTAAGCCTGACCAGTTTTCTCTTCTGTCTAGTGAATTGACCCACCAGTAGAGCAATACATGTCCAAACTGAAATACCAATATGTAATGGCAGGTTTCCCATTGCATATGTCTCTTGTTTCATGTAGACTTTATACAAAATGGCACGCTCATTTCAAGGCTAATATTGGCCTAGTTGTTATTTATAGATTGAGAATAAGGGTCATTGTTCTCCCCTAAGGCCCTGAAATTATCTTTGGTTCATAGAAAGCGCCTGCTATTCCTGTCTGAGTTCTCTGCTCCTGCCGTCTTCTCACTCCCACTTTAGGACTGTACATTGTAATAAAAGCGAGTGAGCTCACCAGTCCATAAAAAGCAAATTACACAATAATGTGAAATGCTTTAACACAGACATCTTGGAAAATCATGTTCTTTGCATTGTAGCTAGGCCATGGTCAGCAATTTCTAATTAAATTTTGTATGTGAATCATTTGGTAAAAGAGATTTTTAAGTGATCATTTCTATTTTTTGGCTATAGGAAAAAAATAATAATAATAATTTGTGCAATTTACCCACACGTACACATTTAAATTCCAGAAAGCAGAAACAGTATAACTTAATTTGTGTTTATTTGTGCAGATGTAATTACTTGCACAATATGTGTTAAAGTGCCAAAACATTTTGTACAATTAGTCCAATCTCTTGATCTTGGTGTTCTCCTGGTTGGGGGCATTGGGAAGAAGCTCCTCCTCATTCTGTCCATTTTGGCCTTCAGAGAAGGGAAGTGCATCACAGAAGAGCTTATTGTTTGCATGGCTGAGGTCCTTCACTATATTCTTGGCCTTGGCTGAACACTGGTTTTTGTAGACAGACTGCAGGTCAGGGAGCTGAGTGCTCTTGGGGTTTTCTTCAAATGGTAGATTGTGATGGCTTCACCCCAGCTCAGAAGAGAATGTTTGTGTTGTCACTGTTTTTTCCAACATTTCAGTTCTCATGATGGTTGTCATCAGCCGTTGTTTATCAAAAAAAGATAGCAAGCAATAAAAGCTACAATTCTGATCTTTTATTGTTTATTTTTCGACCGCAAACCCGAAGTATGTCTAGTCTATCTTTTCATCTAGAATGTCGAGTGCAACAGTGTAGCAGAAACAAAAGAATTTGCATTGCTGTTCCAATTTATTCGGAGAAGACTGTAATAAATTTTGTAGTATATATGATTTTTTTTGTATTATTTTATCTTTCTTTAAATGCATCTGTGTGTAAGTCTCTGTGGACAAAATGACTTTGCTCTGGTAAAAGCATACAGAGGTGTGGCATCTCGGTGCATAGCAATACACCATGGCCTTTGTGGAGATTCCTCACATAGCAGATAGCATGCATGCAGGGACCTGCCTTATTGAGCCTCCGTCTACTAGGTTTTAACACTATCCCTCTTAGATATGTTAAATATATTGTCATAGCCTTTTATGTTAATTTATTTTTTAAGACACTGGTCTATTTAAAAAAATCTCTCTTCCTCTTTGTGCTAAGATGTTAATTTCTTTTTCTTCCTAACCCTCAGGTGAGGTGGCATATGACGTTGAATGGTTCCAGAGTCCAGTACAGGCGATGGAGAATGGTGATGTTTCCCTGATCAGCATGGATCACTGGGGAGTGGTAAAGAAGAGCAGAGAAAATGGGAGCTCGCAGTATAGTATAGAGCGCACAAACAGGGACACGTTTGTGCTCACTGTTCACCACATTCAGGACAGGGACATGGGCTCATACTACTGCACAGCCAAGCTCTGGCATTTCTCTCCTGACACTCGACTTTGGAATGAGGGGCAGACACTCACCTCTGCCCCAGCCTTTCTTGCCATCAACCTAGCATGTACGGATCGTTTCATCTTGTGTAACATACATGCATATAGTATTTGCAAAGACAACTGCAAATTTGTTAATTACTTTTGCACAAACTTAATCCATCCATAATTTTTTGTGTTTTTCTTTGTGAAAAATTTCTTTCCCCCTTAATACTCTTTTTGTGTCTTTTTAGTGTGGGACTCCATGAAGAGCCCAGTATTATATGGCCTTGGAGCAGCTCTAGTTGTTGCTCTACTGTCCATTGTTCTTGGATTTATCACTTCCCGCTGCTGCTTCTCCAGAAACCCGATGCACACACCACGCAGCAAGCTCATGGAGATGGAGATGGACTGATCCGCATGACCCAAACCAGTCCTCGTTCTTCTAATGTGAACTCTTTTTACTTTAACCCACTTCGAGATAGCATGGCTGCTAATGTTCTTATAAATTGTATTGAGCCACAAGTATTCAAATATGTGTGAGTGCACTGTTTCAAGGGAGAAAAGGAGAGTCTTTACTACGTACGTGCACTGAGGAGGATGTGGTCGCTCCAGTGAGACGCACTTGCCATAACTCAGGATTATCTTGCTGATGGTGGCCCCATCCACCTTAATGACTGTTCTCAACAGCTGTCCTGGGTTTCAATGTTTTGGGAAGCATTTCATCAGGAATAACATCTTTATCTCCCTAAAGGCATAGAACTGCACTGTGGTGCATCAGCTATCAGAGCTACATAACGAGGAGCAGATTTTTATTCCTGTATGAAGAGCTCTTGTAAAAGAGCTGCTGCTGCTGCACAAGACACATGGAACAAGTAGGAAAGCATAATCTAGATTCTGCTTTCATTCTCCCTTCATTGCTCCATGCCCATTTCAGATTCAGCCCCTGTCATGACAGCAGCCATGCATATCCTGCATCTAACCAGCCTGCCTGTCAGTCAGAGTAGAGTCCTGCTGTTCAGAAGAGTGTTATTCAGGAATCCAGCTGACCATCACTAATGGCCGGGGGCATCGTTTCCTGATCTGCTTCCACAATGCACCCCTCTTTCTTTTGCACACACTGCAATCTATTAGGGTATGGTTGGCTACAAGCTAGACCCCATTGTCCTAATGATCAGTTACTTGAACTGGGCACTATGCGGGAGAAAGTGTGTCCTCCTTGTATACAACATGCTGGCCTTTCAAAAAACCCTGATAAATAATGTTCCACTTCATGCTCACAAATGCTCTCTTTCCTCAATATAATGCTTACATACTAATGCAGTCATTTACTAATTTTAAAATGCATTATTTCCCCCCTACCCTAGAAAATAGAACAGCTGCACTGTCATTGCCCTGAAACTGCACTCAACCGCTCTTGTCCTCGTCTGCTTTGAAAGCAACAGCTGTTGTCCAGCAGTCTTCTATTATGTGACTGAGAATCCATCTACAGTATGAGCTTGGCTGTATTGATTTAAAGTAGGATTATGTACTTGTTGGTAAAGAATTCTTTAGGATGAAGCTGACCCAGAACATACAAATATTCTGCACTGTACTGCTGCATGATGGGACTTTTTTCCTAAGATCACTTTTAAGATTTGATGTTTTATTGCTGTTTTAATTAGTATTTTGGGGAATGTTTTAAAACATTTAAGTTTGAAATCGATTCTCAACCTAGTGCATCTTTTCTGCACTCACGTTTCTGACTTTTAATGAAATGGATTTTTAAACAAGGATTAATACATAAAACAGGATACAATTCCTCAAAATTTATACCAGAATAAAGGTTTTCAATAACCAAAAGGTTGTTTCATGTTTTTTTTCTTTTTACCTTCCTCTTGTTTTTCTTTCCTTCTTCTCCATAATCTCATCGTAACCCATCTGCATGTTCTAAATTGCTATTTTTCTTATTACCTTTTTTTATTCATGACGCATGTCTTAGTGGCCATTAAAACATCTCACTAATTATCACATCTTTCTGTGTTTATTTCTTAGCTTTTCCTTTTCATCTTCACTCATTGATTAACCTTTTTTTTTTTTTTTTACTTTCATCATATGCTTCTTTTGATTTGTTTTTTTTTTTATATTAACACAATCCAGATAGTTCAAAACATCTAAGATTCCTAGCAATTCCTCCTGATGGGGGAGGTGTCTTTCTTTCATGGCTCAGTAATACTTGTAGAGGTCCTCACTCCCCTGCACATGTTTAGTAGAGATTGTCTGTGATGTCTCCACCTCCTGTTCTTTGCCAGAACAAGGACATCTTTAAGCCACCAGGAACTTTTTCATGTTTTCCTATACTACGTTTGTTTTCCTACTACTACTACTATGGTTTAATATGTTCTTCAAGCATTTTGATAGTCCAAGTGAATGTTGAAGACCACATAAAGAATATTTAAGAATGAGTATAGAAAATTTTCTATAAAAAAATGAGTATATTCTCAGACAATGTTATTTTTTTCTAAGAGTTGCTGTTACTTAGATTAAATTAGTTACAGACATGCAGAGGTCTGGTACCTGAACTCATTAAGATATTTGTGGTGAGCCACATGTGTTTTAACTTTCTGAGTTACAGGAAGACCTTTTTTTTTAGCTGATCTGACCTTTTGAACATATATAAGACCTTGTTGTTGTGCTGTTTTTTCTTTTTTTTGTGATGAATTCTTCTCACTCTTCCCTATGTTGACTTCTGTTTATTATGTATAATCAAATAACCAGATGATAATTGCAATGTGATACTTTTAATGTAATACTACTTTTATATTTAATCATTAATTTGTATGTGGTTTATTTTGCAACTGTATCCCTCCTTTTTTTTTTTTTTCCCCAAAACCATAATACCACTTAATGAATTCCTATAGTCAACATCCTGTGCAGTTCCTTCCACATCAGCAAACAAATGAGGGTCAAACATTAAAATGCTAGCAGATCTAACCATACATGATTAGAAGGTGAGGAAACGTAAAAAAAAATAAATAACTCTTATTCACTGAAGTCATTAAAGATGCTATTTAGAAAACTGTACCTGTGCTTTAGAACCAGTAGATGGCAAAGTTGTCTAACTACTTTGGAACTAAATAGTGTTGTAACTAACTTATTCTTCACAATCATATTTCCTTAATAGGTGTTAAGATTCATCGATTATAATGCATTAAGGGTTTAATCACATTACAAGTCAAGTGATGACAGCTGCAGTGTAAAATGTCTCATTGATGATCTTGTAGTTTACTGACACTTACTGTGTACTGCTACGAATGCAGAAAGAAATTAAACAGCCAACCTATTTTCAGAATATGTCCTTTCCCTATATTTAAGGTTCTGATGCTACACACAGGATTTAACTAAAGCAGGTATCAGTGATTAGCAGTTCTAGTATGCACTGACTGCCGGAAACCCACGTCTATTCTCATTTCCTCTTTCAATGTATGAGGCTTTTAGGTGGCTTCATTTTCAGCTAGAACAGAGCAGATGTTGCATAAATGTATTAGTTGTCTTATGGTGACAACCTGAGCTTGTGCTGTTCAACATGGTTCTTCCTCAGCCTCAAGTGTGGCAGTTCCTTCTGCTGTTGGGCATTGGTGGACTCCTGCAAACTGGTGAGATCATATTTTTAGACAAACTTATGCTTCAAATCTAAGCTCTAAATCGAATGTGAAAAGAGTGTCATTGAATTGTATGGCATCTTTGAGGATTGTGAAAACATGGAGAAAAAGTTTTAGTTCACAGATAATTTCACTGCAAACTTTAATAGAACAGATAATGTTGCATTTCTAACAGAAAATGTTATTTGTTACATACACAAAGAAAACGTGTATTTCCAGTTTCTAGTGAAATGCACAAGGATGGGAAGTGACCAGTGAATCAATGCAACAACATGAAATATGTAAATCAAGTTGGTCAAAATTGTAGTACAGTATTTCGGATACTGCCTTAAAGATCCAGGGTCCATGGTTCTACTCTGAGCTTGAGTTAAAGATTTTTTTATGCATTTTCCTGCTTCTTCCACCACAAACTCATTACAAACTCTTCTATTTCTCTGCCCATTTGTTCATGTGTGTATATAAAATAGAAACTGGCTGACCATTTGAGTTAAGGCATAGCAATCTCCTAAAAACCTATACACAAGTGGTCTTGTTTTAAAAACTAAGCATTAAAATTTTTATAACTTCTTAGACACTTTGAAATGTCTCTTTTGTATTTCTTTGCGTACATATTATAGCGTTTATAAGGGGTTGAGTGAATTACTGTGAAATGAGTGAGCGTAGGTACTGTGTCAGCTTCCATAGCAAGAAGTGAGCTTTGGTTACTGAAAAAAAAGTGTAATGAAATCATGTGTTTACTCAAAAATTCTGGAGCAGTAATAGTTTTAACATCTATATATTGCCTGCAGACATAAAAAAAAAAATAGAAATAATGTACTTGGATCTCAAGATTGTAGCTTACATTGCTGAATAAAATTCTTATTGAAAAAAATTATATGAATAACTGAACACTTTCACTTCTGTCTTTCCTTTACAGATTTTTGTGTAGGTCAGCAATCAGTACAGATCCAGAACGGTCCATTGTACCGTGCGAAAGGATTTCCAATGTCCATCTCCTGTAATGTTAGTGACCTCAAGTTTTCAAGGAAACAAGAGTTTGCCTTTTCAATCTATAAACCAGAGAAACCAAATATTCAAATCCAGATTATTAGCACACATGACAACAACTATGCTTATACGATGTACTATCAAAGAGTACGTGAGCAAAGCATTAACATCGAAAGACTTTCAGACACTTCAGTTCTCTTCCACATCATGTCCCTGAAAGCAGAAGATTCTGGAAAATATGAATGTTATACCCCAAATGTAGGCACAACATATCATGGAAGCTACAGTGCTGAAACAACATTGCATGGTAACATTTTTATTTATAATTTTTTACATGCCAAAAATGTCAATAATATTAAGTGTGATTTTAATCCAAAATTCCCCACAGTGATTGAGGATACTCTCAAAGCATCCAACATTGGACTTCTATCTCACAGCATCTCTGAGGGTGAATCCCTTCAACTAGAGTGCCAAGTCTCCAGTCAGACCTTCCAGCATACTCATCTGTCTGTCACATGGTATGTGCGTGGGAGCACCGACACTCGACCCATCATCAGTTTGGACCGTGATTTAACTGTAAAGCCTGGACCAGAGTTTGACGACAGATACCGTTCTGGGCTCATATCTATGGAGAAGATAGAAGACAGCATCTACAGACTCGAGATAAATCAAGTGCAGCAATCTGACAGTGGTGAGATCTACTGCCAGGCCGATGAGTGGATCCAAGACCCTGATCGCTCTTGGTTTAGGATTTGCCACAGGAACACCTCAGTCTTCCACATAGAGGTCAAAGCTCTAGGTAACATTTCTAAATCGGATACTGTTTGTTTAAACTGAACAGTTGTGTAATACTTTTACTGTACTTGCATCTTGCTAATTAATATCTTTTTATGTAAAATAAATTAGATTTTAAAATGAGATTTAGCATCTGGATTTCTGTGTTTTCTGTATGTCAGACACAGCTGATGAAGTGGGATCTTTCGCTTCTCAAATTCGGGTTGGGAATGCGGCCCTTGAGGAAGGAGACATGATTGAGATTGAATGCATAATAGAGGCTCTCAATCTTCCTGGACATTTCTTCTCTATGACTTGGCTGAAAAACAACAGTGAAGTGGCTCAAATTGGTCCCTCTGGTGTGCTGTCTGTAGCTAATACCTATGCTAAAAGAGCAACTGAGGGTGAGCTAAGAACTGTGAAGAAAGGGGATAGAAACTTCGTACTTACTATTCAACCAGTAAGGGCTGAAGATCAGGGCATTTATCAGTGTAAATCTGTACAAGAGAAAAAAACAGAGACTGGGTCCTTCATCAAAGAAAAAAGCCAGCTATCACGGGAGGAAACTGTGCTCATAAGGGCCAAAGGTCAGACACTTTATTATGATTACTTTTAATATTGTTTTTTGCAGTGGCGTGCTGTGCATTTGGTACCTTGGCCATAAGTGGGTACTTACCCAACTTAATCCACCTCTTAATATCACCACGATCACGTCGCAATTATAGAAACCATCAATACTATACAAAAACGCAATATAACAATGTGTGGCATTACAGAGAGAAAGGCATTTCACATATGGAGGGTGAATACCATTTTACTAAAGCAAGAAACCCAGTTAAGACTCCAAACCTCTACACTACCAACCGCAACTGTGCCACCTACATCATCTGGAGCAGTTTAGAATCAATATTTGTCTAATAACATGACAAAAAGACTAAAAATGAAAATTAAATACAACCTACTCACCAGAGATACATACTCATAATTTGCACCGCTCCTCAGAGGCTGTAAGCCAGTGGTACCGCTCGTATTCAATCGTCTGTTCGGATTCAACCCTTTCCTGGGTTTAGACAAGCAAGCTAGCTCCGGGGTTGACCGACCTCTCCTCACGGTGTCTAGCGCTTGTTTTTTTTTTTGTTGTTTTTTTTTGGAAAATGTTTTTTTCGAGACAAAATTTCTTTCTCTCCTCCGTAGGCGTAAAGAAAGTCTATCTCTGATGTATTAATGTGTGTATTTTTTTCTGTAATTTAATATTTATATGAAGTTCCACGTCAGGTTTTTCTATATACTGTACTAAATCTGTCTTGTTAAAGGTCACAAACAAGAACTATCTTGTTTGACTATATCATGCGTGCTGTTTTCATTTTACTGGATATTAGTGCTGCTTTTGATACTATTAACTTATTATTAGGATTTTTTAAAAGTCGTATATAAACTCGGCCTACAGGTTTGGCTCTACAGAGGTTTGTTTCATACTTGAAAGATTTTCTCAGTAAACCTAGGTAAAATTTCCTTTATATGTTGTTTTCCTTTTATATGCTTCCTCAGTTTACTGTATTTCATAAATATAACACTTGAACTGTAGACATAAAATGTTTACTGCAAATGTCTGTACTTAATTGAAGCAAAAGTGAACAACTTATTGTTAGAATTAACCAAATTTCTGCTGTTAATGGCCAGTTAGGTCCGCTTTCCACAAATGCAGATAAGTTATTTTTGACTCAAATGGAATTTTTCAAAGAGAGAACATTTTGTGTTTGTAACTGTGGCAGTAGATCACACCAGTGCTAATAGTGCAGAAATAGTTTCTTCCAATTCTATATCAGAGTTTATATGTGCCTATACAGTATATTTGTATATGTCCACTAATTTGTCATTCTCCTCTATATTGTTTCAAGAGAGTGGTTTGGCTGTTGTTATGACAAAGGAGCTGGTGAATGTGACCGAAGGAGAGCCACTACAAATCACCTGCAGTGTCTCTGGAGCCAAAGGGCTGCTGTCAGTGGTGTGGCAGCACAAAAAATCTACAAGCAGCTCTTTCAGTGATGTCATAACCCTAAGTCGCGAGGGGGTGATGGAAGCTGTAGGGGCTCAGTATCAGAACAGGGGCTTACGTACGTTTCGTTCTAATATTGCTAATTTCATTTTGGAGTTAAGTGGAGCTCTTTTGTCTGACAGCGGTCACTATATGTGCATTGTGTTTGAGTGGAGCATGGAGAACAATGGCAACCTGAAGAAAGTGAACAGTCATTCACAACAAGGCCAAGTTTCTGTTAAATCTATTGGTGAGTCACATTTTTGCTTAAGTAGTTTTGCTTAGGTAGAAAAAAGTGGGTCGACAGGATGTCGACAAGAAGTTCTGAGATATACTTTCCTGTATGCGCTTCCTGTAGAATTTTCTCATTCTACTGTTGATGCTAGTGTTATTACTGTAAATATATTTATTGGCTATTTCAATGATATAATGTGCATTTTATGATTCTTATTTGACAGCCTTAGTAATGTTTTGTTTAACCATATATGTTTGATTATTGCCTTAAACTTACTGTTTTAAGGTTTTCAGTATTGCTGAATTTGTCACTTAATCCTTGGTGATTGCTTTAATCGTCCACTTTTTGTTTTTCCTTTTTAGATTCTCTTGTACATGTGAGTTTAAGAAGTCGTGATGTAATTGTAACTGAGAACTCAGTAATAAAAATGATCTGCTTAGTTCAAGCACCGAATATTTTCTTAGCTGTAACTTGGAGGTTTGTAAAACCCAATTCAACTGTTCCAAAAAACATTATTTGTATGGACCAGTCTGGTGGAATGTCCTGTGGAGCGGAGCAGCGAGACTATCAGATAGAAACTCAAGTGAGAAACACAGGCAAAACTTTTATTCTCAAGGTGTTAAGAGCGAGTCAGCAACATGAGGGACGTTATGACTGCCAGATTGATGCTTACGACAAAAATGTTCAGAAAGCCAAAAAACTCTCCAATCCACTGGCCGTCACTGTACGAAGACCTGGTATGATCTGAATTAACTACAGTTATTTATGCAATACGTTTTGGGACAAAGATTCTTAACCTTGTTTTGTTTAGATGTCTGTAGATTCCAATTTTTAGTCCTGGAGACTGCTGTTCCACAGATTTTACTGCTTTCCTTTTTTTCAACAAATTTTGATTTACCTAATTGGCTACTTAACAGCTCTTCATTAGTGCATGGAAAGCCCTCAAATGTGCAGGACAGTGGGTGCTCCAATCACTCTGTAAATCAAGGTTGAAGGTTTACACCATAAACTGAATCTAATTCTGTCCTATTCCTTTATGCATTTCAGTCAGCAAATTGGTTGTCTCCACCACCATTAAATCTCCTTTGAAAATCCAAGTAAACATTGACAGAGTGATTGATTGCTTGGTGACCTCAGACACTTCGAATTCTTCCCGTTTTGAAGTAACATGGATGCATGACAGACAGACTCTGGTGAAAATGGAACCAGGAGGGGTACTCCATCTGGACATGGATGAAAGGATCAGCATGAGAAGAACTAATAGACAAACCTTCCAACTGATGATCAAACAGTTGAAGCCCACAGACAGTGGACGCTACCACTGCTCAGTAACTGAATGGATTCAGGATCCTGATGGCATCTGGTATAATCTTGACACAAAGTCTGTCACAGTGGAACTAGATGTCATTGCAAAAGGTATGTTGCATACATCATTGCATCATTTTCCTTTTGCTTATTCACCGGTCCATTTGTCAAATCTCACCAGTGGTCATGGCAAATGTGTAGAATTTGTTTATGTCTATAATAAAAGGTAGACATTTCCGAAATTTACAAGAGCATCTTTCTGTGTTCTGTGGACATTATATGCCTGTGATCTACATACATGACATGATTGTGTAAATCTTAAACTGGCAAACATTTTTCTGCTGTAAGACTTTCCTGTTGTTTACCTAATTCTATAGTTATAATTTTCTTCATGACATTATTGTGTGACTTAGCTCTAAAAGAAACAATGGTGTAAGCTGTGTGGCTTCATTAGTAGGTGTTTCATAAAAGTAGCCGGTGAGAAATGTTTTTGTTGTTCAGAGGTGGGAAGTAATAATGTACAAATACTTTGTTACTGTACTTAAAAATAGTTTTTTTGGGTATCAGTATTTTACCTTACTGTTTATTTTAAACATTTACTTCAGACAAACAAACTTTTTACTTTCACAATTTTTTTTACACAAATATCTATACTTTTTACTTCTTTTTAAACCAGGCTTATTACTTTTAGTTTAATCTATTCATTGACATGATCAATATATTTTTTTTCTTCAACTTTTATCAGTCTTTTAAAACCCAAGTATCATTACTTCTACTTGATTGAAGGATGTGTGTACTTTTGCCATCCCTACAGGTGGTAGCCAAAGGTTTAAATAAATTTCCTGTTTTTTACTTGGATTGACAAAATTATTGATTGAATAAACACTTGACAATTATGTAATTAGAAGAAGAAACTAACAATATACATTAACTGTTTATTGTTGTGTTGCAATTTAATTTGTAATTTTATACATTTTAATATTGTTTCCTGTATTTGTCAAAATGTCAGCTCTTCTCTCTGTAATTTTTTTTTTTTACTTGCCAAATTCTCCTCCAGTCTTAGTCATAGCCACTTCCCACCATGCTATGCCAAGGTTGTGATTGCCAACATGGGCTTCTGCTGTTAAATATGCTGCCAAAACCTGCTTCTTTTAGAGCTGCCATTATTTTTTTTAGCAATGTTAAAGGACATCTGATGCTATAAGAGGAAGTGTGTTGTTAGTTTTTTTGGGTTTTTTTTAATCTTTTTATCTTTTTTTCCATCAGAAAATGAATTTAGCATGGATAAATCTAATGTTCAGCTGCATGTCACAGAGGGAGAACAGGTGAAACTGAACTGCTCACTCGGGCCTGGTGGACTCGACCCTAAATTTCGTTACTCTCTGAGTTGGTTTTTTCAAAGACCAGATCAGAGTTTGTCTACATTTAAGCTCCTTACCTACAGCCATGATGGACGTCTGCAGTTCCAAGAATTGGATTCAGAACTTCAGTATAGGCTTTCTTTCTCCAGACCCCATCTTAGTGTCTTCCATCTGTCCATCTTAAATTCCATTCCATCTGACAGTGGAAGCTATTACTGTGTAGTAGATCAGTATCAGGCTGACTGTAAAAGCAAATGTGAAAGGATGGCGAGCGACAATTCCGGTTTAACCAATGTCAGTGTACATTATATAGGTATGTTTTTCCTCTTGCTTGTAAATGTAATGATGTCTATAAGTTACTGTGGATAACATAAGTAAAAGATCATTTTGCTTTCCATTTTTTTAGAAGGTAGGCTGCAAGTACACAAAGCCAATCATGTTCATAATGTTAGTGAACTTCAGAACGGCTTTGAGGTGGAATGTAAGATCACCTCACGCTCCAGCAATAAGTCTGTGTTTGAAGTGACCTGGTCTAGGAAACAAGGAAATCAGCGGCCCCTGATCATTTTTAATGCAAGTCGTGATGGCACTCTACACAGCACCATCCTTGTAAGAACTCTGGTTTATAACCGACCCAGAACCACTCTCTACACACTCACTGTGCCTAATGTTGATTCCTCAGATAATGGCCAGTATCAGTGTCAGGTTGTGGAATGGCTACAAACAGCTGCGAACATCTGGCGAAAGGTGGCTGAAGACAAATCAGGAGAACTTTCTATCAATGTAGAGGTCGAGATCAAAACAAGTGAAGGCACTTTCACTTTGGAGACACCTGACACTCATCAGAACTACACAGAGGGAGAGCAGTTGGAAACAAGTTGTTCTATTAATATTGATCAAATGGACCTGACCTTCCATTACACTTTCACTTGGATTGTGGAGAGACAAGGCTCCAGTGCAAGCACTGTTTTACTGAGCCATACATATAATGGTTATCTAAAGTACCAAACAGAGAACCAGCAGTTCAATGGCAGGCTACTGTTTTCCAGGCCCACACACAAAACCTTTTATCTCACCATTTTAAATTTGGATCCATCTGATAGTGGAAACTACTTATGCCAGGTTGAACAGTATCAGCTTGGCTGTGAAGGCAAGTGGGAAAAGAGGGGATCTTCACAAAAGGTTTCAACTATGGTTGCTGTGCACAAAATAGGTAGAGTATACCAACTTCTGTGTTTTTAATTCTGTACATAAGAATTAAGTTTACCTCAGACCATTCTGTGAAATTTACCTTAAATTCAGATAACTTTGACTAATTTGAATTACAATATAAGGATTATTATTTCCAATGTTTTATTCCCACTGAACAGAAAGTAAGCTACAAGTACACAAAGCAAGTCAGTTTCTTAATGTTAGTGATCCTCAGACTGGCTTCAAGGTGGAATGTAAGATCACCTCCCGATCCAGCGACAAGTCTGTGTTTGAAGTGACCTGGTCTCGGAGACGGGAAGATGAGCAGCCCCTGATAATTTTTAATGCAAGTCGTGATGGCATTGTACACAGCACCATCCTTGAAAGAACTCTGGTGTATAACCGACCCAGAACCACCCACTACACACTCACTGTGCCTAATGTTGCACCCTCTGATAATGGGCGGTATCAATGTCAGGTTGTGGAATGGCTACAGACAGCTGCTAACACCTGGCGAAAAGTGGCTGAAGACAAATCAGGAGAACTCAGTGTCTATGTTCATGATAAAGGTAATTTAGACAATTTAATCATTCTCATATATATATTATATATATATATATATATATATATATATATATATATATATATATATAATATTATTTTTTTTTAACTGTCTATAAATTTACTCATGTCTTTAATGTTTTATAGCTCATTTATATGAACAGCCATGTTCTTCTGCACTATTGATGTCTACCCTCATTCCTGCACTTTTTGTCCTGCTTGTGGTTATCATAATTCTGCTGATTAAAGTTCAGAAGACAAAGTCTACTTCAAAAAAGGACCAGAATAGCACATTTTGGATTGAGAGTACCCCACTCAAAGGTATTACAGAAGCAGTAACAGATAGCAGCACTTAAAGTTAACAGTCACACTTTCACTGATGGTGTATTTAAAATACTGTATAAAATATATTAATCTATTGAATGTAATTTAAAAAAGCATATCAGTGACCGTGAATGTAATTAATAATGGAATGAATATGATATTTTAGACCCTTTAATCTTTACGTCTGTGTACTATATGAAAACGTTTTATTCTGGTTTTAGAAATAATATATTCACAGGGCATTTTGAGCATTATCATTATAATATCACAAGACTTTCATGTTACTGATTTACAAAATAAAATAACCACAACTTATCTGTGAGGAGTAAAGGAGTATTGTTAAATCTTTTAAACAGTGGGGAAGCTTTATACCTTCTAGCACATAAAACATAACTTCTCAAGATAATGTCTTTTGTATGAGTTTGCAAATATGTCAATGGCCCATTTATTTAAATGTGAAAAAGGAAGTTTGTGGTTATGCCTTTTCAAAGTGCTATGACTAATGTCTGTTGGTTTTGCTGCAATGTAAGCATTACAACAAACAGGCAAAAGGAAGACACACATTCAAGCGAAATTTCAACGTCTAAATTAAGTTAATGTAATAAATTAGGAATGTGTGTGTCTAGAATATGTTAAAATAAATAAATAAATAAATGTGCTGTGTAATATTTACTAGCCACTTGTCATCTCTCAAAAAAAAATGTGAAAGGTGAACAAAGTATCCTTTTTCAGGGAAGGGGTTTACAGTTTTTTGTTTTGTTGCATACATGGATCTTTGTGATTCTCTAGAGTTACACTTCTGTATAGTTGTTTCTTTGCCATCTTTAGCTCATTTTGTAGTGCACTATATGACCGAGGTGGCAAACATAAACACATTCTTCATAACTAAGAAGTTGTCCAAAAAATAAATAGTGAAGTAATGTAATGATATCAGAAAAATCTACTAAAGTACAGTAACAAAGTATTCATACTTCCTTAATCTACTAAAGTACAATAGCGAAGTATTCATACTTCCTTACTGCCCATCTGTGCCATATGATTTAGTATGTATCACAACAGCTTTTTATTAAAAAGTGCACTTATTCAAATTCATGACTGGATAATATCAAATAGTTATTTACTAAATGCTTGTAAAAGATGTTTGAAAACAAAAAGTTCACTGTGTTATCAAGTCAAGTAGTCTTTTATTGTCATTCCAAACATATGCAGTACAGTATACAGTAAACCAAACAACATTCCCCCCCCAGAACAAATGTAAAAGACAACATAAATTAACACTAGACAACACAAAATTGACTACTACATAAAATGCACATGTGCAACATTTAGTGTAAAAACAACAAAAGCCAGTAAGACGATAAACATAATGACATAATGGCAACTCCCACCAGTAGAGTAGATGTATATTTGTGCAAATGATTTGACCATACAATAATAAATAATATATATTTAAAGATTGAATGGTTAACATCAGTAAAGCAATTTCCACTCCTGTCTCCATGTTCAGTATTTGACCTTATTATTCTTTTCATTTTCTTTTTGCTTTTATGCATTTTCAGCATAAAGATGCAACGTTTTCTGATATTTAACCATTCATATGTTTGACATAGGAATGCTGCCAAATATTGACTCTTATAAAATGGGATGGGAATTAAAACCTATAAATAAAAACATGCTTAAACAATAAACTTCTAACCTAACAGCTGCAGTAGTAAACCATTTAGCTAAGAAATGTTAGGGATTTATCAGCTTAATGTCTTATGGGAGAAAAAAAAAAAAAAAAGCATTCGGAGACTGAAATTGCATAAACTAGATATTCTGCTGTGTGAACTAAAGTGAACTTCAGTCGGTTAGCCACATAGATTTTTATCTAACACGCACACCCAGTGACTAGCACCTCTCTCACCCTCTCTCCCTCTGTCTCATTCTACCTCTCTCTCACTTTCCCTCTCTTTCAGATTCAAGTAGCTTTCATTGGCATGGTACAAGGTTTTACGTTGCCAAAGCATTTGTAGTATTAAACTACAAACATACACACAAATTACAATAAAAAAAAAAGTCTGGCAAAGTAATAGCAATAAAAAAACACCACAATGACTTGTCTTATTAACCAAATGTTTATGGGCAATTTCTGCATGTTTACAGTGTCCGTTATTATGCAGTTGGTCCTGTTTCACTGGGTATGCTTTTGTTGTGACAGTACTTCATAAACCTGGCAGCCATGTTTCAGCTTGCTGAGGATTCTCCTAGCAGGTGTTATTTTCTGGCTTCCCACTCAAATCTCTCTCATGGTTAGAGGATATGACTCCTAATTTGTATACAAGTGCATTTGTGTTTTCACTTAGATCAGATGGATGCCTCTGAGATCATTTAATGGAGCTTGTGCAGGTTCTGGTGTAGGGATTATGCTTTTTGTCTAGACATAGCTGAAGTTGTCAGGTTCCTGCTGCACATATTGAGGTTAAGGTGTAGGCAGTAGCGGCAGGAGCTGGTGTGGAATGTTAACCGCAGATTTAGATGAGAAGCTGAACCAGGATAAATTTTGACTGCTTCCTTGGTTGTGGATTATTGTTGCGCTATTGTTTTGATTGTATTTTTTTTTGTAACTCCCAGGTTTGAATTTGAATGTTGAATTGTGATTGATTCTCCACATTGCTTCCTTGTAATGTCTTCCAAAGTGATTTTGTCAGTTGAGAAGGTAGTTTTGGCCTTTTCAATCATTTTGCATTTTAAGAAATTTGACAGATGCCCTTTTAGACTTTAGACTTAAGGTACCCAGCTAGGTAGTACTTGGATTTGAATCACAACCTTCCAATCAGAACTCAAGTCAGTCATTGTGAATTGTTTTGTAGCATTGTAGTGCAAACCTTTCCACTTATAGATGTGGGTAATTAACCACACTGAGTTTCTCGCCTAAGTTTCCTGGTACCCTTTTTCAGCGCTGTCAGCTGAGCCCTGTGGCTTTCTGTCTGCTGTGAAAACTGGTTTTCCTGTGCTACTAGCTGGGTCTTTCTCGTTTCTTGCAAGAGTTCCCTCACTTATCAGTATATAATGAAAATAGCAATTGCAGATGCTAGATAAAAACGACATTTTACTGTACAAAGTAGGAAAATTGGTCCTTATCCCAAATAGAGGGTGTGTTACAGTAAATAAATTATGGGTTCCCTGGTGGTCTATTGGTTAGGATTCGGCGCTCTCACCACCGTGGCCCGGGTTCGATCCCCAGTCAGGGAACCAAACCCAGCCATTAGGGTTGCACTAGGAAGGGCATGTGCCAAATCGAACATGCAGATCACGAATACGGATGATCCGCTGTGGCGACCCCTAATGGGAGAAGCCGAAAGAAAGTTTTACAGTAAATAAATTCCTGAAGTAATTTAGTCAGTTAAGTGATTTAGTCAGTGTGTCTATGTAAGTTATTTATAATCTTAAACCTACTAAAGTTATTATTTAAAGTAATGAGAAAAACATTATCAAAGCAAATTGTTATTTTACAGGGTAGCCTTGCTAATGACATGTCATGGCCAAGGAAGAAGCAGCTAGTTCAGATAACTTTCATACCATTTTCTTTTTTGGTGTGTGTGTTTATCTTATTTAAAGTTTAATATACTTATTGAAGTTTATTTAATATATTAAACTATTGTAAATGTTTTGTATAATTAAAAAGGTTAAATTGGTTTGTGCTTTTCCTTTTTATTATTTTTTAAGATAGAAAGGAGAGGCTGGGGGCCTCCAATATAAATTTTGCCTAGGGCCTCCAAATGTCTAGAACTAGCCCTGAGTATGTAGCACAGACGATTCTCCCCTGAGGTGGGCTGTCTTTTTTTTGCTAGACTGTTGAGCTATTTCTGGGCTGTGTGTTGAGAAATGGTCATCTCTCTGGTCTGTACCAACTCCCCTTCAAGCACTGTGAATCCTTTCCTCATGCCAATGCAATAATAATGTGGATGAGGGTCAGTATTGTTTGTTCAGTGCTATTGGGATCTATCTGTTCATGGTGCTCAACTGAAAGGGGAAGTAAAAGTTGCTATGTGAATGTTAGATAGATTTTGTGACTTTGAAATTATGGCCTTGTTCCATACATGTGTGTGTGTGTGTGTGTGTCTCTCTCTCTCTCTCTCTCTCTGTGTGTGTGTGTGTGTGTGTGTGTGTGTGTGTGTGTGTGTGTGTGTGTGTGTGTGTGTGTATATATATATATATATATATATATATATATATATATATATATATATATATATATATATATATATATATATATATATA
The DNA here is from genome assembly GCF_014805685.1 of Silurus meridionalis. Classification (NCBI taxonomy): domain Eukaryota; kingdom Metazoa; phylum Chordata; class Actinopteri; order Siluriformes; family Siluridae; genus Silurus; species Silurus meridionalis. The sequence continues at coordinate 11,701,148 of NC_060886.1, forward strand.
TATATATATATATATATATATATATACATATATATATATATACACACATATATATATATATATATATATATATATATATATATATATATATATATATATATATATATATATATATATATATATATATATATATATATATATATATATATATATATATAATATACAGTGTATATATATAAATCCACCCTTACTTTTAAGATGGGGCAAACGGAGAAGTTGAAGCATCCTTCTTTATGAGATGCAGCACGGAAATGCATTATACAGCCTCCTCTGGTGGTTATAGTCATTATTACACGTGCCAATTAATCAACCTATATGTTTAATGGAAAACTTCCTGTACAACGGTTAAACATTCTTAGCTTATAAAGGAGATCTGCTTGGAACCATATGTAGCTCTATTGCGAAGTTTTTAATCCAGTCTGGTTTATATTAAAAATATATATATATTTTTTTATACTTGCACTTTGAATCCTTTCACATCTAATGGCATATCAGGCCTGATTTTAGTCAGAACGAGTTGGAGCTATAGAATCTTGGATGCATAAAGGATATTTTTTAATATTCGTGTGGGTGGTATTTTTAGATATTTAAAACTCCACAGTCAAACTCTCTAATTGCCTGTCTGGCACAGCAACAGGTCCAAGCCAAAGGCAATCGATATTAATGTTACATAAAGCATGTGTAAACTCGGTAGTGAAATACTGTACGCTGTGAAATATCCTTTCAATATTGTTCTTTAATATTGCTGGGACTGTACTGTTCAAAAAAATATTTATAATATTGCATGCTCAAGTCAGGTCAAGAGGCTTTTATTGCCTGATGGCTTGCAGGAAAAATGCTGTTGGCTTTGCAGATGCAGTGTGTGGTGAAAATGTCCATGATGGAGGGGAGAGAGAATCCGATGATGTTCTCCGCTGCCTTCACTATCCTCTTTAGAGTCTTGCAAATCCGAGACGGTGCAGTTCCCAAACCAGGCATTGATGCAGCTGCTCAGGATGCTCTTGATGGTCCCTCTGTAGAACATAGTCAGGACGGGGGAGGGAGATGAGCTTTCCTCAGCCTTCTCGGGAAGTAGAGATGCTGCTGGACTTTCTTGGTGATTGAGCTGGTTTTGATTGACCAGGTGAGGGTATCCGCCAGATGAACACCAAGGAATTTGGTGCTCTTGACGATCTCCACTGAGGATCCATCAATGATCAGTGGAGAATGGCTGCTCTGTTCTCTCCTGAAGTCCACAAACATCTCTTTGTTTTTGTCTATGTTTAGAGACAGGTTGTTGCCTCCACACCAGGCTGTTAACTAGTGCACCTCCTCTCAGTATGCTGATTCATCGTTCTTGCTGATGAGACCCACCACGGTCGTTTCATCTGCAAACTTGACGATGTGGTTCGAGTTGTGCATTGCTACATAGTCGTGAGTCAGCAGCGTGAACAGCAGTGGGCTGAGCACACAGCCCTGAGGGGCGCCAGTGCTCAATGTGGTGGTGTGCTGCTATCCAAATGCATGTTAGATCCAAAATTAAGGGACAAGAATGTATGGCTGCTGTCAGGATTGTTTATTAGAAATAAACAAACAAACCTCTTACTGGTCAACTCAAAAGATTACTACAAAATCACTCCATGCAATTAAATAAAAATGTCCACATGATTACATTTAAACAATTGTGGCTTTTTCTGCATCAGTGTTTAATTTTTTTTTACACTGAGTTTTGAGGTATTTTTTGAAGCAATCAATCAATAGAAATAAACAGAGTTAGTGCTGTGTAGTAATTTTATTAACATGCATGTCTTTCTTTTAAACTAGAGTGATTGTGAAAGAATGTACACCCTAATAAGGAATTTCAGGTGAGATGTCTGACATGGAAACCTATTTTGAGAAAATGAAGGACATGAAAAACTTTCAAAGCATGTAGAATCTGCACACCTGCAGGTCAGCTGATATATGTTGTGATTTTAATATGAAGCACAAGACTAAATGTGGAATGGTGAGATCAATTCATCCCTATGTCTTTGCAGCTGTTCAGTACATTAGAAATTCAGGGCTCCAAGTGTTTTTCATTAAGGAGATAACCATAAATTTTATCCTGGTAACATTTTCTGCCACATTAAACTGAAGATTTGTACTTGTTCAGAGACGCAGGAAATTCAGAAAATCGTTTAAAAAGGTGAGAAAGATTTACAAGAAGCAATGCTTCTAGTCTTTGGTTTCTTCCATCAGATAGTACTTAACAGATATTTTTGTAAACTGCATTGCCTCAGTCATCTCTGATTGTGAGAACAAGAGCCCAGTCTGAATTCAGAGAGTACAAAACTATTGCTATTCTATTTGGTGTGTAACAAAGAGAACTCAGGCGTTGTGACAAACCATGTGATGAAGGTTAATAATAGCAATAGACTGCAAACCAGAATGAAAAAAAACTCAGATGTTTATACATGAAATCCACATGAATCAAAAACCAGCAGGAAAAATCCAAATAGTCAAAATATATGTGGAAGAAAACATGACGAGCATATACAATATTCTCTATCTGTAAACTATTTATAAATAATAAATAAATATGTCTGAGCTATACAATCTATGAACAAGTAATGCCAATGACAAGATAATTTGTCTAGAATTCATAGCAGAAGGCCAGGTTCAATTGTCTCTGAGATTCTCTGACTCTACTTTTTATCAGTAAAATATTAAATTTGTGATGAATTCAGATGTATTTATGTACATCCACACCCACACACACACACTTTATTTATTACATCTGCAACATACCAGAATGTTTTCCAACACAACATAAATTTTTAATCACAGGGCTCATCATACTTTGAAGTGTAAAACATTTCCATCCAGCTGTAATATTTAAACTGCTTACTGACAGCAGAAGGTTTGGGTAACTTTCTGGCGTTCATAATGTACGTAGTGCTGGCCTTCTGCTCTTCTCTCCCGTCTAACTCCATTAGACCACTAGATTGTCTGAGGGAAGCTTGGGATAATTCCTGAATCCCTGTTTTATACCGCCATTTTTTGTTTTAACCTCTAAGTTTTATTTTTTTATCACTTTTATATGTTCAAACCAGCAACTCAAAGTGCTTCACAGTGTTAATAATTTAAAACATAAAAATGAAATAAAATATCATCATATAGACCAATTGAAAAATAATGAAATAGAATGAAAAATAACCGTCAAAGGAACACACAAATATATTTCTTTATTAACACAGTGAAGCATAAGTCAGTTGGCATTAAGCACAACTTGAACTATTTTGTCAAGTAATTATCTGGTATATAATACCAGGCTTAGGTTCCCTGGTGGTCTAGTGGTTAGGATGTGGCGCTCTCAACGCTGCGACCAGGGTTTGATCCCCGGTCAGGGAACCAACCCCAGCCATTAGGGTTGCACAAGCCTTAGCGCCGGCCCCAAGCCCGGATAAATGTGGAGGGTTGCGTTAGGAAGGGCATCCAGCGTAAAAACATGTGCCAAATCAAACATGCGGATGATCCGCTGTGGCGACCCCTAATGGGAGAAGCCGAAAAAAAGTTATAATACCATGTTTCTTATAGCATATTCCAGATTTTTTATTTAATTTTGGTTGCTTTTTCTTTCTTTGTCCAGGTCGTATATATATTGTATAATATTCAAGTCTGGTGTGTATATGCTGTTTTTTTCCAAATATGATTTCACTGCATTAGCAGTGTGCTTGGGCTCTTTAGCATGCTGCTGTCCTGCTTTCCAGAAGGAAAGGCATGATGAATTAAACTTGTACTTGTTTAATTAAAACTTTTTAATTTTCTGCATTAATGAGCCCAGTAATTCAGGCAATATTGCCAACACAACTGGCAAAAAATGCAGCTCTAAACCAGGACAGACCCATCACCATGTTTTAGTGAAGGCCGATAGTACATTCTTCTATCTCTCCAACTCTTCTTATCATGTATTATTGACAACTGGGCCTAGAATTTTTAAACATAGATTTGTCACTAGATAATACTCTTTTCCACTGATCTTTATTCCAATCTTTGTGAGCTTTAGTATACCTTTTCACCCTGTTCTCCTTAAAAAAAAGTTATTTTCCCTGCTGCCCTTCCTTTAAGACCATTGCTGATCAAGCTTCTACAGATTGTAGAAGGGTCAACTTAGCATCCCAATGAAGCTGACAGAAGCTGAGCCAGGTCCTTGCTGGACTTCTTCCAGTCTTTCAAAGAAGAAATTCTGAGAAAACTTTTATCAGATTTTGAAAGTTTTCTTGGCCTTCCAGTCCTTTCTTTGTCCCTGAACTCTCCTGATTCTTCAAAACAGCTTAAGTACAATATACTGTATTGAGTATACAGTTTGTAAGGGGAGGTCACATTAAATACTTGGCACTTTAAGCATAGAGAAAAATTATTTGTATTCTGCATTGAAATATCTTGTACTAAAGAAATTATGTATGTTTGTTAAACCATTAGTAAAACAACAAATCTAATGGTGGCCTAAAACTTTTACACAGTATTTTACAGTGGTGGGCCGTGCATTTGGTACCTGGGCTTCAGTGGGGACTTACCCGACCTAATCCACGTCTTAATACCACTACTATAACGTCGTAATTATAGAAACCATCAATACTATACAAAAACGCAATATAACAACGTGTGGCATTACAGAGAGAGAGGCATTTCACATATGGAGGATGAATACCATTTTACTATAGTTCAGAATTAATATTTGTGAAATAACATGGCAAAAACATAAAAATATAAATAAAATATAACCATCTCACAAGAGCTGCATAGTCATAATTTGCACTGCTCCTTGGAGGCTGTAAGCCAGTGGTACTGCTCATATTTAGTGGTCTGGAAGTGGTGAACAAACTCTTCCCTGGACTGAGACATGCTAGCTAGCTTTGGGGGTTTGCTGACCTCTCCTCATGATGTCTAGCTTTTCTTGAAAATTTATTTTTAAGTATGTCTAAGACCAAATCAATTTCTCTTCCTTCTTAGGCATAAAAAAGTGTAACTCAGATGTAATAATGTGGGCAGAGCGCTACACACGTGTTTTGTGAGGCGAACTTGGCTGTAACAGTTTTCCTCTGGTCAACTAATCAGAGGACGGAAAAATGCTGACGCTATTCTGGGACAGCTAGCTGGCCCTATGAGGCGAATATGAAATCTGATTGGTTAAAGAAACAGACCCATTGCTAATAGAGACTAAGGTAAAAAGGCCAGCAGTACAGACTTTGAAGGCCCTGGGCAGATTAGATTGACATGGCAGCACATAGAGACTGAAATCTGATTGGACAAAGAATCTAACCTCCACATTTAGGTTGTAAATGTAGGTCAGTGCTTCTGATAGTGTTTAGTCCAGCAGAGAAGGCTTTGCTGGCCCTGACCGCCTGCCACTGGTACTTAATACTATATTAATACTATATTATATTAGTATTATATTATTTATGTATGTATGTATGTATGTATGTACATATGTCGACTACATGTATTTTGGAGAAAGGTCGCAAAGAAACAGTTGTTGTATGCTTTGAGTCAGATTCGCTCGCTTTATTAATGTCTATGCCTTGACTATTTAACTGACCAAAAAGAATCTTCAAAAGATTGATACTTTGTCAGTGATCTGGGTAAATATTAGCTTATTTGATTTCATCTTCAAAAAAATAGAGAAGCCTGGGAGCATTGCCATTGCTTGATTAGTGAAGGTAACAGACTCACTTGTTTGTATTAACTATACAGCCATGTTTACATTTAAGCTGTGATTTGGACTTTGTCCAGTGAAAGTGAGTGACATGGGAATGTGGTGGGTGACATAAGAGCGGGTGAAGTACAGAAACATGGAATGTGTGAATTCTGTGTTCTTAGCAGTAAACGGCTGTCTGACTAGTGCTTTTTGAAAGTGTTAAAGACGACCGAGGTTGTGACAATTCCACTGACAGAAAGCAATGGCCTGAAGGAGTGCAGGTGGAATGGAGGTCAAGCGGAAGGTGTGTGATCGCATTTGATGAGGTCTATGTAGCAGTTAGGTACAGGACATTTAAAGGCCATCTCACTGGGAGGAGAGGAGAGTGACAGGCTTCTTGCTGCCAGGTAGAGTCTATATTTAGGCAAAAGCACAGCAGGGAATTGCACTTATACATGGTGTGAGCATCATTATTTCTGTGTGTGCATGAAGAACAACATTCAAAGTTTGTGTTTGTATATCAACGTAGTAGTGTGTGTTTGTTTGTGTGTTGGAGAGAATGGTTAAGGTCCACAGTATAACTGGCATGCGTCAACATGATCAATGAGCTCCTCCGAGCAGCATTTTCAGTGGGTTTCTAGAGTAGGTGAGAAATGTATTTTTCCTGCGGCAGTTCTTTCTATGTAAATTTCAATTCCAGGTTTTGTCATGCAATCAGATTCTCGAGTCACTGGTCTGTCTATTGCATAAGCTCAACTGAGACAGAAAGTGTTGACAGATGGCCCTGTATTTTGCATTTGAATGTCCTCTTGTTGGAAATGAACATGATCAATCTTCTTTTCCATTACTGCATTTCTTGCATCTGTGTAAGATGTATGATTTACTGTAAGAATTTCAGGGTGTATCCCTGACAATGAGCTGTGATTATTATTCGAGTTTTGGCAGTGTATGTGTTAGTAGCAGAGAGCTGCTGAAAAGTCAGTCATATTAAAAAATAATCTCTCAGGTGAGGAATATGACATCACTGTGCTATTTAAAGTTGCTGGGTTTAGCTTTATATAAACTATATTATCTTCTCTTATCTAGCCTCTTTTTCTTTTCTTACCTCTATCTATCAATGCCAAACGTTATAGGTGTAAAAAAAACCTTGAATCTCCTCACATAAGGTTCCACTCCTGTCAACCAAGAACAGAAATCTGCAGCTATCTTTGAGAAAAAAATTTACCCAAACTGGAAAACTTTTTTTTTTTTTTGTTCTTTTTTTTTTATTAGAATCTTCAACTGTCCAGGTTATGTGAATCTGTGACCATGATAGCCTCAGGATCCTGTTCTTGGCTGACAGGAGTAGAACCTGATGTGGTCTTTTGCTGTTGTAGCCCACCCACCTCAAAATGTGACTTTTCTTTTTTCTCGATGCTGTGATGCTTTTCTGCTCACCAGAAGATAAGCGAGCAAGTGTACACATATTAAAGTGTGTGTGTATGTGTGTATGTGTGTGTATGTATATATATATATATATATATATATATATATATATATATATATATATATATATATATAAATATAGTGTGTGTGTATGTATATATATATATATATATATAAATATAGTGTGTGTGTATGTGTGTATTGATTAATAATAATTATTAATATATACTTTTATTTTAAGAATGATCTGTTCTGCTTATTTTTTCCCCCGCAAAAAAACCCACCCACTCATTTTCAACTCACTCACACTTTTATCATGCACAGCACAAACACATTTCAGCCCACACATGAGATAAAAATTGGTCACACCAATAGAAGTCATAGAACAAGTGGGTGAAAAAAAGGCAGCTAACCTCTGTTTTCACACTTCAGGGATAATGAAAGGAAATTAATATTCGCATTTATTATGCTTCTGGCATGGATCTGGAGGACCATGCAGAAGAAGTGTGGTGTTCTGTAGCGATCAGCTGCTCTTACAGTCTACATTCAGCTTCATGTCACAACCTACTTGTGAGCACAGGCAACTCAATCTTTATCACATATCTATTTGCCTGTGTATCTGTCTATCTATTTATTTATCAGTCTCTGACCATGTAGTGTAGTATGTTTGTGTGTGAGTGTATGCCTGAGAAAGTTGTCAGTAGATGTACAGCCCAGGTAGTGAATAATTTCAGTTGATAACATAAAATAAAACCAAGTCGCAGCTCTTGACCTTCCTAATTTTCTGATATCCTTGATTATTTGTTCTGTGTTTGATGTACTGGATATACAGTGGCTCTGTGTTACATGCGTGACATTATGCTTTCATAAATAAAAAAAAATGGTTTGACATGAACAAAATCACACAGACCAGCATTAATCACTCTTGACTTTAACAATTAAACGCAATCCTACACTGAACAAAAAGTGTAAATCTATAGTCATGGAATCAACAGAGAATGGACCATATGCATTCCCTTATACATACCTGTAGAGGAGAGACCTACAGCATCGACCTTGAAATCTGAAGGATCTAGAGAGATTCTGTATAGAGGAAACTTCTTGGATACCAAAAACAATCAAGATTTCTTACAGCATTCTTTGCTTATATTTGCCAATGCTACCAATATTAGATAAGGGCCTGTAGCAATAAAATTCATTAACAAATTCATGTTCAGTAATCGCCTTAGATCTCTTAGAAGCACTGGTCATAAGGTGGCAAGAGGACTCACACACATTCACACCCATAGCCAATCCATGCATGTTTTGGTAAGAACCACATATAGAGTGAGTGAGAACATGCACAGGGACTCCACAGAGAAAGCAGCCCAAGCTCTGGATCAAACCAAGGACTCTAAGACTGTGAGATGATAATGCTACTCAATGTACCGCCATACTGCTTGCCAATTAAATGAATCATTTGTAAAAGAAAAAATAGAATTCATCTTTAAATATAAACTGTAATCGGGGTCAGTAATTGGCAATTACTAATAAGAGTCTAGTTGTGTTATGGCACTTCATTTTGTTTTAATTGCTACTATTTCTAACTCCCTTACATAGTTTTCTATTCTATAGATAGATTCTATTCTAGCCTATTGATATTTTGATTTATGTTAATACATCATTATGTTGTTACAACATTGTTGTGGTGTATCTGATTGCTCATATATATATATATATATATATATATATATATATATATATATATATATATATATATATATATATATATATATAAAATCACTACAACCTTTCCTGTTTAATGAAAACCACATATTGTGGCGTTCAAGTTATAATGTTACCCCTAAATAATTTCATATAGTTTTTTTAATGGGTTTTATACTGCAAGACTTAACTACTTGGAGCATGACTGATCACACTATTGATTGTGAAACCCATTGCAAAGTTCAGTTTGCCATGGAAACAGAACCAGTGGGTTACCAGGGTGATGGAAGACAATTTTCATTCCTGAAATGACATTTACTTGTTAACTGTTGCATTCACCGTAGGGCTGTTTGGTTATGCCTGGCTGTCATTGCTGTCAGATATTGTTACAGAGGAGACACTGATCAACTGTTAGCAGCTTAGAAATGTGTCAAGATCATAAAGTCATCCCATTAGTCTTTAAACACAGGACAGTTTCAAAGTCTCACAAACTATGGGCTTCATTTATCAATCTTTAAGTAAGTTCCATTTTTTTGTTTCAGAAACACTGGTTTTCTTTATACTCACTTTAGATTGCTGATCACCCATAAAATGCACATACAATGGAGAGCAATTTTTCTTTCAACTTACTTCTTTGTCAAGTGTGCCTTACGTCTTCCTTTACCTGTGGTAGATCTTACAGCTATAAGCAGAAACCCAAACCTGCCCTTAATTTATACAGCACACTTCTCTTATCATAATTCAACTAGTATTAATTGCATTTGTCTTAATTTATGTGTTGACTTGCTTTTTTTATTTTTTAAATTTCTTTGAATAATGACAATAATATAAAAAATTCCTGATCTGCCATAAACCATGATCGAGGCAACAAAGCATCTTTATTAGTTTTCTAAATAAGCATGTCTGCTAAATGCTGAAATTTAAGCTCAATATATGGTATGTACACTAAATTGCCAAAAGTATTGTGTCACCTGGTCATAATGTACGGTATGTGATTTTTAAGCATTAAATTCCACATTTAGTCCCAATTTGCTCTTTTAATTCCCTCCACTCTTCTAGGAAGCTGTTCTATTTTGGAGGGTGCTTATGGATATTTTTGCTCATCAGCCACAAGGGTGTTCCGGGAAGGCAGGTACTGATTTTGGTGAGGAGACCTGGGGTGCAGCTCCAATTCATCCAAAAGTCGTTCAGTAGGGTTAAGATCAGAGCTCTGTAGCAGGTCACTCAAGATCTTCCTCTCCAAAACATGTAAATCATATTTTTTAGGGAACACACTTTGTGCACAGGGGCATTGCCATGCTGAAAAAGGTTTGGGTTCAAGTGAATGCAAAATTGTATTATAAGCGCATCCAAAGAATTCCTAGAGAATTGAGTGCCTCCAGCTTTGTGGTAACAGTTTGGGAAAGAACCACATATAGCAGGAAAGGTCAGGTGACCCAATACCTTTGCCAATATAATGTATATTGCAATGTATATGTGCAATAATCCAATATAATGCAAATTATGTGCTTTAGTATTTGCACTAATTAGTCATTGTATGTGTAAATGTACATACCTTAAAAGCAGTTTTGGAATATTTTTGTGTACACATTTTTTTATGTATAAATATGCTTTTTGTAGCTGCCTGATAAGCCCATATAACACATACCGGTAAATCTATTTGATAACTGAAGCTCAGTGAAAGTATGTGCATCATAGTTCACAACTTCATTTTATTGTTGATCCTCACAATTTCTTAGATAAGAAAATTGGCTTTTTTTTCGGGAGCAGTATGTCCCCAAAACATTGGGAAATGTGAACCCGTAATCATCATCACACTGCAGTCTTATGGGTTTCAGGACAACAACACTAATAATAAACTAGAAGCAAAAAATAATGTGTCAAACATATAGAGAGTATATTAGTATGGAACAAGTAGTGTGAGGTCTGATTACAGCAAAATATCAGCAGATTCTTTTCCAGATGGAAGCAGTGAGAGATTCACTGATGACTTCATTCTGAATTTTTTTTCTGGCTGAATAATTATGCCAATGCCCTGGTGTTCTTCAGTGTCTTTTGAGTTGTAAATTCCAGAAATGTATTTTACATGCACACTTAATTACTTCCTTGAATTTAATTAGAAATAATTGGCTCTGAAAAGATATCTGCAGTATGACCCATGACACACATTATTTTTCTGAATCCACTCGAGGAAAAAAGGAGCATTGCCTTTTCAGCTGTACGCTACAGTCTATAGCTTTTCAGCAGGGCTGTGTCACTTTCTTTTGCACAATACTTGAATCCACAGACAGCTGTGACACTATGACTATATGAACAGAGCAGAAACTTTGTAGTGTGATAAGGGTGTGCAGGTCAGCGTTACAACTACAATACCTTGCTGCCCGATTAAGACGATAAATAAATAATAATAAAAATAGATAGATACCTTTTATCCCAGCACATTGTTGAAGAAAGGTCAAAGCTCTATATCATTCAATATTATGTCTGACGAAGAAAATCCCTCTGAGCTGGTTAAATGTTTGGACTCTCACAGATATGGGGCTTTTACACAGCCTGTGGAGGGAATTTAGAGAACCTAAATAATGGCTACGTCATTAATATTTGGACACTAAATGTGGACCTAAATGTGATTTGGTAAATTATTTTAAATGGAGAGGTGGAAACAAGATTGATTTTAGTAGATGGTGCTCACTGAGATTCTTGTCTCTGAAGAAGCTCCCTTGGCACTATGCTGCCTCAGGTTCCATCTCCAAAGAGACTGCACACTCTTAGCAGCATGAAATCAAAGCAACTCTCCCTTCCATCTATCCTGATCCCTCAGCTTTTCTGCTTTTTACCCCTCTCACTGCTTTGCTTTCTTTTCTTTTCCTTTCCCAACCTCTGTCACCATTTTCTTCTCTCCTCATCATGGTGTTATGCTCTCTTATTCATATTCTCCCTCGATCTGAAACTGATTTAAATTTTAAGGACATTTTGTGATATTTATTCAGTTCGTATATATTCACACCTGTGTTCACACATCTAACACAAATCATTATCAACCCCCCCCCTTTATCTCTTATTATATATTTTCTTTCTTTCTCTCTCTCTCTGTACCCTGTTTTTTGTTATATTTTCAAAAAAAAAATTTAAACCAAATTTCCAATTCCTCTATTTATAATTCCACATTCTGACACATGCATCAGTGTACATTGCATATGCAAAAATGTGAAAAGTGTTACCTTAGAGGAGAATAAGATGCAGACTATCAAAAACAAATGAACATTCTTTATGACAGAACATGCTGGAGAAATATAACACAAAAATATGTCTCAAAATGGTGCAACACAGAGAAATGATGGAATATATTGGATAAGCGTTTGGAAATATTAGTAATATAATCTAGAATGTAGCATACCATTAAAGGCAATACCACACAATACCTTAACATACTATGATCTGCTGAAGTATACTATAATGTATAATATACCAGAACACACACCACTATTCTAATCGATATGCCACACAATGCCATATGCTATTTATATTATGTTACTATTTACATATATTATGATACATATTTTACCTGAAAAGCAAGTCGGGTTGCAAAAATAAGGCCAATTGCAGTGCATGCAGTAAATGTCCAAAATCATGTGGACATCTGACTATCACATCCATGTGCATCTAGGTACATCTCATACCTAGTTTTATATATACTCTGTGTATTAGACTGATATTCCTACTTTTCTGCCTTGCTTTCTTTTTAAATGCACCACTACCCACACCACCATATGCAAGATTTAGGTAGCAACCCTTTGCCATCAAATGGATGCTGTTTCTGTTTTAAACCTGCTGCATCAGTGCATTTGCTTTTTATTCGAGCTAGACTGGCATCTTATAAAAACCAAATTTGATCAGCATTAATCTAACTTTTACGATGCATTCTGCTTGACAGTTTTATAAAGGGAATATTGATGATCACAGGTGAATCAAATCAAATGTTTTGATTTTTTGCACATATATTCTATGTATATGCTAGGAATATACGAACTATCTTTTTCTTTTGATTATGCATCAAAATAACATTTAGCTTGCTGTTACTGTCATGTTCTTCAATTTTAAATGTACTCTGAAGAGACAGTGGCATAGCATTACAAATTAAATGTATTACATTAAGTTCTGTTTTTCTCAAGGTCAATTATGAACACACTACAGGTGCCATGAATAAACTTAAAAAAGGTGTTTCTAATATGGCATTTTGTATAAACCATCAAGGTAGTGCATCTCCTTCATTTTTATGAAGAGGCAATTGGATGAATAGAACAGAGAGAAAATATGATTTTGCCTTTTTTTAGGTAAATATCATTTCCTGTATGAAGCATGTAGGTACAACAATGGGTCTTATAATATCTTATCATTCAACTAATGACCACTTTTATCTTACTATTCCATGGGTGTGCGCCATATGAGTCTTTTAAAAGACTTCAAATGAAAATTTTACTGAAAACCTGCTTGAATAGATAGAGAAGAAGAACAGTAGTGAAATATATCATCATCATCATATATTATTATTATTGTTGATGTGGTTTTGTATATCAATAATAATTGTTATGAATCATTGAGGAATACTTTAATATGACTTTAATAAATTATTGACAAACATCCTGTCCAAAGAAAATGATAGTAGCTTCTGAAAAAGGAGAAGATGAATAAGTAATGAAGACACATATGCTACAAATGCTGTGGTGGTGAATTTTATGCATCATTCACAAAGAGTGCTAAAAACACAAGCGCTGGTGGGAAAAAATGGCTAAAGTACTACCACGGGACATCAGACATGCTTCAAAGGACTATAGGGAACTTTGCCAATAGACTGGAGAGGGTTAGCTAACAAAAGAAGAATACACTTGAAAAGAGTGGATCAAAACGCCAAGTGACAAAAAAAATAAAAAATCTTTTCATCTTATATCATCCAATTCCCAGCACTTATTTAACAATGCATCGCTTCATCCTCGTACAATGGAAAGTTTTATCTGCAACTGCATCTGCCGCCAAAGTTAAAGTCTAAAATCTTATCTGACAACAGCTCATTATTTCATGATGCCAAATCGCTCAGTGTTTCAAATGAAAGACAAATCTGGGCTGAAGAGAGAAATGCCACAGCTGATGTGACATTTTGTGGCTTGCTCCCTGTGGTGATTCGAGAGTGGGCTGAAACACTTTTCCTGCTGATATCACACTGCTCCTTGGAAAACATTTGGGCCATCATCTGCATGCTGGGATTTGTCCAACCAATGGAATATGCACGTTACTGTGTATGATTAAAGTGGTTTCTTCTACCTCACAAGTAGTAATCAGTTCCCCAAGATCATTATTTAATGGCCCGTACCTCTGATTTCAGAGGATATGTGTAGATTTGTGTACGTTTGCTAGACTATATCATAGATACATAAAATATATCATATATATCATTTCATATAGTTTAATGTTTGCTTTTCATCTTTCACAGAGACTGACTCAGATGTATTCAACATTGATCAGTTTGATTATATCCCCCAGTGACCTTTCAAATATCTGAAATTCTGATTTTATAAAGCTCCACTCTCACTCTGTTTAAACTGACAGTCGTGCATAAATAGCCTTAGCCACAGCCATTTATCAGGTCTTGGTTCCAAAAACAGGCTCTCTGAGTAATGTGCTGTCTGCAATAACACAATAAGATGAACTACAGTGGCAGGTGCAGTGACTGATCAGTAAACTGACAGCTCCATTGCAATCTGTTGGACCCTACTAGTGACTTGCAAAATGTCTGGCTATATATTTTTACTGCACCAATTAGTTTCCATCTTTATTGACATGGGTTTTTAGGCATTTGGCACACTGTAATCAGTCGCCATTCTAACAAACTGAGATTGTGCATTGTTTTGACAGATGTGTACGGTTTGCAAAGTGTGCCTGCAAAAAGGATGTTGCATTTGAGTTGATGTGTATTGTAAGACAGAAGCAGTCTGGTGTCCTGTAATGAGACTGCATTGCAGTATTTAAATATCTTTCTTGAAAAACAGTCTGAATCTTAATGTATAGTATGCTTATCGGAAGCTTTAACAGGAAAATAGTACCCTTGCTCATTTATGCTGTTATCCAATCAACCAACCAGGTGCATAAAATGTATAAAATCATGCACAAGTTAAGAGCTTCTGTAAATTTTGGAAGTGTGATGTCTGTGGCTTTACCTGCGACATGGTTGTTATTAACAGATGAGATGATGTAAGTATATTAGAAAGTGATGGTCTCTGGGATTATCACACAAAAAATTGTGAAATGCGAAAAGATCCTTCGAGTGAACACATCAAACCATGAGGTGGATAAGCTACAACAGCAAAAGACCATGTCAGGGTAGTGTCAGCTAAGAACAGACTATCATGGTCATGGACTCACCTGAACTGGACAGTGTATATATCCATAATAGTATCGGATTCTTTTGTAAATAATTACACATACACTCTGGCTGCAAAAACTATGTTCTCGTTTCTGCTGCATTTGCATTTGAGTAAATGAATGTCATTTAATCGCACAGGATAAACACAAGAAGTAAGGGGTATTTGCACTGCCTTATCAAAGACCTGTCTATATATTGCTAGTAAAGGTAATTCAATTCCCCTCCTTAGAACCCTATTGAGGCATCCACATACAAGACGAGAGATATGAGCTGATGAATAGAGAAAAGTGACATCTGCAGCTAAAGTTGCTGCAATTCAGTCACATCAGGCTGACATTCACTTAGGCCAAGGCACTGACTCACTGTCACACACCATCACAGAACTGTAGACACTGAAGGTGTGTGACAGAAGAGCAAAGGGCTAACTGCCCTGTGTCTCACACCGTCAAGCCCTATGTTCTCTAGACCAATATAAGGACTGGAGCTTTTCTACTGCAGCATCTACTTTAGTGTCTGCAGATGTTTGATACTGTTAAACATACATGACCATTTTTGTATAAAGTATGGCTTTATAACAATGTACTGGATTGGGATCACAAAATATAGACTACAGCTCAGAAAGAAAAATACAAAAAGAAATTCAGATGGGCAAATTGGGAAGGGGTAGATAAGTGGTTATGATGTTGGATGTTCTGTTGAAAAGGTTCAAATCCCAACACCACCAAGCTAGCTCTCTTGTGCCCTGCTGAGTTTGAATAAAATATTTGTAAGTCGCTCTGGTTAAGAGCGTCTGCCAAATGTCTCATAAAAGTGCAATCAAAATTAAAATGTAGCTAAGTAGCAACCATTTGCTCACAAGTAATGATAACATTTTCTGACTTTATTTTCCAACCAAAGTGTTCAAAATGTCAAAATTTTACATTGAGTTGTTTTACATTAGGAAACGGAAACACTACTAATAAAGATTTCCACAATTTTTCCCCATAAAAGCTCTTTGCACTACTGTCATCAGTGCTGTTAAACATTTTTTAAGTAATCATGTTTCACTCACACATATGCACTATATGGGCAAAGGTTTGTGGATACCTGACCATAATATTCATATGTGCATTCTGAACATCCCATTCCACATTTAGCCCTCAACTTTCTGTTATAATAACCTCCACTCTTTAGGGAAGATGTTCCACTAGATTTTAGAGTGTGGTTGTGGAGATCTGTGGTCATTCAGCCACAAGGGCATTAGTAAAGTAGTGTAGTAAAAAAAGGTGAGGAGGCCTGGGTTGCAGTCGGTGTTACAATTAATGCTAAATGTGATAAATAGGGTTTCAGAGCTCTGTAGCAGGCCATTCAATATCTTTCACTCCACCCTATTTAAACCATGTACATTTTCATGGAGTTGGTGTTGTGTGCTGCCATTAACATGGTGGAACTGGTTCAAGTGTCCTAATTCAAGTGAAAACTTCAATGGAAAAACTTAATGCTAAGACATCCTATACAAGTGTGTACCTCATATGGCTAGAAAAGTCAGGTGTCCCAATACTTTTGTCTATAGAGTTTGTTTCCAGTGTATTTCTATAACCCAAGGTTTGAAAAGAAGTTTCTGGAAGGCAGCTGGAAGGAATAGAAAAAGTCTATTCAATCTATTAAGTTGTAATGCTTGCTGTTCATTAATGATGCTTAATCTGGCTGTTGCTCTCTCATGGGAGTAACACCAGGAGAGCTCATCACTGACGAGATCGTGCTTAGTGTCTAAGTGAATCAGATACTAGAGACTCAGCTGGGCCACCAATCTTCAGAGACATGTTGCACTTTACAAGCACTGATATAGCTATATGCTATATGTAGTGCTGCTGTTTGAAAGAGTGTCAACAAGCTATACTGCCCTTCATTTCCTCATACACTATTATTCCATTTTGCAGCAGAGATCAAAGTGATTAAAGACTGAAAGTCAGATTAGTTTAAGTGTAATAGTCCTGTAAAAAACATTGCAAATATCTTGAAAATACATTTCCTGTTCTTATGATTTAATTGTCATTCTTTTTGAACAAGCAAGATGAAACTGATTTTCTTTTATTAGTAAATGCTTTTTAATCTCTTCTCCCACAGTTTGCAGCTTTAAAATGCTAAAAGGTTGGTGCTAGGAATGAAACAGTTGCTCTTAAAACACTCAGAGCCCAGTACTAAGAAATGTCCTTTGGTAGATTTGTGCAAATATTTTAAATATCCTCTACTGAAAGCATTGCCTTTTCTTTTCAAAGGAAAGTTTAAAAGAAGCTATAACCTCCCGAGTTCCCGTGTTAAACTGTTTTTCAGGAGTTTTTCTTTTTCTATCTTGCCTTTTCTTTTTTTGGGGGGGTTGGCAGCAAGACAGCTTTTCATTAGAAACACCAATTGAGACATTTATTTGGTTGTATGCTGGAACATGAGCTGGCTTTCATACATTCATGTAGCATTTTAAGGAAACAATTAAAAATATATACTGAAATGTTGCACCAAGGTCCAAAACGCCTGTATGTTTGATGCAGTTGTCAGGTTGTCTCGGCATGTATTAGTTGACCTTCAATGTGGCCATATGTAGCATAATTACTTGTTGTACTGATGCTTAGTTGACCTTCAGTGTGGCCATATGTAGCATAATTACTTGTTGTACTGATGCTTCTTTGTAAATAATGAACTACCTAGATAGATAGATAGATAGATAGATAGATAGATAGATAGATAGATAGATAGATAGATAGATAGATAGATAGATAGATAGATAGATAGATAGAGGTTATAATTCTGATATTTTGATGAGGTTATGCAAACATTCCCTTGCTTGCTTTTCTTATCTTGTTCGCAGACCACTCCCAATCATTCCTCAACCCTTTCCTGTCCAAAACCCTGTGACTCAGCTCAGGGCAGAAGCGCATCAACGGCAGCCGGAACACCGCTAATAGGTCAGGAAAGATAATTGAGATAACTAACTTCCCGCTGCAGGCTCTAAATGACATCCTCTCTGCTACTGATATCACACATTTACTGTGGCTTTTAATATTCTTTTCTCTTATTCTTCTGTATTTGAAGAACTATTTAGCAAAACTAGGTATTAACAAAATTCACCTTAAGGAAACAAGCATGATGCAGCTCTCCCAGGCTTAGGTTCTGATCATTTGTTGCAGCGCTTTGATCATGTTTGACACTGAGCTTTGGCTTTGGGTAAAAAAAAAACCCCAGACTTCTATGCGTTTTGTCTCTGAGAAATGAGGAAAGGGGATTTTCTCTCCTTTTATTTTGTCTTTGTTCTGTATTTATTCTGTGTGCTATTGAATAAAAATGATGTATGTTACTATTTATATTTCTTGTTATTGTATAAGTCATAAGTTGACATAGTGTCACATTTTGTAGGATTATGACTAAAAATAATGTTTGTTTAGAAATATATAGCTATAGCATTATTATTTTTATTATTGTTATAATAACATTGTATTTAGTGATTATAAAAATCTAATTAGACTTGGATCCTCTGAAAATTATTCAAGTAACATGGAGGGAAATGTACAAGAAGAAAATGATATAACACTACACTTATTTTTCTTCTCCTGCAGTAATCCTCTTGTATGTCATTGTTATTCATAAACTCAGAGTGAACTAACTAGCTGGTAGCATTCAAACAAGAATGATCCTAATTGGTTGATTATGGTAGCCACTAAAATGCGATTAAACAAATTAAGGAACTTTTATGTGACATCTGGTGTGGGGAAATATGGAGAAATTACATGATGACCTGTAATAGACATAATTAAACATAATTAAAGAGCTGTGCAAACATGTTATAGTGTTGTTGATTACATGTGTGTCATACTAAACACCCATCAAACAGTTGGAATTATTATATTTTTCTCAGGGCTACAGTTATGCCTATGCAAATGATATATTAGTAATATTAACTAACTGGTTCCTACAGGAAGCTGGAAATACGTTGCTGCCGAAAATCTTTTTAAAAGGGAAAAACATTAGATGAAAACCTAACATCTATATGTGGTCCAGTCATTAAAAAGTTTACACTGGCTGTTGTAGTATTGTACTGAACTGTGGCTGACAAGTAGAGAAAGCTAATCTTCACCCAGTTGCATCATGAAATTACAGGCTATGCAGTGCTGCCACAGTAAACTTACATCAGTATGTGAGTACGATGTAGTATTGGCTGCAAGTAACAGTGGTCGAAGGTTTGAACATACAATTTCAAGGTGCAAATACACTGAGTGAATGTGACAAGTCAATAATTTGCTTGGTGTCTTGTTAGGGCATGTAAAAAAAAAAAAAAAGGAAAAAGATGTCAGCAGCCAATTTAAGGTGACAAGCATAAATCGTGTCAAAGACATGCATTCATTTGCAAGGCACAGATTTAAATTTCATTCTTGTCTTGTTAGTGCCATGGCAGATCTACATTCAGCTCGCAACATCTCATGCAAAAATAACTCCCGTCCTCATGTTATTCCTGGTACATGTTTTCCTCTTGAAACCCAACATCATGTTTCACTCTTATATGTATGTATCAAATATGTAAATGGAAATTAAATTAGTGGACTACTGAAAAAAATTAACACAGTCCAAAATCAGTAAAACATTCTAATAGGTAGAAGCAGAAATTCATTAAAACTGAAAAGAGTGTGACTTGACATGTAAATTTAACATGGTATCAACATAGATTTGAAAAACACTATTTTTTTTTTTTTTTTTTTTACAAACACATTGGTTATAGTACACTAGTAGTCTTGTTTGTATGTACCCTATATGGACAAAACTATTGAGACACCTGACTTTTCCAGCCATATTTGTAGTTGCTCTAAGGTTGGATGGACACAATTGAATAGAATGTCTTTAGATGTCTTAGCATTACGTTTTCCCCTCACTTGAACTAAAAGACCCAAACCCGTTCCGGCATGACAATGTCCCTGTACACAAAACCAGCTACTTTAAGATGTTTACATAGGTTGAAGTGGAAAATCTTAAGTGGCCTGCTATAAAGCTCTTACCTCAACCCCATTGAACACCTTCGGGATGAATTGGAATGCTGACTCCACCCCAAGTTTCCTCAGTCTACATCAGTACCTGACTGTACTAACACCATTGTGGCTGAATGAGCGCAAATCTCAACAGACACACTTCAAAATATAGTGGAACATCTGCCCAGACGAGTCATTCCCAGAGGAAGTAATTATAACAACAAATGATGACAAAATATGAAATAGGATATTTAAAAAGCACATACCAATCTTATGATCAGGTGTCCACAAACTTTTAGCTTATGTGTGTATGTACTATGTATATGAGATATATTCCTTATATAAACTTTTCATTTATATCTTTTAGAAGTGATTGAGGTTGTGTTAGCACAAAGTCACACGACATGCTGAAGACCCAGGAGCAGCTGATACAGTGAGCAGAAAGAAGACAGGAAGAACTGAGGTGTGAAAACTCATCACAAAGTAAAGAGATGGAGATGCATTAATTAGGAAAGAGGGTTCTCTCTGGCTTTCTCCTAACTGTCTGTTATTACATCATTCCGCATATGGAAACAGGGAGAGCAAACAACTGCAGAGAGGAAGAGGAAGTGTTCGAGTCAGAGAATGGAAATTTCCACACACTGATAAGAAAAACCTGTTCTGTTCTTCAGATTATTTTTGCTCCATTTACAAAGTTCACATTTCACTGCTTTGTTTCTTCAAAGAAACTAATTTCCTGCTGGGAAATCTACAGTAAAAAAGCACACAAAATCAGGCCGAGATGCATAAAGGTGCAATTTATTTTCTACATTGCGCAGACATTCATTTACATGCTGTATAGCATTTCATGCACTTAATGTACTCTTGAATAAAAAAACCTTTATCCTTACACCCTTTTGTCATACTGTTTATTTTATTGATTCACATTGTTGTAGGAGGGGTGAAAGTATACAATTACATGATTAATCTGCACAAAATTGGATCATCATCAAAGGCAAAGCATGCCCACATGAAGTCAGTCTTGCACACCGGGAACAAAAGCACTCATATTCAAAGGATCAGATTCAAAGCATAAGCAGACAGACAAAACAAATGAAAAGAGAAAGGGGAAAAAACAGGCAGACATAAAAGTGCAAACAGATTCTCTCACTCTCTCTTTAGAAAGCAGTATGACCTGAACAACAACTGTGAATGATAAGACCTGTTGCCACTGGGTGGGACTGGCTGCTGCCAGGCACAGAATATTGTGTTTGCACAGAAATATTTACATAAAATGAAATCAGATTTGGGTGTGGTGATCGCCATGGTAACGGTTGGAGTGCATGCAACTATTTCTCAACTTGCTTTCTTTGTAAAGGATCTGACACAACCTGAGTCACAACTGAGTCACAAAGTTAAATGCACACTGGCTCTGAAGTCCCACATGGCTATATCGCCTTCTTTTTGTTTCCTGTAATGAAACTCACAGGTTATTTATCAGTCCTATTACTCAGGAAATAAGAATATCTCTAACTGCAGATGATTTTGCATGAGATTGAGTGAATGTGCTTCAATAATCAATGTTGATAGATCTATCACTCAGCATAATGAATTTTTCCGATTCAGTACATTAGCTGGACAAAAAAAAAAATAATGCCGCAAAGGTTCCATCACGATCTCTACATGGTTTCTTTGCAAACAAAAGAAGCTATATGACCTGTATGAAATGGCCAATAGGCCATGTGGCTGGAGTCATTGTGTGTAATTAGTGTCAGAGATGGATGGATTGACAGCTTGCTCCCGCCATCTTTCAATCAAACTGAGCTGCTGTCACACTAACACTCTCCCGCTCATATAGCTGACCGAAAGCATTCACCTGCCAGGCACACATACACATGAGCACAGAGGTTTATGAGAAAGGCTTTCTGAGTGGAAACACTAATGTCTGTTATCTGAGTTACCAATTTACAGAACATTAGAAGCACAGGTCTTGGCATCATTTTAACATTCTTATTTTGGTAAAAACGAGTCAATAATTTATAACCCAAAGCACTTTATGGGGTTTGGTTGTGGCACAACATAAAAGCTAGTTTAGAGGTTGCAGATTCAAATCCTAACAATGTCACATCTATTCATGTCTAGAAGCCGAGGAAAAGAAAAAATGGCCATTTCGTGTGTTTAGGAAGAGTTGTGTACTCTCTTGTCATTGAGAGTAACTCTTTCCAGCTGTGGGTATCTGTGAGCTTGTATGCGTGAAAGGGCTGATCCTTTCCTGCAAGTGTGTTACACTACCCTGTGACACAGCATGAGCAGTAGAAATGATGCACTTGTACGTCAAAGGAAGTAGGTGTTAGCCTTCACCCTCCCTGTATGGTAGCTGTCATATTAGAGCTGGTCAGTGGGTAGGAATTGGCATATTATTAAACTGTGGTGTTTGGGGCACACTATGGCAAATAGGTCTTAAAGTAACTTAGTAAAGTGTAATAACTAAAAAGAAATAAAATATCTTGAACAATTTTATAAATAGGGTCATTGATATTTTGCTCAGTTTTTTTGTGTTATAATAATATGTGTAATGTTATTGTTTACGGCTGTTCCTAATATATGAAAGGTTCGTGTATAGAGGTCATTCTAATAAATTGATGTAGCTTTATTTATCTAACACATTATTATCCAAATCCATTTAAGAAAATGGCATAAGCATTAGGGGCTTTGCACAGCAGTAGTTCTCTGACAGCCCTGAATCTCAAAATCACTTGATCATTAGCACACAGCCTTAATCAATTTGTCTAAAATGAAAAATATGCAACAGCTCTTTCACTATAACTCATGTCCGAATGACTTCTTCAGCAATTTGTTCTCAAGACTAATGACTCGATGTCCAAAACTAAATAACAAATCCAAGGAGAGGTGGCAGTCTGACTTGAAAATATTATCTGATGTGATCCTATGATTGGACCTAAATAGGTTTTCCTTGCCACAAAGGTTTTATAGGTATTTTTAGCCAGATGTGCTTTGAATGGGATATGACTGAGGGCATGTTCCTATTCTGTGCCAGAAATTCTGTGTATGTGATGTCCTATTAAAATTGTAGGAACTTTTCTCAGTAGATACTTTACATTTTACAACAATATTTCTTTAAGTAACTATACTTACTTACTTTATACTTTATTATACTTTATTTTATTTTCCTGCTCATTACTCATGTACCCATGCTGAGGTGGTAGTTCAGTGATTAAGACGTTCAACATATATTCCCAGCACCACCAAGCTGCCATTGTTACTAGCAAGTGTCCATAACCCTCAACTGCCCAGTTATTTCAGATAATTGTAAAAGTGTAAGTCACTCTGTATAAGGGTCTGCCATATGCCATAAATGTAAGTGAGGTTTTGAATAGCTAGCATTTCATCCCCAAAGCAAAATGATGAATCTTTTCCTCTTAGTAGATTAATGTTAAATCCTTTTAGCTTAGAGAAATCAATCAACAAACATTTCCCACACCTAAAAAAACAAAGAAGTTAAACCTGTATTAGTAAAGGAAAATAGATTTTTTTCATAACTCACAGAATGTACTTAACTGAAATTTCATTTCATTTCATTACTCTTCACCGCTGGTGATACGTTTGTCATTACCAATTATCTAGTTGTAAGCCTAAGCCTTTGCTGTCTAAAACAATAGAATACATTATTAACATAACAATTAATCATTCAGAGGCAAAAGTATAGTGTAGCCTCTTGGTACTTAAGTCTCATTAGGTATGATACTACTTTTGTGAAGGTTTTCTTGAATAGATTTGATCAAACAGCAGAACTCTTCAAGCAGAAGATTTGTTCAGCTCAGACTTATTCAGCTCGGCTGTAAAAAGAAAGAGGTACAAGAGGTCATTTGTACCAATAGAAAAAAACACTGTACAATAGCGCATCACTATGTTGGAACGATTCACTGCTCCGAGCGAGTCTTAGGATCAGCTCAACCTCCACTATTCACACAGCAATATGGACTGCCACTTAATGCCATTTACTCTTCTGCTGTTACACTGGGTGGAATGTTCACAATGTTCACTTCAAACCTGCTGTTGTATCAGCAATGTTTATACTAAAATACTGCTCTTACACTATACAGTTCCTTCTTTGTAAACTGGATGTTCATATACTGTATTTGTTCTCTCCTTATCCTTCATTTCTAATGTAAAATCTATCTATCTATCTATCTATCTATCTATCTATCTATCTATCTATCTATCTATCTATCTATCTATCTATCTTTGGGTATTGGTGTTTTAGACTCTCATAATGTTACTATGTTGGTTCCTGATTGTAAGTGATGTTTTGTAGGAACAAGTGATACATTCTCTTGTTCATTTATTCATAAAGAAGAATTATGTATTATTAATTTCAAATAGTTACATTTGTTCATGGCTTCCTCTTGTATAGATATTGAGATCTTAATACATCTTACTGTAAAGTGTTACAGTGTCTTAGGGAATTGCATAAAACTTCATCTTACTAAGACCTAAGTAAAGATTTAACTCACTCAGCTAAATAAGATTTGGCAACCATTTATTTGGTGATATTATAATATTATTATATACACTGTATTATAATTGCTTTAGGAATCTACACATCAATCCTCTTTATCAAATTCTGAGGATGTGGGAAATAATAAACTACACAATACAGTTTTCCCATAAGGAATGAATTCATTATGGCTGTATTGCGAAACAGTCCGTAGTCTTTTCTTGTCTACAAATCTAAATCTTATAAACGATACAATGAAATAGATCATTATTATATTATGTACATTTTATGTAAGGCATGTAACATTTAACACTGAGTCAGAGTGCTGCTGCTTCAGAGGGATGTAAGTGATTCCATCTGGCTACTTGTAAGCTTAGAAGCAGAGGTCACGTCACATTCTGTTATCATATAAGAAATATACACAGCCAGAAAATGTTCGGTGACTCAAAACTCAGCTCGAGGTTAAAACCACTCTGAGATAAATTTGTACTTACATTTGAGTGATGTATAATATGTATTTTCTCAAACCCCTGTACATTATTGAAATAAGCACAGTTTTTTTTATGACGAGTGTTTTGACGTATAATTTGAAAGAGATTACGGAGATTTGGGCTTTTGCTGTAAATATACCTTACCCTTCATGGCTGAGGTTTATTGAGTAAAGAGCAGCTCTGATCTCTGAAGCTCTGAAGACACTGCTTCACTACAGACCAGATTATCATAATAACAGTACGGAAGCAAAGGATTATGAAGACTGTACGTTAGAAAGTCTCATCGTATTTTGAGAGTTTTGTATTAAATTGCTATAGTGCTTTGTTTTGGGTGGCTATTAGAGCAGGGATATTTTGCATAATTGCTATTTTATTTGCACATTTTTATGAATTCGGGAGGAAAACAATAGACGTAAGTGTGTTAGTAAGTTGGTGGGTTGCTTATACTGGCATAGATTCAGAAATGTACTAGAAGGAGACACACCAATCATCCAAAAGATTTTCCTTCAATTTATGTTTGGATGAGAAATGTGGAGAGTGCTCTTAATCATGTAGCACCAAATTCTACATTGTTGTTCAAGTAGGAACAGATCTGCTGACTGGGCGACCATAATATATTTACATCAGCTCATATAATACTTGTTTAAACAATCCGTGAGCCCTCATGTCATGTGGATGTGGACCTGAAATAAGTGAAATTTGTTGAACAGGACATTGCTGTTACATTATAGATGAGCTACAGCGCTGTGTGTCCAAAAAGCAACACCTACGTAATTGTCCTTCGCCTGTGTCTCCCTGTTTCTCAGCTGCCTATATATATTTTATTATTTGATAAGAGTGCTGTTCGTCTCAAGAGACATGGGAAAAATAGGAGAGGAGATGAGAGAAAGAGAGCAGTGAAGGACAAAAAGAATGCAGCCAAGAGAAGTGAGAGGAAAGTGGGAGAGTGGTAAAAAAAAAAAGAAAAACACAGGAGGAGGGATGAAAAGGCAAAGAGAAAGCACACTCTGTCTCATTTTGTGACAGACAGATAGACACATACGTGCATATAGACACACACACACACACACACACACACACACACACACTGGCAAAGGACACTGTTCACACACTGGCAGAGTGAGGTGAAATCAGCACCAAATAAATCCTGAATGTCAAATTTGCCAAACTTAGTAAGTCAATGAAAGTCATTATTGGTCTGCCTGGCTGGAGAACAATGTGTGCCACTGGATATTAAAAAGCCATTCATTATTTATCATCACCCACACATTCTTATATTTTCTGATTTAATGAGACACAACATTTTTTTCAGTTCTTTATTTAATTAGTTCACCTAATTGTAAGCATCCACTGCATCTAAACCTGCATTCTAAATGTCTTGACTTGACATTTTTCCCCTATTAAAAAACAAATCTGTTCAATATCAAGCCAGGATATATATTTAAATAAAATCATGGTCTATTTTTGGATAAGGACGCTATAAAGGTCAAAGTTACCATGCAAATGCATTTGGATTCAGTCCTGTGCTGCCTTGCATTAGAAAATATAAACTGTATATTTACTGATACCCACTTTCCATTCTTCTCAGCCCACATAACCTAGCAGTCAGGCAGAATTAAAGTGTTTTTCAAGCTGACAATAGTACGTCCTTTATATATAAGCATACTGGCTGCTTAATTTTTCATTCTGTCTACCTGTCTATTTGCCTTCCTCCTATGATCTCTTCTTTTCATCATTGGATTTCTGATCTTCTCTGCCCTGTCCGTTTACTTCCCGTATTAGTCACTTACTCTTTTCATCACACTCCGTCAAATTGACATATGCTTAAAGCCTGGCGAAAATCTATTCAATCATTTTTTTTGAATGAACGCTTGCTGATAATATGATAAGGTGTATTAATGAAAAGTTATAACAAGAACTGTAAAAAAAAAAAAATTATTCTGTATTGTTGATCTATTGATCTGCTATTCAATCAGTTTTAATTGCACGTTACGCAAATGTTAATTTTTGCTGTTTGCACTCTTGCATTTTGACTTCTGTAAATAATCAAAATACCTTTGCACGCAAGCATGACATTAACAGAACTCTGTCTGTTTCTCTTGATGATAAAAAAACTACATAGAGTTACACAAAACCCACAACACCATCCGGGTAAAAAGATTAGAAATCCAACATGTATAAATAGAAGTATTTCTGTGAAAGAAACTCATCCAGCTGCAGGTTATCTGAGA
Source organism: Silurus meridionalis (assembly GCF_014805685.1). Lineage (NCBI taxonomy): Eukaryota > Metazoa > Chordata > Actinopteri > Siluriformes > Siluridae > Silurus > Silurus meridionalis. The sequence continues at coordinate 11,728,559 of NC_060886.1, forward strand.
GTGTAAAGTGAATGTCATTGTGTTATCAGAGGCATGCACAATGGCCAGCTGGCCTGTGTTTACTCACAGAGCCTTTGCTGTGGTATTGATGGGACAAATCTGGTTTCTCACAGTTTGCCCAGAGCTGCAGTCAGTAAGTCAGTAATTGAATCCATAGGAGTTTTACACTAGTGTAATTTGATTTTTTTATCTTTATTTTTGTAATAAAATAGTCTAAAAAGTTAATATTGTAAATAAATTGTAATTATGATTGTGACATTTGTTATATTTGCATATGTTTCAGGTTTTTTACGTTTTATTGTCGGTCTAGCCTACTCTACCTCTACCCCATCAGTAAAAATGACCTCATCAGCTGACACTACTACTTTTCTTAAACAGATTTTTGATACTTTTATTTATTAGGGCAGTCTCAGGAATAAAAATGCCAGACTGACAAATGAAACATAAAATATAGATAAAAACAAATATGGATATAGAGTATACAATTTAATACCAGACACCTGTGTTTCCTACAAAACAAACGAGCTGACACTGAAATCAATTCCCAGCAAATGCTGTGAAACTTAAAAATGTGAAAGGAAACGAATGAATAAAAACTGTTACAATGTATATTAGATCATAGGTAAAAAAAAATTATCTCAGATTATAATATGAGCAAATCACAAAGCATAGAGCAGTTAGCAAAAACAATTTAGATTTCTAGTCTTCTGAGAACGCATTACAAACCCAAATCAGGATTGTACCAAACTGATTTAGAAGCAGACTGCTCTAAGTGAATCTGTCCACCTGGCTGTTGGTCTCAAAGTCATGCTCTGATGCTAGACTCGCCAATTATTTGCTTAAGGGCCTGCCATACCTGAGAGATTAATTTTGGTTCTCAGTGACAAGCAATGTCCCATGGTAAACAAAAAACATGTCATTTTCAGTGGTAAAAACTGATCTACAATAAAAAAAACATTGAAACATCCACACCATCCATTCGCTACTCCTGCTTTGTTTGTGCATGACAGCTCCAGTTTTACCGGCAATTGTTTGCTAATTAACCTGGCCAGTACTGCTTTTTGTGTCTGGCCTCAATAAACCGGTGCAGCGTTACATAAAAAAGTCATTGATGAAGAACTGGAACACAGACAGAATGTTGACAAGGACATGCAGCATAGTGAGGTATTTGTAATGCATAGACAGAGTGAAAGCCTGACTCTTTTCATCTCTTCCCTGGATACAAATAAGGTTGTAAGGACTTTGTAGTTTAGTATGCATACTTTATGCATAAGTCCTTTATCAGTTGTCTGTAGTCAATACAGCATCAGAAGAAAAGCAAATAAAAACCTGTTTTGTGCAGGTGAGGCCAATTAATTACTTATTGTTGTAATAACAATTGCTAAATTTGAATGTGTTTAATCTATGCTTGTGCTACGACATTTACAATGTTTGAATTTATGTAATTGCACCGGCTTTCTGTCATAGTGCTTAATTTCAAACTATTCACCTTATTATAATTAAAAAAACAAAGAGACAGTTGAAAACAAGAGTAATAAAGAGTAATAACTACCAAACAGTCCAATATGTTATGCCAACTTCATTTCTAATATTTGCGTTTCAAATGAAATTCATGTGTACTCAGCCTAAGCTATGGTACTAAAAACTTTCTTTCGGCTTCTCCCATTAGGTGTCGCCACAGCAGATCATCCGCATGTTTGATTTGCCACATGTTTTTACACTGGATGCCCTTCCTAACGCAAACCTCCCCATTTATCTGGGCTTGGGACCGGCACTAAGAGTGGTGGGGGTTGGTTCCCTGACCGGGGATCAAACCCGGGCCACAGCGGTGAGAGCGCCGCATCCTAACCACTAGACTACTAAGCTATGGTGCAGATCTTGTTAAAATCCTATGACACTAAGGCTGTTGATGACAGTCTGGACTTATAAAGATGCTCTGTTTCTGCATTTGTCACTCTGGTGCTGTGCATGGTCTAAACATTGCCTTTCTCCAAAACATTTTAAGTCTTACTCTTGCTTTAGTGGAAAATCTCACCTACGTGCTGCTGCTGTAATCGTAATAATTGTTCTGTGCTTAATGCAGGGCTGCTATTCACATGCTGCTACTGAGCTTCTTTTTAAAACACTTAACATTTCTTTTATTGTATACAGCTGTAGAAGAGGGAGTTCATAACCCCACTACTCAGTGTTACCCAAAAGAGGAGCGGTTTCCTTTTTAATCTGGCTTGTATCATTTTTTTCTGAGGTCATCTCAGGGACTTTGTCTTTGCATGGTTGCCTCTGGCTTGACTAATGTTTGTTGTTAAAAGCTCTGTATATACATAATTTAATTTAATTGAAAAATACGATTGATATTCAATGTCCATCTGTCCGTGGCATGCTTTGTTATGAATTTCATCCATTATCCACGTGTGTGTTCGTGTGTGTTCGTGTGTGTGTGTGTGACTAGAGAGAAGAGAAAGAGCGGGGGAGAGAGAGAGAGAGAGAGAGAGAGAGAGAGAGAGAGAGAGAGAGAGAGAGAGAGAGAGAGAGAGTTGGAGTTAAAATGTGATTATGTACTACTTATGAAACAGTTCATCAAAGAGATCACATATAATAACCGAATGAATGAACCAGTCTATCATTATAGAGGGTGAAAAAGATGAGAGAAACTCATGGAATTAAAAAAAAAACTGTTTGGGTTACAATGCTCTGATGAGAGACAGAGGGGGAAATTAATGGAAAATGGAAAAGGCTAGAAGCTACAAAATAATGTTTTTTTTTTAAGGAATTATCTTTTATACTTTCTTCCAGGATGTTCACAGCAGTTAGTGCATTTCATATTTGAAAGCTGACACAGTTGCTGATCCTAGCAATGAGCACACAAACTTAGAAGTGAAATATCTTCATAATATTTTTTTATATCTTAGTCATTTAAATTTTCAACCTAATCTTATGCAAAGTTAAAGGAAATTAAATGTTTTTACAATAACAAGTCTCAAGCAAAAGCGATTGTTTTAAGAGTAAATGGGCAGTTTGGCCATCCCAAAATGATTGACTAAAATGTGGCAATAAAATGTTTTTATATTAAATGTAAAACCATTTATATTTATGACCTGGTGCCAATCAGATAGTCAAATATCTTAATACATTAATGCGAACTGCTCTGATGGATAGAAATACATGTAAAAATCTTTTTTGTACACCCAAAATACCGCCAATAAAATCCTGTGAAACATGTATATGCATTTATATGGCAGATTCAAGTACACTGTGTCTTTTTTCCCTACTTTACTCTTGGCCCATTCCCCAGTTCTCCCCTCTCATACAACAACTACCAATCATATGCTTCCTACGACACATTTGAAGCCTGCCAACTAAGTCTATTCAAACTGCCGCTCATGCTGTGTTAAAGGGAGGTGTAACATACACAGAAGAAAGCACATTCATGAGCTCACAAATGCCAATGATTGACTAGTTTTGCTGTGATTGATAGGGTAGAGGGTATGCTATCTTTCCCAACCTCTCTTGGTTTCTAAACCCACGGATGACATTGCCATCTTCGGTATTTAATCTCACAATCTGTGGACAATTGGGTGGTAGTGCCCTGATGTTGTACTCTCTGATTACGTGCTGTTTTAGTGCCTGCTATACCTGAGAACGGAATTACAGGTCTCATTGTAAGTTGCTATGGATATGGGTGTCTGTCCAATGCAATCAATATAAATGTAAATGTACATTAAAAACCGAATGTAATCTTTTTTATGTGTGTAACATTTGAGTTCATTCAGGAACGTATTAAGTGCCGGACTGCAAATTTGTTTAGTCTTCCTCTCGCACTTTGAGCACATTGATTAGTATCGTTTATCAATTATTAGTATTATTAAAATTGAAAACATACACAACAATTCCAGGGGTCTAAAAAAGAAACAGCTACTCACACCATACTGGAAAAACGATTAGTAGTTTGTTGTAAAATGTGCAAACTAGGATTATTTGTGTTTTATGTCCAGCTTCAAAAATTTCTATTAAAAGGAGAAAAAAAAAATAAAGGATGGAAAGAAGAGGCAGATGTAGAGGACAGGGGGGCTATAAAGACGGATGATCCGCTTTGGTGACCCCTAATGGGAGAAGAAGTTAAAGTAGACCATTTCTTTAGAAAATGTAATATTAAATGTAAAACTCAAACACACACACACACACACACACACACACACACACACACACACACACACACACACACACTTATATACACATCTGTATTACCCAAATGGGGTCTAACAAATGAAAACTATTCATTTAATTTTTCTATTTGTTTAATTTTATTTAATCAATTTAATTTGTGCCTATTTAATTGATTAATCAATTTAATCAATATCTTAAAAGTGTATTGCATTCATTAGATTTATTCTATTAATTTTTTTTATATAATTGTGTATATTATTTTGCCAAGCAGGCATTTTATTTAAAATTGTTTTCTAAATGTAAAATGTTCATGTTCACAAATATCTATAATAATAAACTGTATATTTATATAAAAAAAAAAACACAAGCAATTTTATGTTTTGCATTTCTTCCCCCAACTGTACCAAGATTGAGCTAAACCGAGGTATGTACAGAACCGTGAATTTTGTGTACCGTTACACCCCTAATAACTGTTGAAATAGTCATCCATTTCACACAGAGGGTTAGCTACTCCAGCTCTGTTTTGCCATTTAGCTCCAATTCTTAGTATTTAGTATTTTTGGCCTTAATACACCAGTGCAGAGCTGCATGGAGGTTATTGATGAAGAACTTTAACCTCGACAGAATGTTGACAAGGTCAAACAGCAATCTTGAGGTATTTGTATTGCGCAGTAAAAGCTTGACGCTATTCATCTCTTCCCTGGATACAAATAAGGTTGTAAGGATGTTGTAGTTTAGCATGCATTTCATCAGCATGGCATCAGAAGTGAGCAATAATAGTTGATAGTGACCTTGTTCATTTGTCTGTAGTCAATGCAGGGGCAGCAGAAAAACAAAGAAAATCCTGGTCAATACTCGAAGGTTGAGAACCAAATAAAACCCTGGCTCTGTGCCTTCTCAATGTAGACCTCTATTGCATTTGTCTCCTTCAGACATAATAGACCTGGTGCTGTATAGAAACTCGATGGTTCACTCACCTGGCCTGGCAGATCAGAGGCTTTGTTTTTATTTTTTTTTTCGCAATAAACATTAATGAGCTTGGGTGCATTCCAGGCTCTACCCACCACCAGGATGTCAGAGTCAGAGGCTACTTGACTGCTCTAAGGCTAAAAACTTCTAGGGCACAGTTGTAGTTAGAAAAGACAGACAAAGAGGGAGGAATCATTCTCAAAAGTTTCTTAAAACCATTCAGACTCTCTGTTCTCTGTTCAGACTCGGCAAAGGTTTCAAATTTCCTATTTTCCATAAGTGATCAGAATCTTAAAGTTGGCTGTAAAACCTGTTTAAACCCATTTTCTGTTTTTTCCCAGAAAACAGTAGGGCATTGTCACACGCTGTGAATAAGCAGTAAAGCAGTTAAGAAAGAGTACTGAATCATAAAACATTGCAGTCACCGGGGTTACAACATTCAACCTTACCTGTTCCACTACTGATTCTACTTCTCATAAGGATACTGGAGTACTAGCTAATCTCTGACTAATCCCCACTCAAGGTCATGCAGTTAAAACACAAATAAAACACTCCTCTTATCTAACAGAAAGCAGTGCCTGCAAGTTCTTACAAATGAATCCTTATTTTTTTCACACCCGTCTTACCATATGAACCTCCTTGGTTACAAAATGTCTCACAGTTGACCTCCCTTCATACCATCTAGAGTAAAAAATAACTGCAAACACATCCACTTTTCAGTTTCCCCCTTTGACATGGACTGAACCTTGTCACAGTTGGAATGCTTTGATGCTACACTATTTCTCTCATGTACTAAAACCAAATTAGCCAAATGAAAATGGAAGAACTTCTCCCATAAAGCTCAAGCCATTAGTCTTCATGAGCTCAGTCTTATATTAATTGCATTTAAATCAAACAACCAGCACTTATTCACTGTGATCCTGTCCTCTCTGACCTACTCCCAACATAATATCACAGATAGGATGATTCATTTCTGGAAATGACTAGGTGCACGACCTATTGTCCAGGTGCACATAAGGTAGAATGACCTCTCTGATGACATTATCATCATCACATCGCCATGCCAGAATCTGCTCATATCCTCTTTCATCTACTTTAATTTTATCTGTTTGAGATTGGCAGGTGCTGTTGACCTTGTGCTGAATTGTCCCCACTGTTTGCAGGTGAAAGGTATGGCAGTGAAAGTGGAATGAGATTGGTAATATAGGCACTTATATAGTCCTATATATGTATAACTGCATTTTAGGTTCTGGTTAAGCAGTTAATAAAATACTGCGGTTGCTTTATCTTTAACGCTGTGCTTTTATTACTCTCCTTCAATAGCCTTGTTTTTTATTAAATATAGCAAATGCCAAAGTAGCTTTACAGAGATAAATAGGTTATAAAGTATGAATTGATGTTAGTGCCTATAATTTTAGTGCCTATACGTTTATCCCTATGCAATCAGAATCAAAATGTGTGTTTTTTTTTTTCCAGCTGTTGATGACTCTCAAACGTACAGACATAAATAACACTATAAACTTTGCTTAAACTATACAAGACAAAACAGACTTTACAAGACAATACAGACTTTACGAGACAATACAGACTTTACGAGATAATATAGATAATACGAGTATTAAATGGAACACAATATACAGAGTATATGACAGATCAGTAATGTACATAAAGTGTGAGAGTGCATGGTAGTGCAGATAGCAGCATTGTGTAAGATAAGTAGGTACTTTAGAACTTTGTACAATATACATTACAGCAGCAGTACAACATTACTACTGTTACAGTAGTGTGTGTAACATATGGGGATGAAGTGATGACTGACTGGTCTGATAATGCAGTACTTATAGATATGAAGCAGGGCATATAATTAAGGTCAGTTGTTAATAAGGGTGATTGCCTGAGGAAGGAAACTGTTCTGGTGCCTGGCAGTTTTTTCTGCCTATCTCCTGGTTCTTGTATAGTACAAGTCCTGGAGAGTGGGCAGGGGAGCGCCAATCATTGTTTCTGCTGTTTTAACTTTTTGCTGCAGTCTGTTCCTGTAATGTTTTGTTGCTGGATATACACAGGTCAGATTAAATGACTTCAGTGTAGTACTGTATCAACAGCTCCTGTGGCAGACCATACTTCCTTAATTGGCATAAAAAGTACATCCTCTGCTGGGCCTTTTTTTCAGAATAGAGTTTTTGTTGGACTCCCATTCCAGCATAAACTCTATTCTAAAAAAAGGCAAGCCAGTTTCAACAGTAGCAAGGAAAAACATCCTGAAATGGTATAAGGAAGAAACCTTGAGAAGAACCAGACTCAAAAGAGAGCACAACCTCATATCTCCATTCATTGCAGTTCCACCATTGTTGAGGTGTGCTGTTCAGTGATTAGTCTTTTTAATGTAGAACTGTTCATGCAAATTGCTGTCTTGAGCCACTGGCGCAGACTGTGTATATTAATTACAGACCGAATCCATCCTCACAGATCTTGAGTTGCTCAGTAAATTAATGAATATTTAGGCTGTATATGTGAAATCATCAGATGGAAAGATAAATGAAATATTCTGACTGTTACATAAAAGTTAAAGACACTGTACAGTGTGATCAGGGTGCAAGTATGGATTTATTCAAGACTAGCTAAGGCAGCATAACTCAAAGGGAGAGCCAGAAGGTAACACAGGCATGAGGGATCTCTGGGATAAGAGACGTCCCGCCACATCACCATTAACAAACCTGAGTGAACGCATCAGAGTGGGTGGACAACAACATCCAAACATCTTAATTGACCAAAACACTCTACATGATTCCACTGTGATCTGGTCCTTTACCTAAGAAAAACCTCCTAACTATATATAGACTATGTTTATATAGTCGAAGCATGACTATATAAATGTTTTATGTACATGTTTTGGGGGATTTATTGTATTGTGATTTACAGTGAAGGTAGTGAAAATTGTTTAATTTTCACAGTACCACTAATTTTACAATTTTAAAGTACTTTATTAACATAATGGCCTGGTTGCTTTCATACAATATTGCCAAAGCATCATTATAGGAAAAAAGTGAGAAATTTCTGTTGACAAGAACTATTTTACTGTTAAAGAAAAATTGCATTGAAGTAAAGATTAACAACAATAATGATGTGCTTCACTTAATGTATTTTGCAAATTACGGTGCATCGTATTTTACTGATTTAGTTGTTTGCAGCTAGGGGGCGTGGTGAGAGAAGCACGCTCTTGGAGTGTAGGCGGGGTTCAAATGAAAGCACCACCCAGGAGGCGGGGTAACCGGCTAAATGGGAGGGGCTTACTAGATTTTGAAATATGAGGACTATGAACCGCAGTCGCTCATAAGGTAAGGTTCGGATAAGAAAAAAAAAGATTTGTTTTTAAAACCGGCTGATGCAGATAGTGTTAGAAATGTACAAGAATAAATTAAAAACAGCATGCACTGGAAAAAAATAATAATAATAAGGCTCTTTTAGATGGTTGCCTAAACAGTTCACCCGGTATGTAACAGGAACCGGTGTATGTTTATACAAATACAGTACTGTCCAGAAATAGGGTCAAGAAATAGAAACATTGTTTTTTGGAGAGCGGTTGATAAACTGTATATTTTTTTGTTCATCACTCTATCATTACAATCAGGATTTTTCGTTTCCTGGAAAGATCCCCCACGCGTTTTCGGGGTCATCGAGCTCGCGCGAGCTCGCGGATAATCCCGGATTGAGCGAGGTAAAGCATTGCGGCGTGAGGAGCGCGCGCCTAAAAAATAATACACTCAAATCCACGCTTAAAAACCAACATTTCCTTTTTGTTGTGCTTGTCTTCAACGGGAAAATAGGTTGTGCGACCTTAGGTGGGCGCTTCTTCTACTCCTCCTCCTCCTCCCCCTTCTTCTCCTATTCACATCTCTGCTGCTGAAGGTGAAGCCTCGCAGGAGGAGCATCTCCATACAAACGGGCGCGCGCACGCACGCACGCACGCGCATTTATATACACACGCATGTGTACAACCAGCGCACGCACCGATTATAGGGGCTGAACTGGGAAACACGGCGGTGAGCTGCACAGGTATCCTCTACCTATTCAGGACAATATCTGACAATCGAGGAACTGGCATCCGAGGCTGTCATTCATCATTCACTTTCTCTTCTTTTTTCTTTTATCCTCCAACAAGGTGCTGTTTGTTTGCTCCCAGGCGTGGACAAGCAGCTGTAGCGTTTTCACACGCGCTGTGTTTAAAGCGAAACCAAACCGGGACAGGACAGTAGACTGGATATAACCTTACCTAAAGGGAGTATATAGTGCTGAGGTGTAAACTGTGGACATAGAACACACACACACACGCACGCACACACGCGCGCGCGGATATTATAGACCAGGAGCGACATTTTCCGCCTGGAAGACTGAAATCTCGGTGGAGGAAATATTGCAGTTGAAGGAGAAGGAAGTTTGAGTGGAGCAGCACTGGGACACGTTCATTCTCCGGCGATGGAGATCAAATTGCTGATTGTAGCCTTTGTCCTTTTCGGTAAGTGTGTGTGTGTGTGTGTGTGTGTGTGTGTGTGTGTGTTTTTTTAAATACCTTTAATCGGATCCAATCTCGAAATGAAACTGAAATGAGATGAATGGACTTGTTGCTGTTTATTCCTTTCTTGCTCTAATTTTCTCATCACGTTTACTGTACTGTTATTATAAGGGCATGGTGGAAGCTCTTGTGAAATATTTTTACCTTTTCATATATTCACTCATGTGCTGATTATAGAGAATGAACCAGCCATATACACTATTTCTTTTTTTTTTTTCCAAATAAAGAATTGTAAATGAATGGGCACTGAAACAGATTGTTCGGTTTAAGCACAAGGCTGACTGTTTGCTTGGTGTGTGTCCTAAGTCGTGACTGGTGTTAATAGAGTGCGCTCATCCGATTTTAATGATCTAGAATCCTTACAGTAGAATTGCAGTCCATCCAATTGCATGCAAGCTCATGGTACTGCCTGTAAGCATCTCATGCGTGCATGGTGTGATGCAATTTCGCCACAATACCTCCTCTGTACTTAAGGGAATAAGCATTCATGGGCAGTTTTGGGGAGGATTTTTTTTCTTTTTTTTGATGATGACTTCTTTCCGAAACACTGTTCGTGCTGTGACTAATCAGCTTTTGGAAGAACATGAGAGCTCAACCTGAGGTTTAATATGCATTCAGAGACCATAGGAGAGGAGATCGGTATTGCTCTAGGCGAATAAATCGTGTAGACATTGGAGAGGCCAATCAATCCTGATTCAGCCGATGGGCCTCGACTAATGTCTAAGGTCTTGACCTTGCATTTTCAGCAAAGCAAGTTGTGATTAGGATTAAAGCGAGGCTAGAAGCTCTTGGTGCTAGAAAAGCTCTCGTTCTCTCCCGAGAGAAGTTGTTGGTGCACTCGCACACGGACACACACACACACACATGAGTGAGCTCAGATAGTTTGCCATATCCTACGCTGTGATCACACTAGAGGCTGGCAGCACAAGCGTGTGATAGTCACTGATTACGCATGCTTGAAAAACAGGCAGGTTCAATTTCTAAAGGTTTGTTTGTGCATGGCTCTGATCCTGGCAGCATTTTAAGTGATGATCAGGCAGAGCCCTTTGCACACATTTATCAGTAGGTCTTTGTTGTTGTTGTCAGCTGATGCAACCATGACCTGGGTCATTTATGAGTTTTACACACATCTATCAAATTCCCCCTAGCTCTGTCTCAGTCTGAACCAAGTCCAAAAAAACGTACTTGGAATCGGATGCTGTTATAAATTGGACCGGTGTTGTCTGAAACGTAGATCTGCACTTACGTGCACACACAAAGTCCCCTGCGGCACTTTACATATCATTTACATATACTTGGTGCCAGTCACACATACACCTCCCCGTCACACACACCCATTCTGACACCCATTGAAATACACTGCATGCATCTAAACAAACAACAGATGGCTTTAGTTTCCTGGACAAGAGGCATGTTAGTTCCACAGGGAGGAAGGAGATGAGGTGGGAATGGAGCCTGTGCCCACTGTGAGCATTCCTACCATATAAAAAATGTGTCCTCTGCTGCCAGATTTCCTCTATCTATCTGAAAATGTGCCCTCAAATTGCAGTTTCTTTGAATAAGCCATTGCAAAATCGAAATAGTTTGAACTCTGGTAGAGTGGGGGAAAAAAATAGCTAAGAATAATATCATTGAATCATTGAACCATCGCATTTCACATCAAAATCAATCTACCATATGCCCAAAACTTCTCTTTCACTTTAGATACGTGGCTCCAATGATACTGCTTTGTTTGTCTTTTTTCTGCCTCCCTTACAGTGGCATTAAGTGTGAGTAGAACAAGCTGGATGATGCTAAAGTTGATCTGATTTATATTAATGGAATCTAAACAGTATGTCAGATTTCCCACAAGGCTCTGTGTTGTGAGTCTTCAGAGTTGCTATTCTAAAATGTTTATGAGACATGTCTAGGTGAGCTCTCTGAATTTGCTCTAACCACATCATAATGCTGGCGGATGTGACAGTATGATGTCATGTTTCTACTAATAAGCGTTTCTTGTGTTCTATTTATTTTCTGTGTATTTTACTCGTTTTTTTTTTTTAAGCGTCTCCATGGTTTCGTTAGCAAAGGCTCAGCAAAAACGCAATCTTGTGATGCGCATCACCTTTTCCTGCCACATCATAAAATCAGCCATCTGTCTGGCTGGGACAGAGCCTATCGCAGAGAGACTGCTGTGCTGAATTTAGACTGGCGGAGCTGCGGGGTGATCTAGGGAATTTAGAAGTGGCATACTAGACACTCCAGACGTGGCTGGGGGTTGATTTTATTAAGCAGGTAGACAGGAGAGAAAAACATAAAGAAGGGGAAAGAACATGGCTGTGGATTTGAGTCATTTTCTAGATCCAATATACATTTCCCAGAGACGAGGGAAAAAAAATTATTCTTTCACCTTCTTCGAAAGCTTCTTTCCTCCCATGCCCCTTCTCTTTCCTCTCTCTCTGTTTCTCTTTTTACCTGTATTTTTCCAAATTTTGCAAGAAAGTTTTGATTCTGTTGTTTGTGTAATCAGTTGTCCAAAAGTTGAAATGTTACAGTAAAGGCTTCTAATAGGGAAATGAACACCAAATGGAAAACCTTTTCCTTTTCTTCTTTTTATTTTTAATTTTATTTTTATACTCAGTGTTTGAACTGGGCTGCAAACTTGGTCATAACGCAAGATGTGCTTTGGCTTAGTGTGTTTTACCAACTAAAACCTAGTAACTAAAACTAAAACTGTTTAGGTCAGTCCTCTTAAATTCTACAAAATACTGGGAGAATGTACAATGTGGATCAAACGGTAGATGGAATGTTTGATATTACAGCGAATGGGGCTCTTCTGTTATCCAAAGAAGAAATACAGTTTCTTTATCCAATTCCCTCCTGTCCATGCTATTAAGACAAGAATTATCAGCAACCATTTTCATGATTATTCATGATCAACTAAAGTTTAAAGGTAATTTATTAGGTATAGCTTGAAGAGGATGAGTGAGAGAAAAACTGTGAGAGAGAGAGAGAGTGTGAAAGAAAGTGTGTGTTAGAGGGATAGAAAGGGGTATAGGAGTGTGTGTGTGTGTGTGTGTGTGTGTGTGTGTGTGTGTGTGTGTGTGTGTGTATATATGTATATACACTACATTCCAAAATATATAAAGTATATACCAAAAGTATTGGGTCACCTGGTCATAAGTACGGTATGTGATTCTTGAACCTTTAATTCCACGTTTAGTCCCAATTTACTCTTTTAATTTCCTCCACTTTTCGGGAAAGCTGTTCCACTAGATTCTAGAACGTGCTTATGGATATTTGTGTTCATCAGCCACAAAGGTATTACGAAAGGCAGGTACTGATGTAGGTAAAGAGACCTGGGGTGCAGTCAGCATGCCAATTCATCCAAAAGTGTTCAGTAGGGATGAGATCAGAGCTCTCTCACTCAAGATCTTCCTCTACAAAACATGTAAACCATATCTTCAGGGAGCTCACTTTGTGCACAGGGGCATTGCCATGCTGGAACAGGTTTGGATTTCTAAGTTCAAGTGAATGCAAAATTTTATTATAGCGCATCCAAAAACGTCCTATAGAATTGAGTGCCTCCAGCTTTGTGGTAACAGTTTGGGAAAGGACCACATATAGCAGGAAAGGTCAGGTGACCCAATACTTTTGGCAATATAATGTGTATATATAATATAATGTTAGTGTGTGTGTGTGTGTGAGAGGGAAAGATGGTGTGTACAAGAGAAAGAGTGTGGTTGAGAGAAAAAGAGAGTTAAACAATGACTAGGAGAATGCAGCTTTGAATAGTCAGTGAACTAGGCTTGAAAAGATTGATGATGGTGTCAGGAATCAGCGATAGATTACAACCATTTAAATGTCTCTGGGAAAATGTGGCATCTGCAGCTTTAAGATCCCCTCCCCCCCAAAAAACAGTCTTATACGAACCTGCTGTCTGACTGAAGCAGAGCAACAAAACATCTTCCTCTGATGCATCTTGCTTCCCTCGTCCTTTCTGCCAAATAGATAAAGCCCTTCGAATGTCTCACCGTCAAAACAAGAAAAGAGACTTGGTACGCAACACGGCACGTTGTTTATCACGCCGACTTTCCTATACACAAATTCAATCATCACATGCACGTGCAGTTTATATTCTTTTATTTACATTTCATATAACCTTGCGAATTTTCTTCTTCTTTTTTCGGCTTCTCCAATTAGGGGTCGCCACATCGGATCATCCTTCTCCACACCCCCCCTCTCTCCTCCACATCTGCCTCTTTCAAACCAACTACCTGCATGTCTTCCCTCACCACATCCATAAACCTCCTCCTAGGTCTTCCTCTTTTCCTTCTTACCGTTGGCTCGATCCTCAGCATTCTTCTACCGATATACCCCATGTCACTCCTCTGTCCAAACCATCTCAAACTCACCTCCCTCACCTTGTCTCCAAAACGTCCTACATGCGCTGTCCCTCTAATAAACTCATTTCTAATCCTGTCCTCGTCACTCCCAAAAAAACCTCTTCAGCTCTGCTACCTCCAGCTCCACCTCCTGTCTTTTACTGGTGAATAAATACCCAAATTCATCTCTAAACCTGACTCATCAGCAGTTTCGACTTCCTTCCTCTCGTCCGACTCGCAGGCAATTCTCTCGTTCCGTGAGCGATAGTTATGGGGCATGATTAGACAACAAGAAGTTCCACGCTCTCGCACAAGCCTAACTCGGTGATCAAAACTAAAATATATTACTCCTGAAGTCTTTATTAAGTGTTTGCACTAGATGTCATGGAGCTCAACAAGAGACTAGACTCTGACTCTACTACAATGTTGAGTGTAATAAGGTCAGTATGAGTGGGTTTCAGGTTCACAAACCAGTGAGCACTAAACTAGTAGTTTAATACACTGCCATTTTATTAATTTTTCTCAATAAAATAAAAATCACCAGTATAAATATCTATCTATCTATCTATCTATCTATCTATCTATCTATCTATCTATCTATCTATCTATCTATCTATCTATCTATCTATCTATCTTCTATCTCCTTTTTTTTTTTTTTTTTTTTTTTTTACTAGAAAGGAATGGGTCATTAAGTTCGCAGAGAGCATAGTTAGCAGACGCTCTTCTGTCAAGCACTCTCCTCTTTCTGAATCTCTGGTGTTTCAGTGGTTTTCATATTGTTTCTCCTGCTGCGTGAGGAAACAGGCCCGAGGAACTGAGTTCAGCCTGACGGCTCAGACTCCACGGCTCAGAGTAAGATCCTGCTGTGCACAGAGCAAAGTGGAGCCATTTGCCTCAGCAGGACCGCCTGCACACGACACTGCTTTTACACAGAGCTCTCGAATATCCCGCCGTCATGCAAAGACCATTCAGGCTCCGGATACACAACACGCATGTAGTGACTCTCTGTTCTGCATAGAAATGGGATATAAGTAGTCAATAAGGCACGTGTGAAATGTTTCAACGTTTGTTTAACTCCATAAGAAGACCTAAGAATGAGCCCTTAACCACAAACTGTCAGCGGTTGGTCTCCCAAGTGTGTAAGTAGGTTGGAAAAAAATCCAGAGAGTCCAGATTCGAACACCATTCTACATTTGAAGTAAACATTTGCCATTCATTGAATGTCAGTACATGTTCACATTTGAACTACCAGCATCTGGGTGTCTTGGGAATTATGTCCTCTCCTCATTAGAATGCTTTTGTTTTCTTCATCTTCAGATCAATTTTGTTTTTAAATAAACCAAAAGCTTCTTTTCTTCCTGCTTTTCCTGATGAGCTGATGCTGATGTCCTCAGAGGGGGTTAAGCAGGTTATTTGTTTAAACTGGGTGTGACCTGATCTCAATCACAGTTGGATTGTTATCTCTGTTGTCTTGTCATTTGTTGAGTGTAAACATAGTTCCTGATGGCTGTTCAGGCTGATGTGTGTTTTTCAGGCTGATCACTTTTTTTAAAAGGTAGATTTAAAGTTCGGCCCTGAGTCCAGGTAAATAAGGTTTTTTCCGTCCATGTGTTTGCCTGAAGAGGCTCCGATAAGATGGGAACACAAATGTTTGTGTGCGTGTGTGTGTTAACACGTTCCTCCCCCTTGGCTGGTAAACAGGATCTTTTTCCAACCTCCTGTAATCCCCTCCCTGCCTCAGGCTGTCTCACAGTTGCAGAGAAGGAATGATCAACAATCCCCCCCATTAAAACTTTCCTCAACATGCTCATCTCTAAACAGGGGGTCATCTTTAATGACTGCGCTCATTTTATAGCCTTGTAGTTTTACAAAGGAAGTCGTGGTATGTGCATTTGTTAGGGCAGAACAGCTGCACATGCCCCCTGATATTCAAGACTGATGCAAAACACAGACCCACACAACCATATGGAAATGTTTCTATCCCCAGAGTGACTTCACCTAAACACTGGACTGGCACAGCAGTCACTTTAATACCAGCACATGGATGCTTCAGTGGCAGTCACACTGGAAATCTGTACTTCTATCAGAATCACTCATGCACATATCTATCTCTTTATGTCTAATTTATACATAATATATGTGTGTGTGTGTGTGTGTGTGCATATGTATATTATTCCTAACCTTATTTTTATACTTTGCAGTTAGACTTTTTTCTTCTATTATACTTTGATACCTTTATACTATATTTACTTTTTATTTTTGTCTATTTTATATTCTATTTCTATTTTCATGTTTAGATGTTGACAGTCGTAAAAAGCATTTGACTACATGTTCTACTCTGTACGAATATGTAATGTAACAAATAAAAATTTCAATTTTAATTTAGATGCTTCCTAAATTAAAATAAAAGGTGATCATTTATATAATCTTCAGATTTTCTATATACATGTGTGTGCATATACATGCCTGTGATCAAGTTAGGACACGGACTGACTGGACACCAGCACGGTTTCTTAAAATGCACGCTAAAATCACAGCAAACATAAGACACGTGAGACTTTAATTACAGTTGGAGCTTCAGCATTGAAATGATCTCTCCTGCTGTTGTGAGAAAAGTGTTTGGGAATTCATTGGAAATGATGTTGATTTCTGCATGCCAAATGTAATCATCCAAAATTAATATTAAATATGCATCTTGATTAATCTCCAGAGATACTGCAGAAAGCTCAATAAATGTATTAGAGATGATTCTCAGACATTCGCTGCAGTCAGGACGGTTTATATCTTGATGTCTACGGGCCAAATATACACTATAAAGGCAAAAGTTTGTGGACATCTGACCATAAGATTGGTCTGTGCTTTCTGAATATCCCATTCCATTCAGGGTTCTAATTCATCCCCAAAGTGTAGCAGGCTGCTCAAGATTTTCCATATTACATATTTTCATGAAGCTGGAACAACTGGAACATGTTTGGGTCTCTTGGTTGGAAATAGTCTGTATAGTCCCAATGCTTTTGTCCATAAAGTGTGTATATATAGTATATAGTTTTGTCAGATTTGTATGTAAAAAAGTTATCTAAATAAGATAAGATAAACCTTTATTCGTCCCACAGTGGGGAAATTTCTTAAATACATCTAAAATTACTAAATTCCATTTTTTAAATACAAATAGTTTAATGTTTTCTTAAGTAGAGATATCAGATATTTAGCTTAATACTAAGTGTTGCATTTGTGCTTTTTATGGCTGTTTGACTATAATTCAGTCCCAGCAGCATTAGATTTTTCTTTTACTGATATATTTATTTACTTTTTTATTGACTATAATGAATGTCTGAGCATCAGCTATGCAATGTATTTACTGAGGTTTCAGCCAGATCTCAGGAGTTTAATTGTTTTACTTAATTACACTGAAGGCTTTTGTAACAGAGACGGCTATAAATGAAGTCAGGCAACCCAAAAAATATCTACCAACTTGCTGATGAAGGCTACTTAGTGTGTTTGATGGCTTTGTGCTATATTGAAACAGACACCAACCCAGTGTAAAGTCAGAATTCTGTACCATTTGGTTTCTTTTCAGTGGAGTTGGATTATAATCCTAACTGTGCTCTTCACATTTGGGATGGACAGGAGTTCTTAATAGAACCATGTGTCACCTGTAGTTTTAAAAACAATTTATACTAAAAACAATGCCAAAGAAATTGAATGTAAAGAGTTTCCCCACATTGCTACACACATAGAAAACAGTGTATGGGTCTTTCAGTGTATGATGCATTGTGGCTAGAGTGAGTGTTCATTAACTGTAGTCAGATGGCTGCTGTCTGATTACTTTTCCCCAGGAACAGAAGCATGACTAAAGATTTAGGAGAAGGATGAGAAAAGGAGGGAAGAAAGGTGGGGGTTGGAAGGTGGTTTAAATCCCAGCAGGGTTGCTGCTTATTTTACTCCCCACTGCTGCATAAAAGCATAGTGTGACTAGCAATCACTACAAACAATGAACACACCAACAACTAGAGACTAATTAATACCTAATTAGCTTCATTTATAATCCATGGCTGGATTCACAAACATACAAATGGAAATGATGAACAGCGAAAGCAAAAGCTGTCATTCACAGAGCGTCCACAGGCGCTTTGCAGTTGGAATTGATGTTTACTGAGCTAAATGGCAAAACCTGCTTTATTAGCCTGGGAGAGATAGCAAAGAGACGTTAACCTGTTAACAGCTCGGTCTGGTGCGCGCACGTGTTTGTGCATGTGTAAGTGACAGTGTTGTTAGTGTTTGTGCAATGTGTTTGCTCTGTTCAGACTATTTTCTTAGAGGTTCTCTGAGTAGATCCACCTTCTTAATGCATGGCTGCTGATGATAAGCTGCCAGTCTGTGTAATGGACAAAAAGAGAAAATGAGGGTATGGGGTATAGAGAGAGGGGGGGGGGGATGCTAGGATGTAAAGATTGCTAGGAAAGGGGATGGTGTAAGTGGAGCAGGTGTGTGTGTTTTGTGGGAGGCCATGTCAGACACTCTTAGCCCAGACAGGGACTGGGTTGCAGATGGGGCATAAGGCTATGGCTCAGCAGATTTCCCATAAACACTAAATATTTTAACATGTCTATTGTTGATGGATGGAACGGGAAAAGGTGGGTGAGGGTGGACCACATGCCTAGAATTATTCATGAGGGGAGGAGGAGAAATATTGGAGCATTATTGGGTAAAAAGTACAGATGTGGCCTTGGCATCCATTGCAACGCGTTGCACACACACTACACACTGCTCCTGTGCAGCTTTAAAACCTGGGACCTAACATGAGGTCAGATGTATGGTGTGCTTGAAAGGACCATAAATCACCAGCAGATAACATGCTCCCAACATATGTATAATGGAATACCGTGGTCCTTAGGGGGAAAGTGAAATATGGACTTGTGAAATATGGGAAGGGAACAGGCCTGATGAGACTCTCCTGATGAGTTTAAAGACCCTGCAATATAAGCCTTATGTGAGTACACGTGCACACACATCACAGCACTGCCCCCAAAGGCTTGTACGGTAGGCACTAGGCATGATGGGTGCATCACTTCATCCGCCTCATTTCCTACCCCGACGCGTCCATTGCTCCAGAGTCCAATTTTTATGCTCCCTAGCAAATTAAAGCCTTTTTTTTCTGATTAGCCTAACTGATAAGTGGTTTTCTTAATGCTACACAGCTGTTTAATCCCAATCTCTTGAGTTTTCTTTGCATTGTGCGAGAGTTCTGCTGGGTTTTTTTTTTACGATTTGATTCCACCAAACGTTTAAGTGATCGCCGATTACGATCGTTCAAGATTTTTTTTCATCCACATTTATTCTTCGGAGATGATGGTTCCCACTATCCTTCCAGTTTTTTAATTATGCGTTAGACAGTTCTTAATCAAATTTTAGTAGTTTCAGCAATCTCCTTGGATGTTTTATTTTGCTTGAGGCAGGCCAATAATTTGACCCTTCTGAAACAGATCAACATCTTTTCCATGAACACAGGAAGTGTCTTCCAACATGGTTGTTTAAGAAATGAGAAGCTACTCACTGCATCAGTTAGGGTTAAATAACTTGTTGCCAGATGAAATATATTCATCCATGCAGTATTTCTCCAATGGGAGGCTCTTACCTATTTGCTGGGTTAAATCCAGGTGGTGACTTTTTTTTTTGCATGGCAGTGTATATGTGTGTATATATACATACGTGTGCATGTGTACTCACACAAGGTTTATATTGCAGGATTTTGAAACTCATTAGAAGACATTTCTGTACCTATACTACAGGACAATCTGTGGTCTCTATATTTACATTTATGGCATTTGGCAGACAGCCTTATCCCGAGTGACTTACAGAAGTGATTTGAAGTCACAATCCATTAATACGGCATGTGGACGAAAATATTAACTGACCAAATTTGGTTCTTCAAAAACTGTTAACACAAAAATTGGTGGCACACCATTGAATAGGATGTCTCTGGATACATTAGTGTAAATTTCTTCCTTCAGTTGAACTTGTTCTGATTCTGGTTCATGGTTGAGCAGTGCTAGAGGATCGGATGGAGTGTGCTGCAGTGTGGGATGTGATAAAGCTTTAAAGTTAGTAAGTAAGAGTCCATTCATGACTTTTTGGCTAGCATCACTGCTTTAAACTCAAGTGGGCAGCTACAGATAGCCATTGAATGGAGTGAAAAAAAAATGGCATAATGTAGGAGAACTTTAAAGGTTGAAACTAAGTAATGCAACTGCTTTGTGGAACAGAGGCATTACTAGGATGCAACTAACAATTTTGATAATCCTGTTTTGCTTATTATAACTATATAGAACAATAATTCAGGGTATTTATTTATAATAGTATACTTAAAAAAAAATGCAAAGCCACATAATTTATAGTGTTATTGAGTTTAATTATCTTTCATTTTGACATTTTGAAGCTTCTAGTGGCTGCTTGTTGAGGAGTGCATGAGGGATTTCTCCTTTAAACAAATTCACTTATGCTGGGTTGTTTCTTTCTGTTTCTTTCTTCTCTATAATAAATTTGTGTATCTAAGGTATAAATTGTGTAAATCAACATTTGTATTGTTTTTAATGATAATTGCAGATGGCAAGTTGACAATCATGCTTTTAAAATATACACAATTTTTTTTTGTTGTAAAGATATAAGCAAAATTTAGTTTTGTATAATAATTAAATGAGATATATTCTAAATTAAATATGCAAACATTGAAAACAAGCATTTAAACATAGTGAAGCCGCAGTAAACTTTTAAAAACAGATCATTTACTGTTGTAGTGGAAAAATGCTATAAAAACGAGAATGGGATGAAGAAACGCAGCAAGCTAACAGGCTTAACAAAATATAACGGATTGGTGTACAAATGCATAAGCATTCGCTGAAAACCACTAAGATATGTACTCATTTACTGCTGCTGTTATTTGCTGCTTTTAGATTTAGTGTTTGTTCGCACCATTTTTATTGAATCCGTCTCCATTACAAACAGTTCACACAATAGCACTTCATTAAACTACACAATTTTCGCATGATGATGATTCTACAGTTTTTGCTTACCGTGCTGATGTTTCGCCTTCATCCATTTTCCTTTTCGCACACTGCTGTTTCCTAACGTCACGCTAACCTAACGCTAACTTGAGCAGCCAACAAGACACCGAATTTTGATCATTATCGATTTTATCGATAATTGTTTTTCATTTTAAATCAATTAAATACATTTTAAGTTTTAAATCAAACACATCTCGTTGAACATTTCTGCAAAAATCGGTTGACTTGAGTTGCGCGAAAAATATGAGTAAGACTTTTACGCCATCATTCAAATATCATACATTCCTTCATTTCATAAATTGAGAAATTCA
Source organism: Silurus meridionalis (assembly GCF_014805685.1). NCBI lineage: Eukaryota > Metazoa > Chordata > Actinopteri > Siluriformes > Siluridae > Silurus > Silurus meridionalis. The sequence continues at coordinate 11,749,998 of NC_060886.1, forward strand.
TTGGAAGTCATTGGTCTACAACAAGGCTGTGGGTTACACAAATGTCTTGCAGTCCTTAAAATCCTGTTAGATATCGCCACGTTCGAAGCTGTAATAGTAAAACCAAACAGGTTTTTTTCTGTGAAGAGCAACGTATTCCAAACCGAGAGTAAACTACAAATGTAGCTGTGAAAGAAACTCTCAGTCCTTTTGTTTTATAATTATTTTTTTTTTTTACTTATTGTACAACATAACATCACACTAAACTGTTTTGTTCCTGAAAATTATATTTAAACAAGCCAAGCAAATGCTATTCTCACGTAATCCGCCACGCTACACTAGCATAAAAGCTTAGCAGTAAAAACGAACCAATGCAGATTTATGTGTGACACTGTAAATAGTGAAGTGGAACCAAAATAGCTTTTTTTTGTATTTGTAATTCGGTATACACTGCAGAAAGAGTGGCGAGATATTTCTGCGCGTATACAGAAAATGATTATGCCCTTTGCGAACTCCTGTCTGGATGAAGCTGGATTAAATCCAAGATGCTGGGTGTTTACAGTGGGAATGAGATTCACCCTTTCAAACACACTTCCTGACTTTTTTTTTTTTTACAAAGCTGGTCCTACAAATGTAAGCTCCTGACAGGTAAGAGCCGTACAAATAAATATTCATATGGGTTTTAGTTACATTTTAATTATAAAATGTTCACGTTATTATAAATCTGGTATAATGAAGACTTGGAGTCACACAAAGGTCCGTTCTGGTTTATTCCCCCCTAAACAGGTTTAAAAACCCCCGGTCTAAAACATGCTTTAAGATGACCGAAATATTTCAGCAACACGGTGTAGAAAGGTTTTTTTTTTTTATTCACTTTATAAACTTGCCTTGGCTTTCTGTAAAAGATCACGATGGGTAAGAAGGCTGTCTGCTTAAACGGCTGTAGGCTATGAATAAACGCAGGGATGAAAATAATACACAATGTCCAGGGTCATATTTATTCTTTTTTTATATTTTAGTTACTTTCTTGCAAAATGAAAAATAAAATCAACAAAGAACAACTGCTTTTAGACCAGAGGTATGATGTTGCCTTTCGGAGCAGCGCGAGAACTCAAAGCGGTGTTTGTGTGGATTAATTTACGGCTTGTCTTTGGAAAGCATGGTGAAATATTTGGAACGTGTGTGTGGTCGAGACGTGCTTATGTATTTTTTATGATTTACGAACGGTAGTATCGAGGAGGCTTGATATAAAGCAGTGAAGGGATGGTAGATGGGGGGAGGGGTGTGTGGAATGGGGGTTATGTCTGTTTTAAGAGTTTGGGAAGCAATAGTAGCAATCATTCGAATATTCGTATACTGTCTGCAGTGTGATCTCCACTTCAACTCTGTGTTAAGTGTTAGACGATGATTCATTGCTCGCTGTAAAGTGTGCCGTGTTCTGACCTGCAGCTGACCCCATGACTGTTATAACCACCTGATCCCAGCTCTTTAAACTGTAACATTTTGCATCACACATGTTTCAAATGTGTTACACACGTCACACACACCACATGATTCGCATCAACATTTTGAGCTGCTCTGCACATGTAGTGGGTCTCTTGTGTGTGTGTTTCAGGTATGTGCAGTGTCAGAATGTCTTGGTTTCTCTTTGCGTTTTTTACATCTTGAGTCAGGCACAGGATTCTATACAGTTTATAAAAAAGGGAGGAAAAACAATGCGGACATCAGGTAGGAATAGAGAGAACGATGGCTAATTACAGCACGTGTGTGCAGTTTTATACTCCTGGTTTGTTTTTGCTTTCTGACGAGAACGCTGTTGCCCTTTCAGAGTGGATAACTATATGCTGTGCTGAATGGTTTATGCCCACTGAGCCCTTCAAAGCAATGTAGTGGTGTTAACCAAAGGCTGCCTCTTTCACCTATTGCACTTAACAGCAGATTTCCCTTTGAAGTAAAGGACCGTGCAGCTGTAGAGGGCTGAATGGTCAGCCATTATTGCGCTCTTCTGCCACTGTTTCGGTTTGTGGGCGCTGTCCATTAGCACGGACTGACAGTCAGAACGCTCATCGCTAATGAGTAGATCGTCCAAGTTAGCCTTGTAAGTGCTTTTGTGAGCCTTGTTGGCATTGTAATGCACCATCTTTCAACGACAGCCACTAATGCAAGCTGTAGATGTGCTTAATGGTTTCTGAAAAGCTCAAGTACTTTGTAATAGCAGCGATGGCGCCATCACTGTTCCTACACAAATGACAAGCACGTCTCTTATTGCTCATCACACTGCCTCTTATGTCTGGGCTCATGTCTATCTCGATTCTTTCGATTTCCTATTTCCACTGCTAAATGCCTGTTGGCCATTCTGTACTTTCCAATCTCACTCCCAGGCTCCTTGCTATCCGCTGGATGTCTGTTGCCCTACAGCTGAAGCCTGAAGGAAATAGCTTGTTGTTTTTGGGAAATTGAGCGGAAACTCAAATTCACTTTGGGCAGATTTGAGCCTCTGTTTAACATTAGGCCAAGAGAGTATAAAAGAGTGGATGCCTCGGAGGCCATTGCCGACATTCTCCATCTGTACGTCACCTCACCGCTACCTCCATTAACTACTCCATTCAGTCGTACCAAGAAAATGAATGAAAGGGTGTTCAGGAGTAGCACTCCGCACCAGGCTCGTGTCAGTACAAACTGGTTTCGATGTGTAGGTGAGGAAGGCTTGTTTTAGCCGACAATCAATCGAAAACATGTTTCTTGTTTAGTAGATGGCTGTGCATTATAAGTTCGAAAGGGTTATGGCCACCAGGTTATTCAATTTTCTCTGGAAATGGCTGCCTTCAGGCCTTTTTTTTTGTATTTTCAGAGCTTTAATATGACCTGCTGTAACTGTATGTTGGATATCTACCCTGTGGGTGTTTCTTATTTATAAAATTCTTTGCTCATGACCCAATTTTATTAAACACCACCAGCCCCTCAATGTGAAAAAATGAGCAAGTGGGTAAACAGCATCCATCACATTTATCAATGGTGTTCGGTAGAACAGCTAATCAGCACCAAGATGTGTTTTTTCTTCAAATCTGCTGTGTGGGGGAAGTGGTAGCTCAGCGGATAAGACATTGGATTTCTGCCCACAACTTCCTGAGCTCATATTCCAGTACCGCTAAGTTGTCACTGCTGGGCCCTTGAGCAAGGCCCTTAATTCTTACCTGCTCAAGTGTGTAAGTGACATAAACGTAAGTTGCTCTTGTATGAGCATACCGAGATGGTGCTGGTAATGTTCATGCTGTGTTGCAGGTGGATGAGGGTTAGTGAGGTGGAGCAGGTCAAGGTGTCATAGCTTTGTGATTCTTCTAGCCAAAATACCTCTAATTTGTGTCTGCAGCTGCACCACTTTAACAGTACTTTATATCCAATTCTAATTTAATGAGCAAAGGAGTTTTTTTGTGATTTTTCCTCCCATGAACATGAAATGTGCAAAAAAAGGCCATTATCAGCTTTTCTATTGTTGTATTATTCTCTTTTGTCTGAGTCTAAGTGTATTATTTTTATTTTCTTTCTGTATTGCAGTATTGCTGAATTCCTTTTTCTAATTATATTGTAATTGGTTTATGTTGATAAACTGTTCATTTGTTTATGTTAATGTGCTTGTTCAAATGCGTTATTGTTTCATTGGAAACAATGACGCATCTTTATAGAAGGTGTTTATTTGGCTCCAGTGTCAGTGCTTTCTCATAGTCAAGGATGAAACTTTAACTCTTGGTTACTAGAAAATCTTTATGTAGGAGGACTTGACTTTTTATTTTCTTTTTAGCTTTTAGAGAGTGAAACTACTTCTACAATGTAAGTGATGACATCAAACATAACTGTAAATCGATTAAATGCAATATATACGTAACTAAAATAGATCACATGTGCCATCCAGTGCTATTACAATCACTGACAGGTTTTAATATTTTTTTGGAGATGAATTTGTATTTAATGATTCCAATAGTCCATTCTCTTCATTTCATAGTGGCTCCTGCTGTGTCCCAAAGTGTCTGTTTACTTTGGAATTTCTATCCAATCAGATTCCAGCCATCGCATCACGTATTGCGATAAGGAAAGCAGAAATGAACAGCATGAGCTCTCATTAGATTCAAATTTATTTTTCTCGAAGTTGTTGCTTTAACCAATCTGACTGCAATTAGGCTACTCAATGGCCCCCTCGGAGGTGTCCAGTCACGTCAGCATTTTCACGTCCTTTCATTGGGTGGCATCATTCCACAACGGCTGACAGAAGAGAAGAAATTGATTTGGTAGCAGCACATTAAAAATACGGACTTTTCAGGAGAATCTGGACATTACAAGGAAAGGTCAGAACAGTTGCCAAGCTATAGTTTTGCATTTTTTTTTCTGTAGAATTCGCACTAAAATGCATGATTTGCCTTACTTTTAAGTTCCCACGAAAATCATAATGCACAGAAAATCATTTTTCTGAGGTCATTTTTCTGAGGTCATTATTGATGCTTCTGCTAGACATGATGTATGTGGGTGGTGCAGCTGTGGCTGCAGTAAAAGGAGACTTGTTGAATTGTATCCATTGGGTTGCTTTTTTTTAGTAACGGCATACATTCTCACTACATGAGATACTTGTCTAATGCAGCAATCAAGATGGTATTAAGAAATATCATCAGTACTTCTAAGTACCAATAAGCTTGGTATTGCCTGCTTAGAAGAAAGCATGCTGTCCACTGAAAATCTGCAGGTGCCATGACATTGTTTATTTTTTGGCTCTTGAATTTTTTTTACACTACAGGAAAAGTTGGACTACCACACTGCATCCAGTATTCTTTACATGAATGTCCTTTTTTTATATATAACAGCATATTCCCAGTGCTTATGGGGAGTTGGGCAATATGGTGATATAATTTTATCTATTGGTTTTTATTTTGAACTGTTACTATAGTCACTGTTTCTGTATTATATCTGGAAATGTAATCTAGAATTGATTTACTGACAATTGAATTTAATTTGTCAAATTACTCAATTCTTTTAATCTGTTGTACTGCATTTCTATGTAGTATTAATGGTTTCTGTAGCCTTGGTGTCATAATGATGGTACTAAGAGGTGTAGTGTTTAAGGTAGGATACCACTGAAAGTCTGGATGTGAAATGCATGGCTCGCCACTTTCGCCATGTCATTGTTTACTTTTTGGCTTATTTATGTGTTTAAAAGGAACACTTTAGGGTGTGCTTTTATTGGAGTAATAATTAACTTGTGGGTAAATATAATTTTGTTCATTGTTTTCCCATAATAGCTTAACCTCTTTTGTTTATTCTAGTTTGTCAGCTTGGTCTTGAAATTTCTAGAAGACATTTACATTGAAATTTACATTTGCGGCCTACAACAACAAAGTTTTTTTGGGGAAAATGTTAGTTTAGGTGCTTTAATAAGATGTTGCTCTTCACCCATCACTTGAGGATAGCCAGAGACCATTGTTGAGACATCTAGGGGAAGTTCATTCCACCACCTTGGTGCCAGAACGGAGAAGAGCCTTGAAGTATACTTGCCTCTTAACGTGAGACAAGGTGGTACCAGTCGAGCAGTGCTGGAGGATCTCAGACAGCAAAGTGCAGTGCGAGGAGTGATGAGGTCTCTGAGGTAAGATGGTGCGGTCCATTTTTGATCTTGTAGGCAAGCATTAGTGTTTTGAATCTGATACGTGCAGCTACTGTAAGCCAGTGGAGGGAGCTCAGCAATGGGGTGGTGTGGGAGAACTTTGGCAAATTGAACACAAGTCACGCAGCTGCACTTTGGATAATTTGCAGTTGGCAAATGGCATTCAGAGGAAGACCTGCCAGCAGAGAGTTGCAGTAGTCCAGTCTCAAAATGACATGGGATGATCAAGCACCTGAGCAGCCTGTGTGGATAGTTGTAGAGAAGGAATCGGTAAGAACGAGCCACGTTAGCAACGTATGAGGAGGAGGACAGTTGATAGTCTATAGTTACCCCAAGGTTGGGAGCAGTGGCTGAAGGGGAGAGCAGAGAGTTATGAAGAGTAATTCTGAGATCATGACCTGGAGATGAATCATCTGGGACATCTATTACATATCTTTAAACATTATTTTCTTTCTCTCCCTCACTTTTATTTTTGCTTGGTATTGCCTGCATAGAAGTGGTGTGGTTCAAACTGCATTTTTTTTGTGTGAGGAATTTTTCCTGGGTTTTTCCCGGTTTCACAAACTTCAAGCCAAAACCTGAACCCCATAACATCAGACCAATCAAATTTCCGAACGGAATCTAAAAAACGCACCTCACCTGTGTTCTGAGCTGCACGGCATCGGGAGAAAAAACTTCTTTTTAAACGCACGACGATGCCAAAAGATAAACTCCCGAGAGAAATAGTTGTGAAAGGAAGGAGGAAGACAGTGAACAATGACTTTCTTGGTCGGCTACTGTTTAGATACAAGCCGTTGTAACGAGTTAAGTCTGGGTTAAGGGAGAGCTCACTAACTCCAGTTGCAACAGAAATCATATAAGCACAGACAGGTTTCCAAAACTCGTGCTTTTTTTATTTTTCTTGGCAACAGCGTTAAGGGTTAGTCAAAGAAATTTAGAAATGAGCATCAGAAAATAATAAGGACATATTCCTTGTCTTGCACACATGCAGTAATTCCGGAAAAAATGCAGTGGCATGCTATTCCCAAAATACCGCTATGCTCCTAAAGGAAGCGCAACATATTTCACCCGTTACACTGTGTGTAACGTGTCTTTCGTTAAAGCCTGTGTAAAGTTCATTAGTTTCAGTGTAGACAGGTGCGACTTATTTATGTTCAAAATAAAAATATTTGTAAAATTCACTGAAAGTGAAATGTAAAAACTTGCCAGTGTTCTGCAATAGTTTACTTCAGTTTGGTAGGTTGCAGACATTCATTTCAGCGTTTGCTCATGTTATGGCTGTGCCTCAGGCTGAACAACATAACCGTGTGACTGCTGTTCAATCACTGTGTGTCTTTTAGAGGATAGAAGTGAGACCGAGTGTGAAGTGTGCACTTTGTGTACACATTAGTGTGTGGCCTATGTTCTTCAGAGGGTGAGTGTATGTTTTGTTCTTTTCCTCTGGCCTGTCTGGGTTGAAATGAGGCACAACTGTTCCTGTCTCGCTCTTGCTATACCCCTCAGTCAGCTGCATCTTCTGGCTCAGGTGTTTTGTTCAAACGCTATTACATTTGTGTGTTTTTGCAGCCTTTTTTCCAGGCTGCTCACTCCAAGCGTAAAATAAAGCCTGTGAACCAGAGAAGTGAAAAATAAAGAATGGTCTGAACCCAGGTCTGAAGAAAGCTTTACTCTTGCTGCTTTCTAGACTTTTTGTCTTCTTGGCAAAGGACGAAGGTGTAAATTTGAAGTGACGTTGTTCACACCTGACAAATCTAACTATTGCTTAGCTGCCTGGGCATGCATTTGTGTTGTGAGATTACGCGAGTGGAGATTAGGAGACTTGTCTCAGTCCCTAATGAGGCTGTTTCTCAGGAGAGGAGATTAGGGTTGCACTTAAGTGATTGGATTAGTGCTTGATTTCCCCCATCTGTTGGCCTATGCATAATCGTCTCTAAAGTTTCTCTCGATCAGCCGAGGTCTGTGCGGAGACCATCCGTGTTCATGTTAACCTGTGGGGACACTACTGAGGATAAATTCTGCTGCAAAAGGAATTATGAGAAATCCTGCTTGCTCCTGCAGAAAGTTTGACCAGTCTTGCCCCCCCATCTACTCTCACAAAATGTTTGACCACTCCCACCCACTCTCACAGCAAGTTTGACCAATCATTTTCATTCCCACAAATAGATCTGAAAACTCCTACCCACTTTCATAGAAGTCTGACCACTCTCACAGAAAGTTTGACCACCCCGCCTGTTCTCACAGAAAGTTTACCACCCCACCCACTCTCACAGAAAGTTTGACCACCCCACCCACTCTCACAGAAAGTTTGACCACTCCCACCTGTTCTCACAGAAAGCCCCACCCCCCATTCTCACAGACCGTTTAACACCCCCCATTCTCACAGATCATTTGACTACCCCACCCATTCTCATAGAAAGTTGAATAGTCCACCTGTTCTTGCAGAAAGTTTGTAAAACCCCCATCCACGCTCAAAGAACGATTGACCAATCCCATTTACTCTTGCAGAAAGTTTGATCAATCCCCCTGCTCATGTTGCTTCCCGTAGAAAATATTTGATACGTTTTGTACATTTAAATAAGTATCTGGCTATGGCAGAAAATTGGACTACTACACTGCATCCAGTATTCTTTACATCACTGTTATAAATAACAGCATGCTCACAGTGCTTATAGAAGAGATGGGAAATATAGTGATATCATTTGATCTATTGGTTTTTATTTTTAATTGTTACTGTAGTCACTGTTTCTGTATTATATTTAGAAATGCAATCTAGAATTGGCTACTTAAAAATTTAATTGAATTTGACAAATTGCTGGAGACTTTTGCAATTGTCTGTAATTTCCTGTAGTTGGTAAACAGACACTATAAAAAGAAAAAAAAAGAAACCAACATTCAGTAGGTTTGAACATCTGCTCATTGCTGCTTTACAGCTCTATTTGCAGCAGTCTTTGGTTAGACACAACTTGCTGTGATCTGGTTTATTCTAGTTCCTGCTATATAATGCCTCTGATGGGGGATTTAGGAGCTTATTGTCTGCAGCACTCCAGTTTTGGTGTCCTCATGAGCCAGTTATTTTCTCCTGAGTGGATTCAATGGTCTACGAGTCAAACGTGAGCAGCAGGAATTCTCCCACAAGTGAAAAGGATGAGTGGTGCATGCCTATGAGAGGCAGGGAACAAATGTTGCTTGGTACACCAAGTTGCTTAGAGCACATCATTAGCAATTCGGGGAGGTTATTTGTTATGTTGCCGTTTTGTGTTTAGTTGTCTTGAATGAATTATTGAAGACGTAATTGTGCGAGAACGATGAGAAAAAAAAAAATCTCATGCAAACATGACTAGAAGAAATTCTGAATAGAAATGTCATCTAGGGACACGGTCCATGTACTTTTCAAATTCATTATGTCAGTCCCTGCAACTTGAATGCATTTCTCCTGTCAGACTTTCTCTCGCTTGTTTACGACGCTCTTGTCATTGTACATTGTGTAGCACCATCCCTATTCACAACTCGAAGGCTGATGTGCCTCTGTATTACATAGTGCTGGGGTGTCTTCAGCCTCAGACAGATATTTCCTTTGAGCGTTTGCTGCAGCTCCTCCACAGAAAACAGCTTTTTCTTGACTCTGTAGCAATGCCAAAATGCACTGGAGGCTCTGGAGCCATGAATATAAAGAAATGTGAAATTTCAGCCATCAAGGAGAAAGCGAATTTTAAACAGGTGGCTTTTGGGGTCTTTGCTCTGATTGCATTTTTTTTAAATGATTACCATGTAAGAAGCTTGTGGTCTTTTCCTGTATTTTATACCAACAGTCTGTCTTTCAATTTTGGTCCCCTGGTGGTCTAGTGGTTAAGATGCAGCGCTCCCACCGCTGCGACCCGGGTTCGATTCCCGGTCAGGGAACCATCCCCAGCCACTCTCAGTGCCGGTCCCAAGCCCGGATAAATTGGGGAGGGTTGCGTTAGGAAGGGCATCCAGCGTAAAAACATGTGCCAAATCAAACGTGCGGAGGATCCGCTGTGGCGACCCCTAACGGGAGAAGCCGAAAGAAAGTTAGTCTGTCTTTCAATTTTACCAAGATGCACAGTTGTTGCTGAGGAAATGTATCCCCACAGCATGATGCTTCCACCCCCTTACTTCTTCGTTGGAATGATGTTTGTTGAGGAATGAGCAGGGTTTGGTTTGTGCCACACGCAGCATTTAAATTCTAAAATTGATATTTTGGCCTAAAAGGCATCTGGGAACTTTTGTCTCATCGGACCATAAAACGTAACTCCAAACAGGCTTTGATGTATTTATTTATTTTTTTTGTAATTGCTCCTTTCTACACATGCTCCCATAAAGAGCAGTTGTATGCAGAGCTCTTGATATTGCTGACTGGTTCATTTAGACAGATTTACTTCAGATTTACAGACTATTGGTATTTGAATGAAGTAGATCTTTTATCCAGAAAGTTGTTTTTTTTTTTTTTTTTTTTTAACCATCAGTCCATTTATAAAGCATCTTTCGTCTGTTTAATCTCTGCACTTCCACAGCACAGGGTTTGAATATCATGCACACACCCTATTTCAGTTCATAATTTCTCACATATGACCGCACCAAATATTAGTGTTATTTGTAATTTGGACAAGTGCGATGACATTTTAAAGGGGTTAAATAATTTTGGATCTATTGTATCAGCATGTCATGTAAAAAAAAATTCTTATTGGACTTATGGGGACTCTGAATGGATGTTCCTCACAAAACAGAAGTTATTTTTAACTTGTTTTAGGGGAGATATTTCACCTGGAGATTGTGAATCTTAACAATTCCACAGGCATCCATGACCAGAAGTCGGTTGCCAAGACACTTGCCAAACATAAGCACTTGTGAAATGGGGTTTATGGTGCTTTTTTCGGAGTGTGTTTCGCCGCCTGGGACACAAAATAAGCAGCTGTTTGTTAGATTTTATTCTTAAAGGTGAATGCGATATCAATAGGTAATGTTGTGTGGGATTTCCAAGATGCAACTTGGGTGGGGCCTCTTGACAAAGTACTAAAAAGTAAAGCCTTAGAGTAGTGGAGAAAAGAAGACAAATAGCATATCTACACTCATAGGCTACTCCCACATCCCAAAATTAATGTTCTGTGCTTTAAGTCATTTTTTGAACTCGCTGAGCATAGCTAGGAGTATGGATTTGGTCATTTGTCATCTAAATGACCTTTAGATTCATGCATGCTTATGCTCAGTGAGGCTGCTCATGTCCATTGACTACCACTATATGATGAAGGTGAATAAAAGGCAGGCGGCGCACTGCACTTCGCTGTTGCAAATGCTCCCCACTCTGAATAAATGGCTGTGTTTCAGCCGAGGCTGCAGTACAAACTGGGGAAGCGTTCAAGAAATATTCTGAAGAGTACCAAACCACGACCATTCCCAGTCTAGTGTAGGGGCTGGAACTGTTATTTGATGCAAACTTAGTTGTGATAGTTGTTTAATTTTAGAATGAGGCCAAAGTACAGCAGCAAGTCAAGCATGGAAGAGGAGATCGAAGCTGAGTCATGCTCGGCTGCATTTTAACAACGTCTAATCAGCTAGCAGGGTCTGTGACTAACACTTCAGTTGGACAGTATTTATAAAATCACTGAAGAAAACCCATGATATTTTTTTAATACTGACACCACTGATATTGTACGATTGATCTTATCACAGTATCAAAACTACATTATCCCACCAGCAGTATCTTTCAGTTAAGCAATAGATGTCAATTTGAAATGCAGCGGACGTGGAAGTATAAAGCAGACTTCCATGGGTTTTGTCAATCTCCAAGCAGCATGACACAAACAGAAAGTACAACCCACACTAATGAACATTCTGGTCTCATAACTAGTATCAAATGAAAAGCACATAGCGGGAACATTCATCTATGTCCGTCATGCCATGGCACCTTTAATATAAAAAAGATTGAGTGTTTTGCTTATTAGCTAAACAAACATTGGGAAATGGGTGTAAGAATGTCAGTCATTCTCTGAAACTCCCATTTGATCAATTGGTAAAGTTTAGTACATCAAGTGCAATTCCGCTAGTTCCTTATCTGCATAAAAGCACTGGTGCAGAAGATAAAAGTTCCCGTATCTGCAGCCTAGTACTTAAAATCAGCCTTCATTCATTCAAGGGCTTCTAGTTCTCTAACAATAACTGGCTTCCTGAAAAGATGCCTGAGGTGAAAATGTGCCAGACAGCCAATTGTTATACTTGCTTGGACTTTCAATATGCAGTTCCTTGTACTATTGTTCATTATGCTTCTGTTAAAGCGTCTCCTCGATCTCAATAATCAAGGCATGCAGCTCCAGCTAACCCAGACTGGTCCAAACCATTGTAAATCTCATGGGCTTTTAATTTTGTTCTCTCCGCAGATTCAGACTGACATTTCCCCTGTAGCAGATGATTTGTGAATATGGTTTTACAATTGTTATCAGTAATCTACGACCTCATTTCACACACTGTAATTGCTTATTTACTTGTCATCTCCGATTAAACTTACATGCAGCCCATCTGCACCCCCAGATCAGAGTAAGTAAAAGTAAAGAAAAAAACTGTAGAAACTGCTTTCATTTGGGTTAATGCCTAATTGAATCTGTCGAGTGAATTGATTTGAGCACTCGTAAAATATCTGGCTAGTTTTCACTAAGCTCTAAATCTTTTCCGATGTTAAAAAAAAAAAAAAAACTAACTGCATTAATCCGTCTGTAAAGACAGCTATCTTTAGAAGCAGACATAACAAGCCCTTTGCCTAATATTGCATATTTCAGACTCCTGCAACACTTCCCTTTTTACCAGATAAGATATGTCCTATGGTCTGTAATAGTTATTTGTATAATATATATAAAAAGTTTAGCGTGAATATAAATAATACTTTTTCAAATATGACGGATACAAACATGCACAAATATATATTTCTTTTCATTTACATCCAACCAACAGGTTAAATCTGATGTGCTTTTTACTTTTTATGTTCTCAGTAAGGATGTAATGTCATTCTTTTGTCTTATACACTTTATATAGTGTCCTCCATGCACAGTGCTAGACTTACATTTACATGTTTACTCTGATATTTATTTGTTACCAGACATAATAATGCTAAGCGTTTTTACTTCGATTAATCACGTATGTGCGGCGTTTCTTTTATTTCCCCCCTCAGCTGCCCTACTTTATTGATGTCATTTGTGTACGCACACACACACATATATGCACATTATGGCAAAGAGGCACTCTGCTGTTTGCCGGAAAAGCAATTATAGTGGCGCAGTTGTTATTTCCACTTTTAATGCAGTCTGGTATTGCAGTCGTTCGTAATGTGTTCTTTGTGGAAACCTGCAAAGCAATGATGATAACAATTCGATTAATCGTGAAGGCCCACACTAGTATTTGTAGCCGCCGCTCGTTCAGATCCTCTCTTCGCCACACCCTCAAACACACACAGAACCAGACCTCATTATCCATGTCCCCTATACACAGACACACTCTGTGTTCCACATACAGTGTTCCAAAATTACCTTTTAAAAAAAAACAAAAAAAAACACGACTCTTTTGGGCATATGGCTCTCGTCATTAATCACTCCTAGTAAAAGCTTCCCCAGTTCTGCTTTATTTGTGTGTTCATGTGACTAGTCTATGCAGCAGTTATTCCCTGATGATGTTTCTATAACCAACTAAAGCCCCTTTTCCTTGTTCTGTACCAAAGTTTACAAATCAGTGCCCCACGTAATTACATTCTGCAAGAATAGTGCTTGGAAGTGTTTTTTTTCCCCTTCTGTTTGGCTCTACAGTAGACTAGGCTTTAATCAATTCAATCGTTCAGAGTACTTTTGCTTAACGTAGACATGCTCCTTCAGAAGTTGCACACGTAGTTACTTTGAGGCACACACAGCACTGCAGCTGTGACCCCCAGCTGCTCACACACAGACCGGCAGGAAGAAGCGTGTCCTCGTCCCGCCTGCTGTACTGGCTCCCAAAGACTGTGTGTGTTGTTTGGCCTTGCACAGCTGAAAGACTGCACAGATGCCTGTTTTTGTAAATGTTTTTTTTTTTTTTTTTTTTAAACTAACAGAGGTATAACAGGGCATCATGATAAGTGTTATGAATCTTCTATAAAAAGGCCCCTAGGATAGTCCAGTTTGAATTGGATGCACACATCTTTGTTGGATGGTGTTTATAGCATCTGTTAGATTGTAAAACCAGAGTTTGGACCAGTGACTAGAGCAGCTGCTCGTGTTATCAGTCTTTACAGGAAGTTTCTGCTAGAAAAAAAGGCTAAACTAACTTTCAGTGTACTTCTGCTTTTAAAGCCCAGTCGACTAAACCCTTTGACACGGCATCTCCAGTTCTTTATCAGTGAATGAATAACGCATGTCCGATTTGTCTATGACCATTAAAAACAGTTCACTCTGTAGGACTAATCTGTATAATTAACATGTGATTTTTGAGTTGTTATTTTTGATATGTTCACCAGTGCTATATGCTGAAAGTGGCACCAGTGGGATTTAACCCTCGCTTCAAGTCTTCCTGAAGAGACTGATGCAGCACAGCTTTAGTCCTTTAGGCTGTCCAGCTCTCTAAGATCCTCATCTGTACATTGTGCTGAAGCACATTTGGATAATACCATCATCTATTTTATCATGCCTAATGATGATTATCATCTTGTAGAACACGCAAGCAGGGTCTCCGTCATACCTCATCGCAACGGCGTCATATAACTGCATTTCGAAAGTCTAGCATTTATATTTTAGAGTCTAGCATTTACTGCATCTACCACTTCCGTATTGGATTTCTCATTAATATGACATTTAATATCACTGAGAAATGGTGGGTTAGGAAAAAAGCCTCTCTCATTTTATGAGCTAATAGTGAAATGTGACCATTATCTCTTCTGTTTGAGATCATCCTCTGAAATGCCATAAATAGAAATACCATAATATATCTATCTAAATTATTTAATGTGTTTCTGGGTTGAGCTTTGCTTCAAGCTGGACTTAAGAAAAGGTTAGGTCTGGCCATTTGTTTTTGACAGAAATTACTAATAAAATATTTATGAACCGACCATTCCCGCCATTCATCTGCTTCTAGTTTTTCCCAGTTCCACAGCTGAAAATTCATCATACCTCCTTCCAACTGCTCTCAATTTTAGTTTGGTCCAGGATCTCAGTTTGTAATGCAGTTTTGGATTATTTATTAGCGGTCTTACCAGAGGATTTCCCTTTTCTGTTTCTTTTCCACCTTTAGACAACCCATCCCCCCCCCAACGTATTGCGTATTGTGTTTAATAAAAGATCTTTTTATATTGCTTGACTTCAACCAAGCAGTCTTTCGGGGTCTTCAATGTTGCATCATTGTGTGTTTTTGTGTGTGTAATGCCTCAGGTCTTGTGGAGATTGCATTTAATTGGCCCGCTGGGTTTGTGTAAGATGTGGTGATTGTGTTAATAGCCCTGCGCAGGTTACTCCTATGTTCATGTGCCCATCCATAACCTGATTGCCTTGGACAGTCCGTTCGTTCGATGCATATCAGGTTGCTCTCATGGGCCGTGCAGAACCACGGTGTCCATTAAAACGGCATCGCCATTAAATCGCGGCGGTGTTACGAGAGCCAATTAAATCAAAAACAAGAAAACAAAAAAAACAGCACGCTATGCCAGGAGAGAAATCTTTCCATACCACAGGATTTATCAGAACCCGAAGAATTTTTTTTTTTTTTTTGCTGACTGAATGTTCTTCCAGTCCGTCTTTTTTTCCTGAGTGTTTCTTTATCCCTTTCCTCTTTGGCTGGCTTTAATCCCATCTGGCTTAGTTTTTTCTGCTTCAGTCTCCCCTTCTCATTACTAGTCACAAACTCTTTATCATCTTTTCATTTTCCGTTATAATGGATGTAAAAAGCAGACTAGACTAGAGCAGCTGGTCTTGCCTCAGTGAGGGCATTGTTAAAAAATAAAAATAAAATAGTAGGATGACTAAGGTTTGGGTGTGTCAGGTCTGCCTTGAGACTGACTCAGGAACTGGAAACCTGTCAAAACACATGACTGCCCGTTTCTTACTTCATATTCAGGTGTGTGTAAAATGACCATTTGTGTGAATCAGGCAGGTCACCTCTGTCAGTTATAGTAATAAATGTCAGTGCCACAGCATTTCAACCACCTTCACAGTCCTCTATAGATAGAGTGATTGAAAGCGAGAGAGAGAGAGAGAGAGAGAGAGAGAGTGAGTGAGTTTGTGTGCCTGGATTTAAATAATATTTTGTATGTGATGCATATTTCATGCTGTGGGCCATGTGGCAGGGCAGGGCTGGTTATTCTTGCTAAGTCTAGCATGAACCACATAAAAACCCTTTGCTCCTCTGTGCCATTAAAGCAAAAGGATAAGGCTGTCATGACAGTTCCTGTTTAACATCTTCAGAGCACCACCGTCATGTTCAAGCCTCGTTCTCTTGGGATCCTTGTGATGGGACACGGGCTAGCAGGCTGTCATTCTCAGCTGCCGAGTTGCATCACTAGCAGGATTTCAGGCTGTTCTACTGAAAAAAAGAATTGTCGTCGTCGTGTGCGATTAGACGGAGGCACAAGTCCCAGATCGCAAACAAATTGCAAACCTCATATGCTTTTCTCTAGTGTTTCATTGCTGTGTATCCAAGTTACAATCAGCATATCATCCAGTTGTTAGATCTGTCAAAACCATGCAGACGTTATCCAGCTGTAGTAATTCAAAATTCAACCAAAGCTGTGATTTTCAAAATGTAAAATGCTGCACAAGCAAACATTTGACAGATTACAGAGTCTTTGCCTTGTGAGTGCTTTAATTTGTCTAGTTAGGGGAATAAACTTTAGTGCTCTTTGCAGGCCTCAAGAGTGCCTTGTCAGCCCTGTATGCGCTAATATAGTTATTAAAAAGAGACAGCTGTCTTGTTCACCCATGGAGAAATAGCGTTGTTCCCTTTGCCCGAGCACTGTGTGTTCAAGAGTAACAGGCTGTGACTTGGACAATGAGCCGTTGACGATTCTATATCATAGAGTGGCTGTGGGGACGTTTCCTGCGTCTGCAATTGAGCAGATAGTGAGGTTGATGATTAGCGCTAAGACAGCATACGTAATCAGCGCGTGTGAGGAACAGCTACCTGTGTAACATCACAGGAAAAAGTTCATTAAAAAGCAAATTCTCATAAAAAGAACTGAGTCGGTTAATATGACTGTGCTGTTGAGCTGGCCTTCGATCCAGCACATGGGAGTGTGCAGTCATAGGAGTGGGAGGGGAGACAGCCGTCTGCCTGTGATTCTGCTCAAAAGCAGTCAAGACACAACATGACAGCTCAACACATCATGTTCGCTGACTCAGCTCTCCGTGTGGAAAAGTATAACAGAGTGATGAGGGCACATTACACATCTGAAAAGGGTGGGTCAAATTGGCAGACGTATCAATACCGTGATGACTGATTTCACAGTACATTGAGTTGTTTGTCAATACAATATAAGGACAAAATTTATTGAGACACCTGACTTTTCCAGCCATATGTGGTTCTATGAGGCACACAAAAGTGTAGTATGTCTTTGGATGTCTTAGCATTATGTTTTTTTTTTCCCTTCACATAAACTAGGAGACCCAAGCATGCTTTAGCATAACAAAGTCCCTGTACACAAAAGCAGCTCAGTGAAGATATGGTTTACACGGGTTTCAATGGAAGATGTTGAGTGGCCTGCTACA
This sequence comes from Silurus meridionalis, assembly GCF_014805685.1. Lineage (NCBI taxonomy): Eukaryota > Metazoa > Chordata > Actinopteri > Siluriformes > Siluridae > Silurus > Silurus meridionalis. The sequence goes on from NC_060886.1 coordinate 11,767,347, forward strand.
GAGCTTATTGGACACTTTTGGGCTGATCTGGAACACTGACTGCACCCAAAGCCTCTTCCTACATCAATACCTGCCTTTACTAACGCCCTTGTAGCTGAGCGAGCACAAATCTCCACAACCACACTACCAATCTGGGATCATCTTCCCAGAAGAGTGGAGGTTATTACAATAATAGAAAATGTGGAATGTGATGTTCAAAAAGCAAATGCATGAAATCTTATGGTCATGTGTCAACAAACTTTTAACATATAGCGTTTACACATTAGACAACATTGACTTTTATTAGTGTACTTTATTTGCTCTTATAATTTATGAAAACACTTGATTAAAGGCTCACTACTGAACGAATCTTAATTCTTCTGGTAAAATCTTTTAGACACTTCTTTGAGTACATCTATGCCCATGACAGGGATTGCATTTCAGTGTGGCATGACTACAACACACTAATGCGAAATACAATGCAACAGGAAATTTGCCTTTTGACACAAAGTGAGCATTTGTTTAAAAAACCTGACACCTCTCTACTTCCCTGTCTTGTGCCAAATAAAACCAGAGTGGGGCACCAGTGGGGTTGCGTTGTGTTGTGTTTGTTAGTCCTCCACCATCACTGCTAACAGTGGCAATGACAACACGTGGGCAGAAAATATTTTTATATAGACATAATTTGATGCTCTTCATTGGTAAGAAGGTTATTTCTACTTACTAAATTATTTTATCTAGTTAATGGGCAAGTTGTATGCTTTTTCTTGATGAAGCATCTTTGAAATCTCGAGTGATGCAAAAGCACTTACCCTATCGTCAAAGTTCAAATTCCGAAAAAAGCCACAAATTTTCATGACCAGGAGAAGCAAAACAGACATCCTGCATGAACACTGCATCTTTACTTCCATATATTATGTTCTTCTACTTCATTATAATTAAATTTACAAGTATTCATTATTTAAGTAGTATACAGTTGAGTATTGTTATATGTTATATATAAGCTTTTTGTGTGTATATATACATTTATCAGTGTTACTCCAAGTACGTATTTGTAGCCCTTTTCTTTTTTTGCTGTTGGGTGTGAAAGTTGACTGGCTCACGATGTGATTAATTCAATTCAGTTCATTTTTATTTGTATAGTGTTTTTTAAACAATGGACCTTGTCTTAAAGCAGCTTTGCACAGATCACCTGGTGGGAAAGTATGAATCAGATTGTTCTTTGTAAGTGTTTGTTTGTCCCTAACATCATTTTTAAAATCATTTATGGTAATCCAATTGCACATAGAGTGTGTTGGCTATCAATTATGGGTTGGAGGGGTGACATGCTCCCTATCACACTCACCCTCTCCAATCATGGGCATCTGTATGGAGAAGGGGTGGAACAATTTCTCTGAGTGTGTTACACTGCGCCATGACACGGTTTAAAACGATGCAGTTGGCTGCGTCAGAGGAAGATTGTGTGAATTAATTTTTTTTTTTTTCTTACTCAATGTATGTGTTGGTCTGTCTGTGTACAGCATGAAAGAAGACTAGTGTTGGGTGTAATAAGCATATGCTGACGTGTGTGTGTGTGTGTGTGTGTGTGTGTGTGTGTGTGTGTGTGTGTGAGGGAAAGGAGGGTTGGAGGCTTTCAGTCTATTCCAAGAGAATGGCCACTTTCAGTCTGTTCCAAGGCGGCACATTAATGCATATGCATATTTCGTAGTAATTAATTAAATTACTACTCAGATGATTTGCAAGCAACATTTACTTAATCTCCATTTCTCTTACATCTACACCTACAAACAGACACACACACTCACACACTCAATCGTACTGCACAGGCACATGCACTGAGTCACAGATCCATGCCAGATGGGACTTGGTAGCAGATGGCCTCTCCTTTTTCGTTCTTACAGATTGGACAATGACATCCGAAGCATCACTCCCTAACTGTTTCTTCACCTCCAACTGTTTCACATTTTTCCTTCTTTATCCTGCCAAGCTGCCAGTATGCAGACATGGCCCGAGAGCACCTCTCTCAACACCCAACAGAGCCACAAACAGCTGAGGCATAAGCAGGCTTTCTCTGCCATCCTTGTTCTTCGGGAGCAGATGTTTTCAGCATTAACTTGAAAGTCGCGCTAATCTCGCAGTTTGCGTCGTACCTTTCGCAGATGAGAGCTCATCCTCCTTGTGTGCTTAGAGGAAAATTGCTCTTTTATCATGTGCTCATTGGGTTGTTCGAAATTTTGTTCGGTGCTAATTCGGATGTGACGGAATAATTAGTTCTGCTAAATTCCAGGCTGTGTTTTGACAGCACGATCAAAAGCACTTTCGTTCATTAATTTGCATGAAGCATTTGTTTGTATTCTGATTATAACCTGCTTGCTCCACGACGTTCGTCGTTACAAGTAGGCCACACACACACACACACACACACGTACACACACATGCTGTATGGAGTGTTGTGAGTGCTTGTAAAAGCTGTAGTGCGTCTGTCTGCTGAGGGCCACTAATAGGCCTTGTTGAAGTGGGGTAGGTCAAACACTGCCTGTAGACACTCAGACACACACAGACTAAAAGAGCTTCATCAAACATAAGTGGACTGAACAGCTTGACATCTCATTGCACAGCAGATGCTTTTGGGAACATGTATAGGAAATGGAGTCACGCTGTGGTATTTTGTTCTTCACTAAGTGTTTTCTCCCTTCTTGTTTCCTTCATTCCAGCAGGCACAAGTACAGCCCAGAGGCAAGTGTCGGTGCAGCCCGGGCCTCTGGTGCGAACCGAGGGTTCCCACGTGACCATCTGGTGTAACGTGACTGGCTACAGAGAGGGAGTGGAGCAGGACTTTGAGTGGTCGATGTACCTCGATACAGCTCCTGATCGAGAGATCCGCATCGTTAGCACAGCCCAGGCCAACTACGCCTACGCCGTCTATGCCCAGCGCGTCAACGCCAAAGAGATCTACGTAGAGAGACTGAGTGGAGACTCCGCCCTTCTGCACATCACCAAGCTGCAGGCCAAGGACCAGGGCATATTTGAGTGCTACACACCTAACACAGACGGCCAGTACCTCGGCACTTACAGCGCTCGAACCAACCTTACTGGTAAGTCTTCCATAGGGTTTGTTTAGTCAGGTGGGTCGACCTAAAAATTAAGCATCTCAGAGCAGTACCCCAAGCCTCCAGTGCAGACCAGTTACAGTAACACAGTGATCTAACTCAACTGAATCGACATAAATCGATCTGAACATGTTTTGTGTTCTGACTTGTGTAAAATGAGCCAATGGACAGAGCTGTAGCCGTTTTAGAAATGCCATATGTAATATAAACCCTAGATATTAGACACAAAACATATTTGATCTAGTTGTTTAAGTAGACTATGGTTAAAGGTTTGTGGACACTCAACAATCGAGCCCAAACGTGTGTGCTGTACAAGCTATTCTACTCTTATTCCCTGTTTGCCGTTAACCTACACTCTCCTGCAAAGTCTTTCTGCCGGATTTTGGAGTGTAGCTGTGGGAAATTGTGAGATCAGGACCTTGTGCAAGAGACCTGAGTTTTTCCTTTTTAAACTTTCCAAATTATATCTTCATGAAGCTTGTTGTCAACCTACGAGTGTGATTGTCTGGTGTCCACATACTTTTGGCCATATTGTGCAATTCTCTCACGTCAGTATTCTTCAATCTCAGCTGGTTTTCATGATTACTGAGCACAGGAGGTCCTTATGCCTTGTGTTCATTGCCGTGTTTCGGAGCAATGAATACAAATGTTTTGCACACGCATTTTCAGCCCTCTGTCACAGATTTTGTTGTTGTTTCCTTTGTGGTTTATTTACTTTTGTGTTGCAAAGAACTAATCCCAATGTCGAACAATGCAAAAGTATCAGTTTTGTGCTGATTGATTTATTCCCTTTTGACTCTACACTTGGTGGTCAGATGTGAACACAGCACTCACACTGCAAACAAAGTAATCGATCTGAGAGTGGCTGAGAGACGTGACCTCAGTGTGCCTCTAAGCAATCTGGATTGTGGTTTGATTGCAGTGAGAATGCAGTGCCACTCTGATTCAACCCCACTGCAGAGAGTGAACCAAACATACTGTTTGTTTGAAGTGCGAGCAGCAATTTTGAACAAACAAGCTGCTAATCTGATACACGGCATGACATAATGAGTGCCAGAGGACAGAGATTAAGTGCTATAGAAGTAAACCATTTTCTGGATATTTGAGCCATAGAAAAGGGAAAGAATGGTGGATAAATGATTATATTCAATTTTAGTATTGTGTCGTCTTCATCTTCTTCTCCCTTTAGGCGTCACCACAGCAGATCATTTGTCTCCACACTACTCTGTCCTCTACATCTGCCTCTTTTAAAACAACTACCTGCATATCTTCCCTCAACACATCCATAAACCTCCTCCTTTATCTTCCTCTTTTCCTCCTTCCTAGTGGCTCCATCCTCAGAATTCTCTTACAATTTCAGTATTATATGTAATATTTGTATTTCATATGAAGCACAATTTCAGTGTTCTCCACATGGGATTAATTTCATTATGCTTGTTTTTCATATTTCTCAGCTTTAAACAAAGCATTAGAATTTCAGCCTCGCCCCCATCCAAGCATTCTCCAAAAAATACGTTTGTACGTTTGGACCGTTTAAATATGCGCATAGCGAAACTAAATCAAACCAAACCAAATCAGCCAGGTATGCATTCCTGTCAACATCTTTGCACTGCATCTTTTGATATGATCGCTCGCTCCACACTAAAAATCCTGAAAGAAACAGCTCACTTGGGCCCCAAGTAAATCTCATTTTCTGGTCAATTCGACATTATTAGAATCCTGAAACACGGCCCCATAGCTTTTTTTTTTGTTTGTTTGTTTTTTATGCAAATCATGTTTTCTTTTCAGCTCAGCCTAAGATCTTCTGTATCACTATCTTCTTCTTCTTCTTCTTCTTCTTCTTCTTCTTCTTTCGGCTTCTCCCATTAGGGGTCGCCACAGCGGATCATCTGTCTCCATACTCCTCTGTCCTGTACATCTGCCTCTTTCAACCCAAATACCTGCATGTCTTCCCTCACCACATCCATAAACCTCCTCCTTGGCCTTCCACTATGCCTTCTTCCTGTTGGCTCTATCCTCAGCATTCTCCTACCGATATACCTCATGCCCCTCCTCTGCACATGTCCAAACCATCTTAATCTCGCCTCCCTCACCATGTTTCCAAAACGTCCTACATGCGCTGTCCCTCTAATAAACTAATTTCTAATCGTGTCCATCGTCGTCACTCCCAACGAAAACCTCGGTATCTTCAGCTTTGCTACCTCCAGCTTCACCTCCTGTCTTTTACTCAATGCCACTGTCTCTAAACCATACAACATCACAGGTCTCACCACAGTCCTATAAACTTTCCCTTTCACTCTTGTAGATACCCTACTATCACAAATCACTCCTGCCCCTCTTCTCCACCCAATCCACCCTGCCTGCACTCTTTTCTTCACTTTTCTAACACACTTTCCATTACTTTGCACTGTTGACCACAGGTACCTGAACTCCTCCACCTTCTCAACCTCCTCTCCCTCTAACCACACAACTCCACTGCCCTCCCTCTAATTTACACACATGTACTGTCTTACTCTTACTGACTTTCATTCCCCTTTTCTCCAGCATGTACCTCCACCTCTCCAGGCTCTTTTCAACCATCTCCCTACTCTCACCACAAATCACAATATCATCCACAAACATCACAGTCCACGGAGCTCCTGTCTGACCTCGTCCGTCAACCTGTCCATCACCACTGCAAACAGGAAAGGGCTCACAGCCGACCCTTGATGCAGTCCAACCTCCACCTTGAACCAGTCTGTCGTTCCTACTGCACACTTCACTGCTGTCACACTGTCCTCATACGTGTCCTGCACCACCATCACATACTTCTCTGACACACCTGACTTCCTCATACAATACCACAATTCCTCTCCAAAAAAAACACAATGCAACTCCTTCTGTCCTTCTTTATACTTCATCAACATTTTCAAAACAATCTTCTGTATCACTACACAATTCAAAGAATTTGCTCTGCAGCGAGCTCAAGCACTTATCTATCAGCCATGCTAATAGCACCATGTTAATTGGTGAAGTCTTAATGCCTGAGTGGATTTATCAGTATCATCAGTCATTTGCTGGGTGTGTAATGGAGTAGGTACCTGACAGAATGCCAGTCCATCTGCGTGCCAGCCCACCCTATCATTATCCCGGACACAGACCTGTTCTTCTGGTCTGCTGTCTAAAGCCATTATACACCTATCATTAGCCTTTTAATCCAAATCATAATGAACAACCCCCTCCAAATCATACACTCTCTACTCACTTTCTCGGATGCATCACAGCTGAGAGGACTGGCAGACAGGAATGTTAAGCTGCTTGTAGTTTTCTTGGAAAGACGCTTTAGTGTGAGAATTTGATATTTTATTTGATACTTGTGTTTGTCTAAATCAGGGCTGAGTATGGCTTTAGTTCGTTTAATTGTTCTGTGCTCATCACTAGGGTAAATAAAGACCCACATTTATGTATTCTAGCCATCAGTAAGATAACAAGGTCACCTTGGAAAAACAGCAGCCGTTGTACTTTATACCACAAACCTTTTCCACGGGTTATATTATTGCGCTTGTTCTAATACGCTGTCGTTGCTCTAGCAACAGCTCATCGAAAGAGACTTGTAAATTCTATGCCTATAATAATACATTTTAATTTTTTATTATCTATTTAAGTAAAAATAAGATATTTTTTTATTGTTTTATTTTTAATTTTTTCTCTCTCTCGGCACAGAGTAGGTGACGAAACTCCTGTTCAAAGCTGCTGTGAGAAGAAGCAAATGATAACAGAATCTAACTTATTTAAAATACATTGCTATTGAATGTAACTTTCAGTATTACCCCCCCCCTTCTTACTCCAACTGTTGTCTGTTTGGGGATTTGATATAAAGTCCACTTTATGTTTAAACATTTACAGCGATTTAATATGGACCTACTTTTGTGGACAAGTTTTTAATTCCACTTTAGTCCCCCTATTTGCTTTAATAAGCTTGTGGAGATTTGTGCTCATTCAGCCACAAAAATGTAAGGAAAGTCAGGTACTGATGGCCTGGCTGAGAAGACCTGGGGTATAAGCTAACATTCCAACTCATTCCAAAGGTATTCTGTGGAGTTCAGAGCTCTCTACAGCAAGCTCACTCAAGAGCTTCTATCAAGAAGCATATCTTCATGAAACTTGCTTTGCAGGGTTTCCATGGGGTCTGAAAAATCTAGAATAATAAAAATATAAATTCAGGCTTTAAAAGTCTCATATTCGCTGTTCTGGGTCTTAAATAGTTTTGAACAGATCTTAATTTTCCAATGTGAGTGTAACACTGCCAATAATTAATCATTGAATTGAAATATTGCACTTTGGGCGGTTTTTTAATTACGTTTTTTTTTCTTTCCGTGGTGGTGTAGTTTCGGTTTACTTTCGTTAGTCCAAATATAATTGACTGTATTATGACTACAAATGAGACCAACATGCAACAGCCAATCGGCTTAATCTGTTATTGGCGCAAATCTCTTGGATTGTACCACAGACATAAAACAGATTTAATTTTTTCCACTATGGGGAAGTGCAAGTTTAGCGATACTTGGCTTGGGGAAAAAAAAAAGGAATTTAGGCGTATTTGTTGACGTATTTGTGTGTGTGCGTATTTGCTTGTTGTGATCTAGCGCTTACATTTTATTCTTAATGGTCTCAAAAAGATCTTGTAGTCCTTGATATCAATCAAATCGATTGTGTATGCGTATCTACTTATTTATTAATTTGTGTGTGTGTGTGTGTCAGTGTCCTGACTCATGACTGATGTGTGTTGGAGAGTTGCAGAACACACACAGAGAGCCACCTGTTTAATGGCCGCATTCATCTCTGCCCCCTTCTACATCCATTCTGCTGCTAGACACCTCATAATGAATCTCTCCGTGACATTGTCACACTTCTGAACAGTTCCTGCTCACATCTGTTCTCCAAAACAAAGTTCTACGTTGACTCATTAGCAATCCAGACAGAGGCGCTTTAGTCACCAAGCGACAGAACTCAGTACAGTCCCCAGACGTTACTCACACACATTAGACATCATGAAAGACGAGTTTGAATTGTATCACTGGAGCCAATAGCTTCCATTACAAAGGGATATTTTCTGTCATTTTGACAGCAGTGACATCAGAATAATGCAATCCATCTGAAGGACAGCGTCTGAGGGATTAAAAGCAACACCCTGATGATTCTTTCACATGCCATTACAGGAGTTTAAAAAGTTTAAAAAGGTCATCAGATACTGTTCAGATATGGGGGGGGTTGTATTCAAATCACAACTTTGAATCTTGATGATACATCAGTTGTTCTTGGTCAGGATCCCATGAGAGACAAATGGGCCATGCTCTATGGGTGTGAAAGATTTTGTATACTATATCCCATGCCAATCATACCAACACTAGAGAGTCATGGGCACCTGTGATGCCATATATGCATAAGAAAGTGGAGAGCTTGCTCTCCTTGTGTTACATTGCATTATGACCCAGCACGAGCCGCATTTCGAAAAGATGAGGTTGATTGTCACTTCGCACAATTTGGTAGCTCCCGTGTGATATGAGAGCTCGATGCTGAGGGGTTCTGGCCAAGATCTTAGAGAGAAAATAGGGTAAAAAAAAAAAATGGCCTATTTAGACTGGAGATTTTCTCGACAAAAATAGAACTTCACATGTGAGTGTATGGTATCCGAGCTTCCTTTTATGTCATTTTTATTATGATTTTTAGTCCTGATACTATTTGTGCAAACCATTCAATTGAGCTTTAGGTCATGTTGTTGACTTGTGCAAGTTTCTTTTTAAATCGAAGTGAAGTCATTTTATATTTCCACATGCAAAACAAAACATATTTGTGTGTGTGTACTTGCATTTTGTTTGTCCATCTCATTTTAACCAGCCGAAACGAACTATAATCTAAACAGGGAGCGAAGGGTCACAGAATCCCAGGAAAATCCATGCGCATTTTGTACAATCTGTTAAACCGACATGTCACTGTTGGCATTTAATTTGATAGAAACCAGTCCAGGCCATGAGTGTGCTGGAGTGTAAACATTAGTAACAGTCGAGGCTGTGCATATGTGAAATATTAATACGCAGGCCAGATCTTTTTGGGAAGCAAAGGTTGCACTGAATGAAGTCGATATTTTTAGCAATGTTAGTGGTGAGAGACCATCTGCTCCTGTGGTTCTAACTTCTTAACCCACTTCTCTATAGCCTTCTCATGCCCACTCCTCAAACACACACTCACTGAAATGCTCAGTCACACATTGTGCACTTTGTTCCCTGTTAATGTTCTGTTTATCATTTGTCCTTTATCGGATCCAACTTCACTGATGGGGTGCGATTTAGCCGAACTATATATATATATATATATATATATATATATATATATATATATATATATATATATATGTATATATATATATATATATATATATATATATATATATATATATATATATGTGTGTGTGTGTGTGTGTGTGTGTATATATATATATATATATATATATATATATATATATATATGTGTGTATATATATGTATGTATGTATGTTAAGTAAAATTAATGAATTAAAATTGTCATTTAAATATTTTTTCCTTTAAACAGTGAAGCTTGTCATGAGCACCAACAAGGTTGAGTCAAAGCTTAATCAGGTTCTGCTGCATTCTTTTCAACCACATGAGTCAATTCTCAATTCGGTCAGTTAAAGAGCTGATGGTGTGAAACCATAAACCAGTGATGTCAGACACTTAAGGGTGTAATCAGAACATCTCCGGTAATTCAGGTTATTGTCCTGACCAGTAGTAAAAGGAGATGTGAATGCTGCAGGGGGTTTCATAGATGATTGTCAAACAAAAATGAAAGGTGCATATTAATGCGAATGCTTCCTAAAATCTTGCTTTTGTTCAAAACTGTTTAGTACTTAAAATTAACGCTAACTGTTCTGACGTCTGTTAGTTTTAAACCGTGCATTAGGAAACCTCTGTTTTGTTTACCCTTCCTGACAAAAAAATAATAATAAAAAATAGATGTGAACCATGTGGGAGGCATTAAAATTGAATGAACATAAAAAACAGCCTATTTTCTGGCAGTTTTTGTAGCCTAATTAAACGCTAATTAGGTTATCAGGAAACTCGCTTTTTAACTCGCTTTTATATGACTTTAAACAATAAAAACATCTTGATGTGTTGACAAATCTGTAGCCCGACTGCCTGGTACAAGCAGATTAGGTGCCCATGCTATTAGTTTATTATTCACAGTTCTACTAAATAGTTAGATAATGAGCTTTTGAGAAGGCAGTAAGCAGCCTCTTTCCTCCTATTGTCTGACCCGAGAAACAAAATGAAACCCAACCCTATTGACTACACCGAGCAATTAGTACTTTTACATTTTAATGTATATTCAAACATAACATTGTAGTTACTGCACTACATACACCGATCAGGCATAACTTTATGACCATTGAGAGAGGACGTGAATAACACTGATTATTTCTTCGTCATGACACCTGTTAGTGGGTAAACATTTTTTCCTCAAAGTTGACGTGTTAGAAGCAGGGAAAATGGGCAAGCGTAAGGATTTGAGCGAATTTGACAAGATCGAAATTTTAGATTTCTAGACGACTTGGTCAGAACATCTCCAAAACTGCAGCTCTTGTGGGATGTTCCCAGTCTGCAGTGGTCAGTATCTATCAAAAGTGGTCCAAGGAAGGAACAGTGGTGAACCGGTGACTGGGTCATGGGCAGCCGAGGATCATCGGAATCGAAGGCTGGTCCATGTGTCCTGATCCAACAGACTGGGCCAGAACTGTTTTGGCAGCAAAAGGGGGACCGACACAATATTAGGCAGGTGGTCATAATGTTATGCCCTGTAAAAAAAAATAAAAATAAAAAAATGTATTTTATACCAGCTGATACTCAGGGATTTGCACAGCAAATGCTCATCATAATGTAATACTACTAATACAAAAGTCTGGGTTGTTCTTTAACAGAGTAAAACCTTTAATTGGTGCTGCTGCTTTTTTTTTGTTAGGAGGCATTTATTTAACATTTCTGGAAGGACTTTCGGTTGTAAGTGCCTTCTTACAGTCACAGTGCTTTGTGAGGTGAAACAGGAGTTTATACTTTGACAAGCTTGAGAGAGAGGCTGGTGGGAGAATCTGTTGATCACAGCATATAATTACAAACAAACCTGCCTCAGACACTCTACAACATAAAATTTAACTAAAAACTATGCAATGTGTCATTCATTAATGTATTCAGCACAGCCCATTATATAATCGTAAGCAAATTGTTATGGTAAAAGCAGAATTATACGCTCCAGCTGGTGCTGTTATATGAAAATAATGCACTTCGGGGGAGCATCTTTACAATGTGATATTTTTGTCTAACAGCACAGACTGGAGTCGGTTATTCCTTAGTTGTGAACAAGACATAGTTTTTCTTAACAACACAGCGGGCCGTGAAATGGAAACAGTGAAGATCCTGAGAAAAATTCAAAAGCATTGAAGACGCAACTCTGCTAACCATATGTGGTGAAAATAAGGACATGGGCATCTGATGCATTATCAGGAGGGGATGAGGACCAAGGATGCCCTGAATCTTCTTGTCCTATATTTAGTATTTTCACTAGCCAGCATTAATGTTGTGTTTTTCATGACATTAGTCTGCATATTTCCCAGCAGACTAATGAATTTATGACTTGTACTCTGTATAATTTATGCATCTGTAACAATATACAGTATATGCAAAATATGCTTTACATGGGTTGGAGTGGAAGATCTTAAATGGCCTGCTAAAGAGCTCTGATCTCAACCCTATTCATTACTTTATGGATAAAATGGAACACTGCACCCCAGGCCTCCTCACCCTACATCAATACCTGACTTTACTAACTCCCTTGTCACTGAATAAACACAAATCATCCACAAGCACACTTCAAAATCTAATGGAACATCTTCCCAGGTTAAGTGTTCACAAATGTTTCTCCATATAATGTATGTTCTCATCACATAAATGGGTAAAGCTTGTAAACCTGGAAACCGCCATTTGCTATTTTTAAGCAGTAGAAAACTGTTGATGGAATGGTTATATATCCACCGGTTTCCAGAGGCTCCAATCTATAGCCCAGGGACTGTGGTTGAGAAGCACCAGAGTGGGATGACGTGAAATGATTGAAGCTATCAGATCTTTAGTGCAGTGCTCAGGATAAAAATGTCTCTCTTTAACATCAAACAACATGCATATTTGGCATCCGATGAAAAGAGCAATGCATTACGGAGATAAACCATTTTGTTAAGTGACAGAAATGACTACCCCATCTGCTTCAACAAGGACCATCGATGCATGGAACAGCCGGTTTGTCTCCAAGGAAGTGTGGTGCGGCTGTGGAATCCCAAACAGTCGATTGGATCTGTCTTTTTTTTTGTTGTTTTTTTGCACTGTCCCTGGTGCTGTGGTGCTAAACAGAATGAGAGGGTTTGGAGTAAAGTTTGTTGGGGATTGATTTGTTGCGTTGCATGTGTTTAGAACACTTCATTGTGTTGAGCTCTTGAGAAACAGAGGGTGTGATGTACTGCACATTTCACTGAAGTCTCTTGCGTTAGCCTGCTCTAATAAGATATCGATCCAGTGTGTGTGTGAGTGAGTTTGCCTGTTTGTGTTTTTTTGTGTATTGAGCTTTTTTTTTTTTTACTCTTCTTTTTTGATGCATTGGCGTTTTGATGAGAGCGTGGGCATGTTTGCGTATCCACCAGGGAGTTGTGACAGTGTGAGAACCTCCACTGAGTAAATACAGGCTCGCAGGACGAACTGTTTTGACATGTCCTTGTTTTAGCAGCCCACATCAACTCTTTTCACCGGTCCTAAAACGGGTCCACACGCTTTCTTCTCCCTGTCTGACAGGATGACCGAGTGCAGGAGAAGCAGCAGACGTTTAATGAGCAGAGCAGTGCTGCGTGTACGAGGCTGCACTCTGACTTTTTCTTACTGTGCATTCTTTTGAAGTTTTCCACTGAACACTGTTGATCTCCTCTTATCTGCTCCCACTAAAGACCAGATTAGCTCTTTCCTCTTTTTCGGCCTGTTTAACGGCACGCAAAAGCAGCTTCACCCCACTCGGAGAAGGGAAGTATGCTAGATGGAGTAGCTAAATGCAACTGCAATAAAAGCTGAAAGCATACGAGTGAGGCAGAGTATTCGTTGGATCAGCTTACCATGATTTTGTTTTATATTTAAAGAGAGTGCCGGGTTTAAAAAAAAACAACTCTCAGATAAGAGTGGAACGCACATGATTATCATCTCACTTTACCCGGCCAGTTGAAAAACACATTCGGGAGATTCAGAGAAACAGGAGAAATACGCACACACAACGGCTAAGTGAATTGTGGTTGAATTGGATTGGGTGTAGTGTGTCCTCAGCGGTGTGGAAGTGATCATTACTAACGACGGGGAAATCCAGATCCTTACTTCCTGCTGCTTTCTTGTTCTAACAGCACATTAGTTTGCTCAAACTTGATACACCTGATACACACACACACACACACACACACACACACACACACACACCTTCTTTGGATCAGTCCTCAAACTGCTAGAGATTAGACTCACATGACATCACATTCACACGGTCATCAGTACTAACGCAATACATCTTTTTTCTTTTTTTTTTTTCCCTTTCCTTCATCTATTCTTATTCTTTTTTCTCCCCTTCCTTCATTTTTTCATTCTTATAGTCTTTTCTTCTTCCTCTTCTCTTTCTTTTCTTGAAATTTTTCTCCTACATTTCTCATCATTTGTTTTCTTCTTTTCATTCATTCACTTTCTTGCCTCCTTAATGCTATTTTCTTTTCTTTTTTTCTTTTCTTTCCCCTTCACCATGCTTATGGCTTTGTGATTCAGTGGGAAAGGCATAATATTTTCTGGAGGTTTTTTTTTTTTTTCTGTCCGTTCAAATGCTCTCGCTATATATCAAGAATGCATAGTAGAATGTTAGTAGGATTTATATAGAATTATCATTGGAAGCAACATTTGTGGCTAAATAGCTATTGGAATTGATCCAAGCAGGGTTACGTTTGTCTAAAATGTCAGAAATACTACTTTTTCAATTGCATCCTTGCTGTTTGAAGTATATTTTAAGGCATACATTTGTATATTTCTGGAATACAAATGAATGACAAGACTGGTGGTGGAGGCTTGTGTTTCATCTGTTCTCTTTTCTTCTTCTATTTTGCCTCTCTTCCTGTCTCTCTTTTTACCTCGCTGTGTCCTTGGTTAATCAGTAGTAGTGTACCCTTAAAACACAGCCCGTGATAAAGCACTGCCGTGCTTTTGATCATTAATGATCCTAAAGCTGGAGTATCTAACAGTCAGAGCCCAACATTTTCTCTGTCTGTCTGTGTTCTTGGTGTATGGAATGGCAGCAGTGATAGTAGTAGTAATATGTAACCAGGGTCATTGCTATGGTTTATTCTCCTTTTCTGTTTCCAGTTGTGTAGGAGGAGACCTGGAGCTCAGAGTGTCTTCCTACACATCGGTCTACCTGCACAGAGCTGTCAATGCCTGTGGCTCATCGTTTCAGCTACTCACTAACTTCAGCAACATCATCATTATCTATCTCTGCATCAGCATATGTTATGAGCACACAATTTAATTAAATACTAAAAGGGCACTGCTCCCTACTTTCACTGTAGTTATTCTACTAGGACCTTGTATAGAGACAAAAGTATTGGGACACCTGACTTTCCCAGCCATACGTGGTTCCTCCCCAAACTGGACGCACACAATTGTGTGGAATGTGTTTGGATGCGGTAACATTGCATTTTCCCTTCACTTAAACTAAGAGACCCAAACCTGTTCTAGCATGACAATGCTCCTGTGGACAAAGATATGGCTCCATCAAGATATTGTTGGCATGGGGTGGAAGATCGGGTGGGGTTTTTCGAAAATAGAGCTCTGACCTCAACCCTATTGAACCTCAGTGCCACCCCAAACCTTCTCACCTACTCTTTACTAATGCCTTTGTGGGTGAATAAGCACAAATCTCCACAAGCACACTCCAAAATCTTCCAAGAAATGTAAAGGTTATTATAATAGCAAAATGGGGACTCAATGTGGAATAGAATGTTTAAAAAGCCGACACAAATTTTGTGATCAAGAAAGAAAGAAAGAAAGAAAGAAAGAGGTGCTTTTTACATATCACCTGGACTTTACAGTTAAATCATTCATTGCATATCCCAGTGATGTCAGGAGCTGGGGTCAGATCACAGGGTCAGCCATGATACAGCGCTCCTGGAGCACTTAGGGTTAAGGGCCTTTCTCAGGGGCCCCAAGAGTGGCAGCTTGGCGATGGACCAAGCTTTACCACGCCTTAAACCCCCCTGACATTTCGGTCAGTAACCCAGAGCCTCAACCAATAAACTATCACTTCCCCATTTTTTCATCTATACTGCATGGGAAGAGTTGGATTGCATTCTTATAAAATTTACGGAACTACTAGAGAACAAAACTCACTGTTCTTTTAGACATCATGTTTGCATTAAACACAATATCTGTTGCTTGTGTAAAAGGGTTGTAGACTATGTTTGTAGGAAGTATAAAATGGAAAGTAGGAACAGCAGTGTGTCATTAGTTTAGGCTGGTGGTTGCTGCGTGTTAATTGAGAAGACTGACAGTTTGATTAGCTGTGTGCCTGAGGCGTCCTTGATCTCGCCTTACTGCAGAGCAGAGTGTCACATTTTATATACGTCTTGTCATTTCTTTTACTCCGAAAAAGCTTTAGTCACATTTTTCATGAATTATTACTCATGTTGTTATTACTTCGTGTTTTTTTTTTTCCCTCCATTTCCTCTTTTGGGATTTAGTTATTACACGCAGGTGGGTAGACCAATGAGTAAATTAAGAGACTTGATCATTATCACAGTGGAACCACCAAATGAGCAGCTTTTAATTTCCCACTTATGTAGAAGGCCACAGTGATGGAAGTGATGACTCTGATTGATTGGCAGAAATGGAGTAGATCATGTGCGCAGGAAGGGTGCCTACAGAACGATTCCGCTGAGATTAACACGAGGATATCCGAACGATACGAGAGGCTTCTTTTGAAGTCATTTTGGAATGACTGTTCCACCATCTCTTTCCCGTCACTTCTGTTCTGTCCATTCTGTCTGGCTGCATATTTCTTTCTAGTTCGATTCTCCAATTTTATATTTATTATTTTTTCTTTGCTCTTCTATGCAGAACATAAAATTTTTCTTCCCTTTGCAAGATTCATTAATAGTTCAGATGGGGAGAGAAAGAAGGGAGAGAGAGAGAGAGAGAGAGGCGACCGCATCTGCTCGTTTGGAATAATTTTGTGGTTTTGAAGTAAGACTGTAGAACTTGGGTGTGAAGTATAAGTCTATGAGTCAGCAAGTGTTTGAGCGAGTGTGTGAGGAAGGAACATAAAATGGATAAATAAATAGAGACATGTTTCAAATACATTTAGAAAGCGTTTTCATCCTTTCTGTATTTTTTATGGACCTTATCAAGACTCTTATCAACTCCTTCACTATTACACCTCCTGTCCTGATCTGGTCTTCCCTAGTGGAGTGCTTGCCTGTCATGAATCTTCCCTTGGATTAACTCCAGAAGGAAAGTGATTTTTATTGCTGCTGCTCAGCCATTTCCCTGAAGATCCTCGCTGGCTGCCGGAAAGGACTCCTGGCATAACGACATTAGCCTGGCTTTAAGCCTTCTCAGAAGCCTCCTCTGGGCATGACCAGATCTGTGTTAGCAGTAATTGACAGATGTTAGAGGGCAGTAATTTACTCTGAACGAGCTCCATGGCTGGCAGCTAGGAGCTGCTGCACAGTCTTGGAGGAAGCCGAGTGTACAGTGAGAAAGCCAAATGAGGTGGTACCCTGAATGATGAGTAGCTCAAGGGATTGGTGAGGCGAGAACAACACCAAAAATACAAACTTGGGACAGAGAGAAGACAGAAGTTTTTTAGGGGGGTCATGGGGACCGAAAAAGAAACAACCGGATGTAAAACGGTATACATTGGATACATTGCGAACACCAAATGGGACTTTCTGGAGCAGCCGGAAAGCTGAAATGTACCTGTGTATTTACTTTTACCTGTGATCCTGTGACAGGACAGCAGCCACTGTATGAACATAAATTCCTGAGAATAATCGGCAGGTTTAAACGTTAAAGACGTGTTTTTATTTCAGGTCCTTAGAGGAAATGCATTTAAACTGTTTAGGGTTTGGTGTGTGGATTGTAGAGATGTCTGGAATAAAGCCTAGTGTTTGGGGGAATAGCAGTGTTGTTCTCCCTTAGAGTATGTCTGTAGAGAGGAGATAGAGTGTGTGTGTGCGTGTGTGCGTGTGTGTGTGTGTGTGTGTGTGTGTGTGTGTGTGTGTGTGTGTGTGTGTGTGTGTGTGTGTGTGTGAGTTTATAGGGGTTTATAGGGGGTTTGGGGCAGGTTCCAGTATTATGAGCACTAAATCCTATGTACGGTACAACAAAACATCCAATTTCTTTGCCATTTTTATGTCAACATTAATGTAGCTTTTTTTTTGAAACCATGTCAGCACAAAATGCAACACATTAAGCTTTTTGATGCTTTCTGTGAGCATCTGGCCACTAGAAGCATGTATAGAATTCACACCTGGAATGTTTTTGGCTCACAGTGTCAGTAAAAGCAAAGCTTTCTAGAAATAGACCTATACTTCACTATGATTCTGTAACACATTTGTTTATTTCCAGGTTTGTCATTGTGTGTGATAGCACTTCTATTCAGCCAGTCTGATAGCATCGTCCACATTGAATCTGATCTGTAGAAAAGCCCCAACACTGTAGAAGGTGCTTAAATGGTTCCTAAAATTAAGATCCAATAGCTGAAATTGTCTGCTGGAAAAACACAGCATGTGTTTATATTCCTCTAGTGGGAAAATTGCATATTCATATTCTGACAGAACTTTTCTGTACTGGCCAATTCTCAGAAGCAGTTATGGTCCTGAAGAGATAGAACGGACCATTAGAATTGGCGTCAGTGGATTGTAGCGGCCCAGGGTTTTTTTCCCCTCAAGCACACTTTAACAGCAACCCCTCCTCCTGTCATCTCCGCACTGTGGTTTTGGTAGAATTACACGTGGCTATTATCCGACTCGTGATTGTATAATGTGACTGTGAGATACTGCAGGCAAAAGAGCTTCTCGTAACAAGCTCTCAGCTAATGAGTGATACTTAATAGGTTTATATTATGAGAATGTTAACAAGGTTCATCTTTACTTCGGGGAAAATGGGCCAAAGTGTTCCTTTATCACGGCACTTTTGAATTGATTAAACCACTACGCCTCAGGCGTTCATATCTCCTTTGTACTGCCTAATGAATTCAATAAATCCTCTGAAAAAAGATATATATATGAATTGATTGAAAATACACGCAGTGATTGTTTTCCCTGAACGTACAGCAATCCAAATTACGTCTTTGTGCGAGTTGTTTGGATTTGCCGAGCTCTTTATTTTTCATGAATCACAGCCCAAGGTGCCCTCAGTGTTCATTTATTAGCATATGTCCCATCTGTATGCCTCTCCCTATCCGGCCATCATTTTCCATCTGCTTTGATAGCGCCTACCGTTGCTCATAATTATTCCCAGACCCGTCACCTTTTCGGACTGTTGTTCAGTGCTCACAGAAGAGTTATACGGGGGGGAGTAAAAGATTTAAATAAAAATCATCATAGATAAATAAGATCTGGTTTAATTTTCACATTTTATTAATTTTTCCTCCCCAGCATTTGTTGGAACCAACAGCATGTGCGTTCTGTCATAGTCTAGTTTTGCAGTTTAAATGGCCACTAGGTTTCGGTTGGAAAACTACATAAAATTTAATGGTTCGGAACTAAAATATCTTTACCTTTAGAGTTAGTAACTTCAAAGTGAGCAATGCTAAAAGTAAAAAGAACATTCATATCTATATATTCATGGTATATTTATGGGTTTGCTTCATGTTGATAATTATGCTTTATGATTACTGGACATGAACAACAATCATTTTTGATTCCCCCATTTCTGTCGAGCAGCACTTTAAAATCTTTATTTCGGCTGTTTATGCTGCGATTACTTACATCACTACACACACACACACACACACACACACACACAGAACACCTAGAATACCTATCTAAAGTACTTGAAATATTATTTACCTTAACGGTGTAAAAAAAAAGAACATCTGTGTTTTCTAATCACATAGGACCTTAGTAAACATGAAGATTAGGCTCTGTAGTTAGTTTTATGGAAATGACTATGTTCTTGTTGAAAAGCGTATGCGTGGAAAAACTCGCATCACATCTCATTTGTAACACACACATATTTCTATAAACAATCCATTTATTCAGGTATACTGCGGGTGCAAATAAAATGTGCAGCGGCGCATGGTTAATGATTCTAAAGTTCGCCATAAGACCCTGAATCAATGTTCAACGATCCCCAGCTTATTAAAATACGTTAACTCTCGCGCCACCTCTATAAAAAAGTGAATCACTCCTCGCATTATTTGAAATGGAAAAATTCTGATTTATGTCGAGTATAATTTGTTTAAAAGATATGGAGGAAAGAGAAGGTGCGATAAGGTGTGGAATCAGTCAGCTTTGAGGTCCACTAGCATGCGTGTGTAAAACCACAGTTAAAGAATTGAACGTCCAGGAGAGTGCCATATCTATCATGGCAAAACCCAATTGTTCTCTATTTTGCTTTGTGCTTGATTACATTGTTTCTGTATTCAGGGATCATGTGCTTTGTACTAGTAGGGACATGTCCATATTCATTTTTATAACAGATCCTGTCTATCACACTAACAGTGTTTGAGAAGCCCCATGGTGTTTCTCCAACCCTTTCTTGTTGGTTGGTGCTCAGATGGAGAGTAAGTGAGTGCATCTATTGCCTTTGTGTGTATAGCGGTTCAGGCATATTATGCTATTACCCTTAGCCCTTGAGCTTGGCTTCTGCTCAGCTTCACTCCGTTTGTTCCTCTGTGATCTCTCAGTGCAGCTGATTGTTAATAAAACTGCTCAGTGATTATTAACACAGTGACCACAATGCCATGAAATTGTCATTTGTTACATAGAAATTACAATGTTTTCTTTTACAATCAGATTCAATATATGGCTAAAAGAATGTGGACTCCTGATCATCACACCCATATGTGTGCATTCCTCAACAACAGTTGCCACTGTTAAGTTTGAAGCATACAGCTGTCTTGAAAGTCTTTGTGCGCTTGCTTTGAATGCATCAGGAGAGCTCCATGAACGCATGGTTCAGCAAAGGGTGGGGGGGGGAACCCAAGTGGTCTGCCTAAACTCCACTGAACACTTTTGGGATGAATTGGAACGGAGACTGAGCTCCAGGCGTCCTTACCCTGCATCAGTGCTTGACCTGAGTAAGTACAAATTGACACACGGCCACTCTCCAACATCTAGTCGAAAAGCTTCTCTAAAGAGTGGAAGTCTATAATGGGATATTCAGCAAGCACGTAGGAATGTGATGGTTGGGTGTCTACATACGTTTGTCAATACAGTGCACTACAACTACACTTTAGCTGACGGATGGATGGATATTTAGCAATTTTTGCTTGTACTTGCAAATGTTATTTGTCGTGAGTGAATTCTCATATGCCTAAAGGGAATGTTGAAATTTTTGCTATTCTGTGAACTAATAGTGGCTACCTACTGCAATAAATAACCATGATAACCACAATTGCTGGCCAAGAAACATGTATTTTTGAAAAATGTGTGCCTTCCGAAAATATTATTTTCAGGGCTTTTCTTTGGAGAATAAATTTAGAATCCAGAATACACAATGCCTTTTCTCTTAAATTTAGACATGTGTGCTGTCAAACAAAGACATACATATTCATATAAACAGTCAGTGCACCCTCAAACACATATGCACACACACACACACACACACACACACACACACACAGATACATTCGCATGCATAAACATCTTTGTGTTCAGGTGGTTGGACTATAACTCTGCCCTTCCTGGGGGACATGTGTAATTGGTTAGTGGACTTGACCATCTGTGGTTGGAGAGGTTTTTGAATAAAAGAGCGTAAAAAAAGATGAGGGGGTTGAGGGGACATGAAGAACGTTGAGTAGAGGGGTGTCTGCATTACTGAGAGACTGCGGGGTAAAAGGAAAGAGTGACAGAAGGATAAGGAGGAAGAGTACTGCGATGGATTGGCTGCCAAGTCCTCGAGTGCACCTTTTATAGCATGAGCCTGATCTCCAGCATGATGCCACTCAAGCCTTATTCTAGCTACCCATGAAATAAATAATTCTGAATGAGGATGAAACATATACTTTCTGATATCAGGCAGCTGAAAATAAAACCACGAGCCATGCATTTGCTGGTAAACACAAGCAAGGAATTTTTATTGGTATGCGCAAAATCCTCAAGCGGGCACGCTACCGCTTCATGTTAACGTTGATGGACTTAAAAGGGCCTCGTTTTTCTTCTACTTCTTTTTTGCCTTAAACGCATTGTGTTATATAAGTACAAAGCGTTTTTAGTCAGTGTGTTTTAGCACCCCATAAATTGCAGAGTAGCGGAAAAAAATACTTCATAATTCCTTCTGGTTGAACAAATTATAGGAAAGTGCATCAAAGAGCCTCCAGGCTGTTTTTGTGCTCTCGTGTTAATGTGGGTGCAGTCAGCGATGCTAGCCATGCTAGCCGTGCTGCTGATTGCCTCTCTGCTGGGAGAGCCGGAGTACAGGATGTTTGTGGAGTCTTGGGTAGTAATCACTCTTCCCATGCATATTTCTGCTGATCCAAGCACTACTGTAACAGGATTAGTGGCAAGAGTCAGACTCCTCAGCTCACCAATACAGCCTGTACTGACCGCTAAGCTAAAGGCTAAAAGAGCAGGGGGTTTTTGGCTCATGGAGCCATAGGCTAGATAAGTTGTATTTCTCTACCATGCAATTTTTACAGCAGTCTATTTTTTTTAGATACTCCCCCACCCCTTTATTGCACCTAATTTTTATTGACTTTGTTGATTTTATATAATTCTTCCACAAAACCATATAGGATGCCTTAAATTAGCAATTAATTTTCCCTTTACTCGATCTAGGAGACCCAAACCTGTTCCAGAATGACCATGCCACTGTGCACAAAGCAAGCTCATTGGAAGTTTGGTTTACATGGGTTGGAGCGGAAGATCTTCCCAGAAGACTGGAGGATATTATAACAGCAAATGAACACACACAAACGGTCAGGTGTCCAAAACGTTTGTCCGTGTAGTAGGTTTAATGTATAAAACCAGAGGTACTGCTGGATGATGTGGAACGGATTTTACCAGGAGGATTAATTAATGTGTGAGAATGAGAGCTTTTCTAGAAGCAGGAACATGTAGGTATAAGCGGAAAAAAATGTGCAGCGAAAACCTGTTATGTAACTGTCCACAACACACACCATCACCATAAATAACACATCAAAATAAACTTGCTACATAACGCACATGTTGAGGCATGACGTGCCACTTGATGTGCTAGAAGAGGATCACCGTTATGAAATTGCTCTTTTTCACGAGTCTGTGTTAATGCTTTATAGTATTATAGTATATACTTTATTTGTCACATATACATTACAGCACAGCGAAATTATTTCTTAGCATATCCCAGCTTGTTTAGAAGCTGATACAGCACCCTTGAAGCACAAAGGTTTAAGGGCCTTGCTTAAGGGTCCAAGAGTGGTAGCTTGGTGATACCAGGGCTTAAATCCCAGACCTTCCGATCAGTAACCCATAGAATTAATCACTTTCTCCTGCTCATAACACATTACATTCACAATAAATGTATTTTTGGCGTAATCAGTATCTGTTTAGTCTGAACATGCGACAATATTATTGTTTACGCTTTGTTTAGACCCAGTTCTGTGATCGGTCTGCTTTCTTGCATTTTGCTCCAATTATTTTTTCTTTCTCGCATTTCTCCACGCTGGAATGCGATTGGGTTCAGAATGCAATGAACTTCGCAAGGTGCGCCATCGCGACTTTTTATAATAACCAGTCCAACAATCATCTCGCTAATTCTGACCGTCTTCAGTGTCAGATGGTTCATTTAGAGATGCAAACCTGTCACTTGAACGTGTGCTTACTTGCCAGCACGCTGTCACTTGGCTCCTGATTTGCTGTGCTACATTGCGTCTCATTTCGCTTTCATCCCGAGGTGCCAAACCATGCCGTATCTTTTCCCCTGATTTGAGAAAGCAAGGTTAGGCTAATGAGCCGGTCCTTTTAATCGGATTACAGGTCTCATGTACCCAAACAACCTCTTACACTTTCTCTTTAATGACTGCTCGATTATTCCAATGATAAGAGCCTTGTAATGCTCCACTAATAATCCGTCGTTAAGTCTATTTCAAACTCATGCTCAAAAACAAACGCTATGGTAAGGTGTGTGAGTTATGTCGCTGTTATGAGTGTTAGGGCCAATTATTTTAGGGTGTGATGCGGTTCTCTGATTCCTTTAGCTTTGGGTCGTTTCTGAAGAAGCCTGTTTTCATCCAAGACCATATCGGTGTCTCACAGATATCAGCAAGCGCTCCTGTGTTTTTAGCACCAGCTAAAATTCCCAGTGAAGAGTCCTCTGATATTGCACTCGCTTCATGCACAGAGGTATTTTAGCATCAGTAGGACTTCAGAAGGCTCCAACACAGGCTTTCATACACTACACCCACAAGTAGCACTAAACTTCCCCAAAGTGCATCCTTTTCTCTTTTTAAAAATCCACTTTCTGTCCATATCACTCCTACTCCTCTGTCTGGTTCACCTGCCGGTTTGGAGAAACCTTTTTTTTTATTTTATTTTTTTTATTTCTTCCTTCCTTCTTTCTTTCTTTCTCTGTCTCTTTCCATCAACATCAATTTCATGTCATTTGAAACCTTTCCTGATTGATCTCATCACTGTTTAACAGCCAGATAAAATTTCACCCTTAAACACCTACAGTAACCTGCTTAATCTGTATTTCTCAATCACCCCAACCCACAACCACCACCATGTCTTTCTGCAATCCCTGCCTCTCACATAAATTTGTGTCACATTTGGTTTCATAACTAAACGGATGGTCTTTGTACTCTCTCTCTCTCTCTCTCTCTCTCTCTCTCTCTCTCTCTCTCTCTCTCTCTCTCTCTCTCTCTCTCTCTCTCTGTACAAGCAATTGATGAGACCCAGAAGAACTGGTCTTGAGTGCTCACTGATTCTAATTTTAATATTCTGACCATTGTAGATGAGAGCACATTTGGACAAGAAACTTTGTCATTACTATGCACTATTTTAAATCTCATGACGCTCTTCAGATAGATTCCAGTAGCACCAAGTTGCAGGAATTAAAAAAAAAAAAAAGCCTGTCACAGATATGTCAGGGTCAGCAGTTCTTACCCAAATAAGCTGTTATTGAATGCGTATAGAAATCAACCTACACACACAATGCTTTCACAAAGCCACACACACACACACACACACACACGCAGCTGCGATGTTGTCATCATAGCGAAACCCGGAGAAGGCCCCTGCCGCGAGCTGCTGTCTGGTATCAGGCAAGAGAAGCAAATTTCCCTTGCTCTTTTATCCCCTGCTGTCTTTGTGTGACAGAGACCGAGACAAAGCCCAGATGCAGTGTGTAAGTGAGGTCAGGAGTGCCGGGAGTACCGAGTACAATTAGCCTCCTATCAGTTTCAGCTCCCTTTTTCTCTCTTTAGTCTTTGTCTGCTTTGCCATTAAGCAAGAAGCAGCTGCCTGCCATGGGTCAAGGACAGGGTTAGGAGGGCGTGGCTGGTGATTTGTGTGTGTGTGTGTGTGTGTCTAAGTGTTTATTTAACATCTCGAAAATTTGTGATTAAGATGTCCGCAGTAACGGCGCACTCGCACTAGCTTTGGATGAAGGGCATCCGCTGAATGCCGTAAATGCAAATGTCCTCGCAGTCACAGAGGCACACATCTGAAAACTACTGTGTGTATAAATATAATATGCAACAATCCATATTGTTATAAATATTGTGATTTTAGGATTTTGCTGTAGATAATGATGTTTGCTATTATTAGTAGTTTTGTAAATTAACATGCAGTGGTGGGTTCATGGAAACCTTTTTTTAGTGGCAAAATCCAAA
Source organism: Silurus meridionalis (assembly GCF_014805685.1). Taxonomy (NCBI): domain Eukaryota; kingdom Metazoa; phylum Chordata; class Actinopteri; order Siluriformes; family Siluridae; genus Silurus; species Silurus meridionalis. The sequence goes on from NC_060886.1 coordinate 11,792,576, forward strand.
TGTCATTAACAAAACAGACAGTGTATGATATTTCACTGACATTCAGGATGATCTGTTTTTAAAAAAAAAGGACACATTATCACCAGCAAAGTGAACACCTGATCATAAGAATGGTATGTGATTTTTGTATAACCCATTCTATATTTGCTGCTTTAATATCCTCCACTCTTCTGGGAAGATGTTTCACTAGATTTTGGAGTGTGCTTGTGGAGATTTGTGCTCATTCAGCCACAAGGGTGTTGGTAAAGTCAGGTACTGATGTAGGTAAGGAGGCCTGGAGTGCAGTCAGTGTTCCAGCTCATCCCAAAGGTGTTCAGTAAGGTTGAGATCAAAACTCATGTCTTCATGGAACTCAATTTGTACACGGGTGCATCATCATTCTAAAACAGGTTTGGGTCTGAGTGAAGAGAAAAAGTTATGTTAACGTGCACTCATTTTAGTTCTCACTCTCCGGTGTTTTGTGTTGTTTTTAAAGATTTATAATCACACTCTTTATATCACCCAAATGAGGATGGGTTCCCCTTTTGAGTCTGGTTTCTCTCAAGGTTTCTCTCAAGGTTTCTTCCTCATAACATCTAAAGGAGTTTTTTCTTGCCACAGTCGTCATGGCTGCTCATCAGGGATAAATACACACCATTCACCTTCACTATTAAATTCTGTAAAGCTGCTTTGAGACAATGTCTGTTGTGAAAAGCGCTATAGAAATAAACTTGACTTGACTTGACATGTTACTGCATATAAGAGCATCCTATAAGTGTGCGCCTATAACTTTAAGGTAAGAGATTAAAGAAGAACCACATATGATTATTCTCATAGCAGAAGTAATTGTATAAAAATTACTCTATTTCTTTTACAGAAGGAATTGCTTAATCTGAGAAATTGTATACAACCTCAACTTGTTTACCTTTCTCATTATGATTAGCTTTATAACCAAATGTAAATACGTCATTTAGATATGAATATACAGCTACAAGTGTGGCCACTTTTCTTTCTTTTTTCAAGAAAGGTTTGCAGGATATCTTTAAGATTAAGGTTGTAGATTTTTATTTTTTTCTCTCAAATCTTTCTTGTGGGTGAGAGTGAGTTTGATTAAAAACAGTTACACGTGTTACTAGTTGCGACCTTTTAGGAACTCCAGTGATTGAAGTGTCAGAGCCTGAAACCACAGATGTCACAATTAGTGCTGCTCTTTCTACCTCTGAGGGTTTTCCCTCAAATTAAAGAGAGGTGGTAGCTCAGTGGTTAAGGCATTGGACTTTAGATCATGCGTTAAAATCCCACCGCCACCAAGGTACCACTGCTGGGCCCTTGAGCAAGGCCCTTAACCCTTGCTCGCTTAGCTGTTAGTCACTCTGGATAAGGGCATCTGCCAAATGCCCTAAATGTAAATGTAATTTTAACAAAAAAAAAAAATTATTTTGACCACACCCACTTTCTATCCATCTACAGATTTGAATGTGTACACCCCTGATACACTCAGATTTAATGGATTAATAGGAATTACATAAACATAGATGCTATAGGACTCTATAAAGACATTTCGATGTATTTAACAAAAAAAAAAAAAGCCTTGTACTTTTCTATGCTTTATTGAGTTTGGGAAGTGTTTATGAGCCGCCTATGGCTTCAGGATCCGTCTCTTTTATATTAGTACAGTAAAGAGGACGCAGGCTTCAGAGGCCCCAGTTTAATAAAGAACAGTCATATCTCAGAGCCGGCATAAAAAGCTTCAGAAGTAATCAACTTGCGATGCGCATCCACTCCTAGCAGCGTTTGTCGGAAGTGTTGTGTGTCTAGCACTGGGAATCTCATTAGCATGCTATTAGCAGGGGAACAGCATGGTTCTTGAAAACAAGCCGTGGAGGATGCAGCTAACCCCTCACCCCACCGTCCCACCCCCTCCACCCAGACACCTCTGATTTCCACCAATTACAGGCTTACCCAGCCGCCCCATGCAGCTCAGGCATCCCAGCCATAAAAAGCACATTGGGATGTCATTTTTAATCACGATCATCATAGAATAAAATCACATCAGTTTTTTTCTAATTCAGATGAACTTATAGCCCATGGAGGGCTGTGTTTTCCAGCAACCCTCTACCTTCATATACAGCAAGGCCATAACCTGCTTTTGCTGCCTTTATGTTCCCAGTTCAGTTCTCTTTAGAGAGCTAAAGCCTGACAGCACATCAGCACACTTGCGGTCTCTCACAAGACGGGAATTAAAGTGCCAGTCATGGAGTCAACTCGATCTGTTCACTCAATGTTTTTTGCCTCTGGTTGGTCTCTTTAGTACAGACCACGAGTTCCAAGATAATCAAATCTAGCACACTGATATAGTAAGAAGTTCAAACCTAGTACAGTCGGTATACTGTATGTAAAATGATGCTTCATGTGGTAATTAACTGGTGTTCTAAACTCTAAGTCTGCTCTACAATGAGAATTCAATTCAGTACATAAAATGCAACGAAAGCACACATCTCTCAAAGAAAATGCTCTCGTGTGTCTCATTTCTCTCAGACCGAATCCTCACCTTTGTATTATTTCTGTCAAGACAGAATGCACGTTTGTCTTATTTCTCCAAAATTGAATTCTCACCCTTATCTTTCTTCTCTGAGACCAAACGCTCATCTTCGTCTCATTTCTCGTACACCGAATGCTCACGTGTAAATCTCATTTGTCAGTTCTAATTTCCGAAAAGTCCCTGACTGCAAAGAGTTTGAGAACTCCTGGTATAAATGTCCCCATTGTAATTATGGGCAGAATTAGATTTTAGTTAATGCAAATCAGTTGTGACTTGTGTCATGTTTTGTTCCTCAGTTTATTGGTGAGTTGTAGAAGGATTTGTGATGATAACCAAACACTGCATCCACTGCAGGTTTAGTCAGCATGTGTACACAGCAAACATTCCCCTGTTATGATTATAAACACAGACAGACGAGTGTTGCCCGTTTACAGCAGCTACACGGGGACTCTTTGGCACATGGGTATACGTAGCTGCGCTTTACGGAGTGAGAGGTATCTTTGTTCAGAGCTGAAGAAAGATGAGTTTGTACATTGTACTTTTGTTTGTTCAAACCTTTTGGGAGGAAGAAAATCCAATTTTATACTCTCTTGCACCAGAGCAGAGCATATCAGTTAGAATTTCTGACTTTTTAACATTTTCATGATAACCTTCGCTTCATATTCATTGTATCTATGAAATCTTTTTCTGGGAATATGGCAATATCCATAAATATTTTCAGATTTTTCCACTAACAGATTCAGATTTTCCCACTAACACAAATAAAAATGATATTGTTATTATAGCCAATATACAGTATAATCATTGGTTTGACTCTCCAAGGATAATATGTAAACTGGAAATTAATAAGTGTATCATGGCCATATAGTTCAAGTTCTCAATTCAATTCAAGTTTAGCCTTTTCACATTGGACATTTGTCTCAAAAGTAGCTTTACAGAATGTAAGAATTACAGAATAAAAATGTGTGTGTGTGTGTGTGTGTGTGTGTGTGTGTGTGTATATATATATATATATATATATATATATATATATATATATATATATATATATATATATATATATATATATATATAAAATTATATTATGAATTATGTGTATATATCCCCGATGAGCATGCCTGGGTGAATGTGGCAAGGAAAAACTTCCTTAGATGGTCAAGTCAAGAAGCTTTGATTGTCATTTCAACCATATATAGCTTTTCACACAGTAAGAAGTACACAGGACAGTGCAAAACAACACAGGACAGTGCAAGACAATACACAAAACACAAAATAGCTCCGCCAGTAAACCTGTTGTAACGAGACAAAGTAAACAGTAGCAAAAATGTAAACAAAATGTTGTGCGTAGTATGAGAAAGTAACCTTGAGAGGAACCAGACTCAAAAAGGGAACCCATCCTCATGTGGTGTCAAGAGTGTGATTTATAAATCCTATAAACAGTATATATAATAAAAAGTACAAACACCAGAGAGTGAAAAACATCACAAGCACCAGAGTGTGTAACTATTAGTAATATCCTTTTTTCTAAAAGTAGTCCTTTCTTCTTTATTCATTCTATAGGAGTTGTGGAACCACGTGCTAAAATCATTATAGATTCAACACCAGCTTTTCAGTGCCAAAGCCTTTAAATGTTCGATGATGGAAAAACAGCGAATGTAGAATGTGTTTTGAGTTTCAATTATGTGGGGTTTTTTATCCTCAAAGTCCAATATTTGAAATCTTCATGACATGGAGTGGATTCAACTGGAGCTGGTGCAACTACTGACATTTTCATATATAGTGATATTTTCATTCATTATATTATTCTAAAATAATCTGCCTTTCTGAACTGCTTAAGGTTTTTATTGGCTCTAAACATTACCACTGAATTAGTTTTCCCATAAATAGACAAAGGTTTGTGGACGGCTGACCATAAGATTATGTGGTTTTTAACCATCCCATTCTACATCTAGTCTCCATTTGCTGTGTGTGTGCTTGTAGAGATCTGTGCCCCTTCAGCCACACGTCCATTAGTAAAAATCCGGCACTGATGTCAAGGTGTTCAATGGGGTTGAGGTCAGAGCTCTTTAGCAGGCCACTCAAGATCTTTCATGTGAACCCTATCTTTATGAAGCTGAGACTGTGCCCAGGTGCATTGTCATGCTGGAACAGGTTGTGTCTCCTAGTTCAAGTGAAAGGAAAATGTCATCCTATACAATTGTGTGCCTCTAACTTTGTGGTAATTGATTTGGGGGGGAATCTATGACTGAAAAATTCCCAATATCATTTCCATTTTGTGTATACAGTAATTGCTTAAGGCCTGTGTGATGCATGAAGATGTTACGTGGTGGATGAGTATAGCAAGCTTGTAATTAGGCTAATCCCTATCTCAATCACACAATGTTTAAATTTTAGTGCTGTTGGCAATAGAAATCAATGTACCTCTATAAAAGAAAAGGCGCATTGGTGGATGAGAGCATGATAGTGTAATAAAACAGGTGTGTGTGTGTGATAGAGAGAGAGAGAGAGATACAGTATAGACACACACAGCTGGAGGGAACACAGTCTTTTACACCTGGTTTAATGAGAGTGTATAGGTATGAGGGTTGCTTTAGGCATTGCATCGGTTTGGAGTGACGTTTTTTTTCGTGCGATTGCAGTGTGCCTCCAATAAATATGGAATTATCGCCGGATAAATATCGCAATTTGTATGTTTGTATATTAAATGCATATTTGTTTTCTCGTGGGTATTTAACAAACTCCAAACACGATTGTTTAATAATGATGTTTTCAGAGCTCATTAGCAGTTATGCTATTGGAACACACTTAATACACTGTAATCGGCTGTAAATATCAGCAGTGGGTGATTTATTTATTATTCAGATTATACATCATTGTATTAGGTCCTAGGAAATACTTTGTGTTATAGAGGAATCTGTGTGCACCGTTTCTGCATTGTTATGCGCACACCTGCTCCTGCTCCGTTAATTATCACGTGCAGTCTTTTGCTTTTTTTTATCTAAGGCATGTTCTCTCGCTCGGTGATGGACAGCACGCCTGTCTGATTATCATGGGCACAGTGGTACGAGAGCGTCTGTCGCTTAGGACAGGATGGATCTTGAAGTCGAGAGTTTAAAAGGTGGAACATCACTCGGTTCTCGAGCGCTACTGCGTGAAACTAGTTAGCATGAGCAGGCGGTCAGGGCACACGGTCGAGACGAAGACTGAAAAGAAGAGAAGGAACAGAGCTGATAATAGGGTGTTGATTAGCTGGAGAACGTGTGAGAGAGAGAGAGAGCGTGCATGTGCATGACAGAAGGTCGGCTCAAGATAGATGCAAGGTATATACAAAGAAGGACTGCTTTGAGGATGAAAGAGCAGGTGCGCTGAGAGATTCTGCTGGGGTTGGATAATTTGGCCGTGTTTTTTGTTTCTGCCTCAAGACTGGTTTTCTCGCGCACAGACATCAGCAGGTGAAGAGGGGGGGACCTCCTGTGTGCCACACTGTCCAGAGCTCTTTTCAGCAGCTCCATACATCTTTAATTGAATTGGAATGGCCCCTGTGATCCTGCTCTCTCATTACTTCCACCCAAACAGCATAAACAGCGACTCTGGCTCCGAGAGCGCTCCCTGTCCTGCAGCACAGGTCTGTTTCCTTTGCTACACTTCAATTAATAGCGAATGAGCTGCCATTACTGCATGGTTATTGTGTGCGTGTAGATTAATTGGACAGTGTGTAGTAATTTAGCCACAATCAAAGGTCCTGATGGAGAGCTTCTCCTCCAGCCTCACACTCCAGATGTCCGACACGTGCGCTCCAACACGTAATAGTAGAAGCATTTTGGTTGCCAGATATTTTTCAGCAAAAGCAGAGGATCTTTCCATTTGGAACTTTTCTTTCTTCCGAGTTGAGTTCAATGAATATTTATACGTTCTGTTATAAAGAGATTTCTTGCTGCTCTAGCGTGGCATTCATGTGAGTCTCTGTGAGTACAGTTCCTTCCAGTTCCTTCCTTTTCTTCAACACTTCACACACTTTTCTTCTCTTCCTCTCAAATTGCACTTTAACTATAGTTTGCGTGGGCGAAGACTCTCCGTCTCAATCTTTCCACTCAGTGTGTGTCCACAGTAATGTACAGTCTGACGAGACGCAAAAGTACGTCTTGTATAAGAAACGGTCTATACGATCATTACTGGCGAAGCATAAATCATATTTTCATCATTTATCATTAGGGATGTGAGCGAGCCGATTTGAAATAACGTGCATTCAACAGTTTATGAGTTCTCTTGGATGGTGATGATTGCAGTGGAGAACAGCGATACAGAAATGCACTCCTGCACAGGTATATGTAAAGTTTTATTTCCCTCCCCCTCTTGCCATTATCTCTGAATCCCTCAGAGTCAAGAACAGACAGCTCGCATTGTATGGAGACGCCGTAGTTCTTCCCCTTAATATTTTCCCAGGGCACAGTTTGCAGTCTGCTTTGCTCTGATTGCCATCATTAATCATGAAAGATGTCCAGATCGCTGTCTGTCTGTGTCGTCTGTTCATTAGCACGGCGGCATACAGTAGGCGTACGTCGTGTTGCATGAAACGATATCATTTGCAGTCCTTGTATGTGACCATCAGACATAAGTGATCTTAAATCACACTGATGTCATGATTAAATAAGCGAACAGTCGCTCACAACGAGAATGTCGGGAACAGGTATTGACCGATTAGATAGACTACATGGGCAAAAATATGTGGACACGACTTTTCCAAGCGATGTGGTTTTTCCTCCCAACTGTTACCACAAAATTGGAGGTACACAGTTGAATAGAATGTCTTTTGATGCAGTAGCATTACATTTTCCTTCTTTTGAACTGGGAGACTCAAACCTGTTCTAGCATGACCGTGCCCCAGTGCACAAAGCGAGCTCCATGAAGATATGGTTTACATGAAAGATCTTGATTGACCTGGTAATGAGCTCCGACATCAACCCTATTGAACACCATTGGGATGAATTGGAATGCTGACTTACACCCCAGGCCTCCTCACCTCACCTACATCAGTGACTTTAAAAAACGCCCCTGTGGTTGAATGAACATCTTCCCTAAAAAAGAGTGGCGGTTAATATAACAGCAAATGGAGACTAAATGTGGAATGTGACACATACACAAAAACACATACACAATCTTGTGATCAGGTGTCCACAATCTTTTGTCTATATAGTGTATTTGATACCTGCATTGTTGAATTTTATCCTGAAAAGAAAAAAAAAAACAAAAAAAAAAACAAGGAAGGATATATTTTTCTGAAAGAGCTTCTAGTGCGAACTCGGTGTTAGTATGTTGTTCCTCGATCAATAAAGATTACAGCACAGCAGTGCCCACTGAGAATCAGTGCGTTTTAATTAAAGGTGTGGGTATTCGGCCTGTTTGTTAAAACAAATGAAACAATTAAAGCTGCTAATATTTCTTTAATGCACACCTAACATTTTAAAGCCAAACCCGATTGGTATCCACCACCACTACCACCACCAAAAAATCCCCCACTCAAATCAAGACATCTCTGTGTAAAGACAATACCCTGTGTGAATGAGGGGGAAATCGTGCTTCAGTCAGCTGCATTGGCAGCCTTTAACACAGCTTGAGTAGCACGGGGGTCACTCTGTTCAGGGCCAGGGCTAATGGTGCTCATTACGGAGGACGACATGAATTATAGATAGCAGCCTGCGAAGCCTGACTGCCTCTAACATACAGGTATCGATCCCTGCACCGCGCTCCGACTGAACCAGGAGAGCAATGCACTATAGCAAATTAATGTCTAATAAAACCACATTAAATATTCCATTTTCAAAGTGTGTTTGTGTGTGTGTGTGTGTGTGTGTGTGTGTGTGTGTGTGTGTGTGTGTGTGTGTGTCCTTCTTCAATTTTAAATGGAGGAAATGAAGAATTCCATTTGATTCTCTTTAATAAAAAGAACTGTTTTCTACTTTACTTTCACAAGGAGAGCGTGCTCTCCATGCGTCTCTCTCTCTCTCTCTCTCTCTCTCTCTCTCTCTCTCTCTCTCTCTCTCTATCACACTCACATTCTCTCTCCTCTCCAGAAGTTATTTCTTATAGGATGAGCTACGGCGAAAAAGGGCTCGTTTCAAACTTTAAAAAAACTTAATTTTCGCCCCTCTTCCTCGCTTCTCTCGCTCTTGTTTTACTGTCTATTTTTTCTTTCTTTCTCACTCCTGTTCCCTCTCATTCTTTTACTCTCTGTTGTTCTCCCTCTTTGTTGCTACTAACAACAAGCAGGTAAACAAACATCGGAATATTTAATGAACAGCCCTAGCTTCTACTAGTGACGGGTCGTTCATTACGATTCGTTCATTTTGAACGAGTCTTTAATGTGACTCAGCAGAACGAGTCTCAAAGAGTGATTTGTTCATTCTTTACTGGATATGCATGAGCAAAGCAGTCGCAAAATCCCTGCAGGTTATTTACAGGAAACAGAATTGAGTATCATCTCTTGAGTCCTCTGTTCCGATTCGTTCATTCTTTTATCACGTGACTCCCTTAGTCACACAATGCCATCGATCAGGGCTTTTTGGTTTTCAATCTTGACATTATTGTAACAATAATTATGGAAGTCACGTGACAATGACACAGACCAGAAGATATGAGAGGTGAGCTACTCATTCTGTTTATCATAATTTGTCCTTAGCTGCATTGCATTTTTAATTATTGGTACTATAGTCAAAGCTGGTGTATGTAGACCGGTTCGGGGATGATGATCTTCTTTCGACTTCTTTCGTCTTCATACCACTCTGTCCTCTACATCTGCCTCCTTCAAACCAAATACCTGCATGTCTTCCTTCACCGCATCCATAAACCTCCTCCTTAGCCCTCCTCTTTTCCTCCTTCCTAGTGGCTCCATTCTCAGCATTCTCCTACTGATATACCCCATGTCCTTCCTCTGCACATGTCCAAACCATCTTAATCTCTCCTCCCTCGCCATGTCTCCAAAACGTCCTACATGCTCTGTCCCTCTAATAAACTAATTTCTAATCCTGTCCATCATCATCACTCCCAACGAAAACCTCTTCATCTCTGCTACCTCCAGCTCCACCTGCCACTGTCTCTAAACCATACAACACCACAGGTCTCACCACAGTCTTTCCCTTTCACTTTCACAGATTCTATCACAAATCACTTCTGCCCCTTTTCTTCACCCACTCCACCCTGCACACACTCTTTTCTTCACTTCTCTTACACACTCTGCATAACTTTGCACTGTTGACCCCAAGTACCTAAATCTGCTTATTGAAAATGTAACATTTTATATTACTTCTGATCAAAGGAACCAACTCAAGATTTGTTTATTTTGATGACTGAGATTCAAAGAACCAAGTCACTAAAATGATCTGATCTTCCTTTCACTAACTTTTCTAACTCCTGCACCTTCTCTGTCTATATCTGTCTCTCTCTTTCTCACTTCCCACTTTTCTGCCTGTCCATATTACTCCCAAGAGAAGGGCATCTCTTGCAACCACTCCCACTTTCTCTCCTGCTCCTCCACTCTTTTTTTTTTTTTTTTCTCTCCCTTGCGTTTACTCTCTTGCTTTCTCGCGGTATTTCGATCTCTGATGCTCTCTGAGGGTGTTCTCCCTCTCTTGCTTTCTTAGTCACCCTCACTCTCTCGTTTGTTCTCTCTGTCTTTCTCGCTCTCACTGTCGTGTCTATGCACCTGAAACGGTGCACACACAACCAGCATGATTCTCTCTGAGGCAGACGACGAGCGAGGCTCTGGAGGCCAGCTGTTGAGTGTTTTATTATGCATGGCCCCCTGCTGAGCAGACACCTCTCATCTGCTCTGTGGTCTGTGCCCTCTGTAACAAGCTCACAACTTAAAACCTCAGAGAGAAGAACCACTCTGAGCCGTCGTTTTTTTTTTCCTTTTTCCCTCTGTAGTCTGTGGCCTCTGTTCCTGCCTGTTCTTCACAACTCGTGGATCCATTTCACTCCACTCTCAAATTAAGTATATGGAACCCCCAACTTTCCTTTGATGTGTGTAATGCTGAATTTATGAAGCGCTCATTGCCTTCTCCACAGGGACATTTAGAAACCTTGGAAGATTACAGAGTCAGCCATGTTGGACATTTTATTCAAAACTCCACTCAACTTCCTGGCTCCTTTGAGGACTGGACCGAGATACAGCGCGCATTAAAATTTATCTTCAATAACTTCTTCATCCTGGTCCAAATTGTGGTGGATCCCAGGTCATGTCTCTGGGAACACTGGAGATACTTTCCAGATGGAATGCCTGGATATCACAGGGCAGCATGCACACACTTTTACAACCTCTTTCACACCTAGGGGCAATTTTTAGTATAGCCAGTCTACATACCAGCATGATCTTTTTGGAAGGTGGGATGAAACCAAAGAACCCAGAGGAATCCCACACAGACAAGGAAAGCATGCAAAACTCGGGTGCAGAGACACATAATAAACCTATTGTAAGTCAGGATCGAATCAACCTGAAGCTGAAAGGCAATGCAGACAGCTGTAAACTAAATATTCATGAGAGAGAGAGAGACAGAGAGAGAAAGAAAACCAGAACAAGTTTACCTGCAAATTAACAGGAAAGTTCTGTGCAGCAACATGATCACTTTCCCACATGCTACAAGCATTCTAATCATCCCTCAGGTAGCGCATCTTCTCCACGGCAACAAAACAAGCTGTATCATAGTCAAGAGTTCAAGCAGGCTCTTATTTGTCTGTTTCGAACCAAGAAATGAAATGTGAATTTAGTGTGGGTGGGAAAGATATTCACAAGCCATAAGTGGAACATACAGCTGCATCATCAGTTGATTGCGGTTCACCCGTGTACACGGACAAGGCTTATTTTTAATCAACGGTCTCTTTTCTGCCTTCTTGCTGACTATGTTTTCTCTTCATAATGTTTGGGTCATCTTCGCCTGACCTTTTCCCTTTAAACCAGTAGTCCAATAGTTTTGAAACGGATGCATATGATTATTATGGAGAGAGTAGAGTCATATTTCTATTTTTTTGCAATACCTAAATAATGCAGTACTAAAATTTACATTTTCCTTCCAATTAAGCTTTGTTTTTTTATTGTGCTTAAGTGTGAATTTGTCGCCTATCTGACATTGGACAAATGTTCCCGGTCAGGGAACCAACCCTAGCCACTTTCTCTATGAAGTTATGGTTTACAGGGGTTGGAGTGGAAGATCTTGCGTGCCCCTGTTACAGAGCTCTGATCTGAACCCCCCTCCTGGAACAACTTTGGGATGAATGCACCCCAAACTTTCTCACCCTATATCAGAACTTGAATTAAGTAATGCTCTTCTGGCTGAATGACATCTCAAATCTCTACAAGCACTTTCCAAATTCTAGTGGAGGAATGGAGCAATGGAGGTTATTATAACAGCAAATGGGGACTAAATGCGGAATGAAATGGTTTCAAAAGCAAACATACCAATCTTATGATCTGGTGTCCAGAAACCTTGTCCATATTGTGTGTGTGTGTGTGTGTGTGTGTGTGTGTGTGTGTGTGTGTGTGTGTGCGCACGCGCGCTCATCCAGCATGTGAACATTTGTTCTCTCTACAGCACATTCGTATACAAATGCAGTTATCAAGGCATCCAAACATCCTCTCTGTTTTTAAGTGCTTTTGGTAAAAGTCCCCACTTCAGTGACCAAATAAGAGCCCTTCAGTAAAGTGGAATGACACAATTTACACCATTTCCTCACAGAGCAAAACCCAATTACCGCTCCTTCATTGGGTTCATATTCTCTGACCCTATTCTTCAAGAGAAAATAAAATGGAAGTGCAGGAGAGGGAGCAAAGCGATGCAATTCTATCTGGAACCAGAGAAGAGTCTCCTTTCTCATTTTTACTGTATTCAGTATTTTTCAAAGTAATTAGCAGAAGTGATTATCTATCTATCTTTAACAATGGCTGTGGTGTGTGATTATCTTTAATTAGATTTGGAGCACAGAGAATTCTTGTGCTGAATGCCACCCACAAACACATTGAGCCCACTCCTGAAGACCCGACCATGGACTCCAGTTATTCTGCACCCTGCTACTCATATTTAGCATTTGGTTGGCACTTAATTTTGACTCCTTAATATGTAGCTGATTATTTTGGAGTGTGTTATGGATTATGAAGACTCATAAGTCACAATATCGGACATGGCTTTTATACTGATGTTCACTCAAGACCAGACTGAGGTTGAGGTCAGAGCTCTGTAGCAGGCCACTCAAGATCTTTCACTCCAGCCCTTATTCAAACCAAATCTTCATGGAGAAGTATTTGTGTATAGGGGTATTGTCATGTTAGAACAGGTTTGGGTTTCTTAGATCAAGTGATTCGAAAATGTAACGCTCCATCCCAAGACATCTCATAAAAAATGTGTGCTTCCAACTTTGTGGTAACAGTTTATGGAAGAATCACATATGGATTGAAAGGTCAGGGATTCCAATAGTGCCTATATAATCGTGGAAAATGGGAAAATAATCCCACAGATTTTATACTGTTATCCTCAGTTTAAGTGATACAAAAAAAATATCCTCATCTCGACTTAAGAATGTAAACATCTTATCACTACTTACTGTTTGATAACAGATGGACTAGCTCCGATCTTCCTCCTGTTCTTCTGCATTCAAGGCTTTCTGCAGTTCATTTAGATTCTCAGTAGCATTTGTGATGAAGCATAAACAAGCCATTAGCGAAACCTTCCAGCTCATGTTGTCAGCACTAAGTTGAGAGGACTAAGATCGTGTATCACTTTGTTAGAAGCATAACATCCCTTTTTCCCCCTGTGTACTATCCTGAACACTTACTTTATTCAATTTGTCCTTGATCATCTCTTCATTTCTTCTTTTGCCATCCTTTATTTCATAACTTCGTTCTGTAAATATGAATGGCGTGCGTGTGCGGAAAGTTAAACCATCTGTCTCTATCAGTTCAGCAGTGCAGCTAAAAGGATGTGTGCAGAAATGACCTTAGAGGTACCTGCCTGAAGGTTAGTCGTGCTCAAAGGAACTTGGACACAGAGCAGTCAATCAACCGGATATGAATAAGAGTTGAGGAGCACTGAAGCCCCCCTTACTCTGCTTTCTACACCACCTCCAAATCATCCTTTCACTCACCCTGAATGTTGCCCTCGTCACTATTTGCATTGTTGCTCCTCTGTGGTCTGCAGGGGATTTTATTCATTTCCGGTGAAATCCAGAATGGCATTTAGCTTCAACCCGTAAATTGCTTTGGGGCTCAATGCTCAATGTGTCTAGGGTCAGACTGAAAGACACCATGAGGGCAGCAGGGTTGAGTCAGAGCACTACGCTTAAAGGAAATATCAAAACGATTAGTCATTCTACACCAGTGATTCTCTCGTGTGGATCGTCCCCCTTTAGGGGTTCTGATATTATATTGTTATTTTATTGGGTTTTTTTGTATCATCTTCTCTTTATACAGCACTTTACACCGATCAGGCATAACATTATGACCGGTGAAGTAAAAAACACAGATTATCTCTTCCAAAATGGACAAAATTGCTGGTACCCTTCCATCAATGAATAAGAAACCCACGAGGAAGACTCACTGGTTACAGGTGTGAGGGCGCCACTTCAGTTTAACATGTCCCCATGGAGACATTTTTTTATTTTATTTTTTTTACCACTTTTCTAGTGGTAAAAAAAATAAAATAAAAAAATGTCTCCATGGGGACATGTTAAACTGAAGTGGCGCCCTCACACCTGTAATCAGTGAGTCTTCCTATGTAGTGAAAAGTAGTCCCTGTGCTGTTTGGTATCATAGTGTGCACCACACCACAGAAAGCTAAAGAGAGAGTTGTCTCAGGAGGTTGAGAGAAAATTATAGACATGCATGTTCAAGGTAAAGATTATAAGACCATCTACAAGCAGCTTGATGTTCCTGTGACTACAGTTAAGGTCCACAGGACTGTATCCAACCTCCCAGGACGTGGCTGCTAGAGGTAAATTGATGACAAATTGAAGAGATTGATAATACAAATGGTAACCAAAGAACCCTGTTTCTGTTTGAGCCAAAGTGGATTTAATGGAGGAGTCCACAAAGCAAATCATAAAATAAATCAAGACTGGAATTTGCCAAAATGCATATTAACAAGCCACAAAGTTCCAGGGAAGACAAAAGACAATAAGACAAAACTGGAGCTTTTTGGCAAGTCACATCAGCTCTATGTTCACAGATGCAAAAATGAAGCATACAAAGAAATAAACAATGTACCTACTGTGAAAGATTGAGGAGGCTTGGTTATGTTCTGGGGCTTCTTTGCTGCATTTGGGTCTGAGTCTTGAATCTGTGCAGGGTACTATACAATCTAAAGAATATCAAGGCATTCTGAGGTCAAATGTGCTGCCCAGTGTCAGAAAGCTCAGTCGCAGGTCAAAGGTCCTCCAACAGGATAATGACCCAAAACAAACACCCAAGAATGGTTAAGAACAAAACATTGCACTATTCTAAAGCAGCCTTTTATGAGCCCTGATCGAAATCCTATTAAACACCTGTGGAAAGCGCTGAAACATGCAGTCTGGAAAAGGCACCTTTCAACCCTGAGACAGCTGGAGCAGTTTGCTCATGAGGATACCTGTTGACAGATGCAGAAGCCTCAGAAGAAGAGTAAAAGAAATTGCTTAATTTTCTCAAAAGGTTGTGCAACAAAATATTAAGTTATGGGTACCATCAATTTTGTCCAGGCCAGTTTCATTTTATTTATCTATGTATTATTATTATTATTATTTTAAATGCTCATGTTGAACCACAATTTAAAAGCAATGTCTAATTTTTATTAGTTAATTTTCAGTCATATTTATTTATCATTACTTTTGACAGTTTCAAGTTATTTCAGTGACCATTGTGTGTTTTTCATTCATTAATGGAAGGTTAGCAACAATTTTGTCTACGTTTGTATATTAGGTATGAGGTGAACATTTTATCCTCAAAGTTGACGTGTTAGAAGCAGGAAAAATGGGCAAGCGTAAGGATTTGAGTGAGTTTGACAAGAGCCAAATTGTGATGGCTAGACGACTAGGTCGGAGCATCTCCAAAACTGCAGCTCTTGTGGGATGTTCTCAGTCTGCAGTGGTCCGTATCAATCAAAAGTGGTCCAAGGAAGGAACAGTGGTGAACCGGCGACAGGGTAATTGATGCACGTGAGGAGCGAAGGCTGGTACTGGTCTGATCCTCCAAAATGCTAAAGAAGTTATTGCTCGTTCTGATAAATCGCAGTTTCTTGTGTATGGGGCTGCGTAGCCGCAGACCAGTCAATATTAGGCAGGTGGTCATAATGTTATGCCTGATCAGTGTATAGAGGGTTTGGGTTTGTATGTGTGTATATATATATATATATATATATATATATATATATATATATATATATATATATATATATATATATATATATATATATATGCTAGCTAGCTTTTCTTACAGGAGTAGGTTCATTACCTGACCTGTGGGAAAATGATGCTAGGCTAAATCTAGCTCTAGTTTTAATATAACGGAAAATTGATGTGTTCAATTTTAGTGTGTTCAATTCATATACAGATGAATTGGGTTCTGTGGGCAGGAGGTTCAAGAATAAAAAAATGTTGTTGACGTCTATTGTTACTCTCTCTTTCGTTCTCTCTCGCTTCCTTTCATAGAGAGATTTTGATTTTGGGTGGCCTCTGAGTGCATGCGTTTGCCTCACAGCTGTGTTGCTTGTATTAAATTGTGTTTATATATAACATTCATAAACTTGAGTGTTAGCCACTCAAATGGTCTTGGATAGATTTGCAATTCTGTGGTGTGTGTGTGTGTGTGTGTGTGTGTGTGTGTGAGTGTGTCTGCCTGTCAATAAGAGAGTGGCAATGCCAAAGGCGAGTTTTGGCTGCGCACAAACAGAGGGAGGGCTCTGCTTTGCGTCCCAATGAGGAGACCAAGTTCTTGGCTCTTTTAATGCAATGATTAAAGAGTCTCTCTCTTCATTTCTTCTCGTTTCTTCTCTTTCACTTTCCTCTCCTCTGTGGGGTGCAGTTGGAAGTTAACTCCTTACGACTGCTTGTGCATTTATTACAAATTGAGGGAAATTGAGAGAAACATGGGCAGAAAGCAGGACTCGTTTTCCTGTGCCACACTGATTGCACACCCTGGGAAGAATGTGTATAATGATGGTGTGGAGTACCAGTCTCGATTTTTGCAATACATCTCATCATATGTGGTATGCCCAGTTTTGGCAAACACATGCCTACTGTTGCCTCAAATTCATGTTCTTGGCTGACAGCAGTGGAACTCGATGTGATGATCTACTGTGTGGCTTTTCTGCTCATGGGTTTAAAGAGTAGTTATTTGCATTATCCTAGCTTTTCTGACACTGTTTCTGCACCATTCTAATGATTTGCTGGAATTTTCACACAGCCAGATCAACCTTCTCTGAAAATCTGGAAGCAATATCTTTGCCATTTTGATGTTTGAACCCAAAAATATAAACGGAAGCTCTTGAGCAGTCTCTGCATGATGTTATACATTGCACCTCTGCCACATGATCGCCTATGGGATAATTGCATTAATGAGCAGATGTTCTGGTGCTCCTAATAAAGTCGCTGCTTTATTTTTCACCCCTTTTTTTTTTTTTGCGCACGTGTTTGGTGGAGATATAAACGCACAATTAATTTAATTTTTTTTTTTTAGGACTATAATCCCATTCTTGATATCACCCAAATGAGGATGGTACCCCTTTTGAGTCTGGTTACTCTCAAAGTTTCTTCCTCATAACATCTAAGGGAGTTTCTCCTTGCCACAGTTGCCATGGCTGCTCATCAGGGATAAACAAACATCGTTCACCTTAACTGTTAAATTCTGTAAAGCTGCTTTGAGACAATGTTTGTTGTAAAAAGCGCTATAGAAATAAACTTGACTTGACTATGAATTACAGGAGGACAGGCAAGTTTGTGATTTGTTTGGTGCTTTACTGCATCAGATGCAATGTAAAATGGAGGGAATAGGTGAGAGAGCTAACTAATGGCGCATTAGCATGGTCCGGTAATGCCTCAAATGAGCTGCGTACTCAAGAGAAGAGCCATATGCCGAGTTGTTGTGAAACAATCCTTTGTCTGAAGTAGCACTCTCGCTCTTAAGCTCTTTAATTCCTCTTTACAACACTACTGAGTAGAGGAAATGATGCCGGAGGGGTGTTGGTGGAGAGAGGGGTGCCTCCTTCCACTCCCCTAATTGTTTAATTCATCCTTAACGCATTTGCATCTGCATTAACTCTGGGATTATGTTAATTGACAGGCCACTTTTGCTAGTGAATGCATTTGGTATTGTAATGGAGATGAGCAGGGTTAACACAATGTGCAACCGAGTGGGAAGCCTCATTTACCTCAGCTTTAGGAGGGAGGATGTTTTTTTTTTTGTTTAGGTTTTTCTTTTGGTCTTGAATAAGCTCTATGGCAAAATGATTTCTAATACCAGATAAGAAGGTATAACCAGTTAACCTTTACTAATTCTCTGTTGTCACTCTCCTACAGCGAAAACTTAAAAGGTCAGAAAGGGAAAGCAATGTTTGAAGACAGAGGAAAAGGGAGATGCAATTATACCAGCTGCTTCAAGTTCAAAACAGTTTTGTCTCAGAGCATTGTAGTGCTTTTGTTTTAATACAGGCATTTAGATTTTGTAAACAAAAGTTTGTGGGCACCTGACCAAAGAATTTGTATGTGCCTTTTGAACACCCCATTCTACATTTAGTCCATATTTGCTGTTATAATATTCTCCACTCTGCTGGGAAGATACCCCCTAGATTTTCTAGTGCAGTTGTGAAGATTTATTGTCATTCAGCTGCAAGGTTGTAAGTAAGGTCAGATAGTGATGTAGGGTGAGGAGGCCTGAGGTGCAGTCAGCGTTCCAATTCATCCCAAAAGTGTTCAGTAGGGTTGAGGTCAGAGCTCTATTGCAGGCCGCTTAAGATCTTCCTCTCCAACCCATGTTAAATAGGCAAGCTTCATTGGTGCACGTAGGGAACAAATGCAGGGCGTTGTGGTCCGATCCAACAGACGAGCTCCTGTAGCTCAAATTGCTGAAGAAGTTAATGCTGTTGATGCTGGATGGGTCACGACTGTTTTGGCAGCAAAAGGGGGACCAACAGATTATTAGGAATGTGGTCATAATGTTATGCCTGATTGGTGTATCTTCATTGAGCTCACATTGTGCACAGGATCATTGTTATGATGGAACATTGGAATATTTAATGATACAGTATCCAAAGGCATCCCATACAACTGTGTGCCTTTAACTTCGTGGTAACAGCTTAGGAAAGAACCACATAATGGCTTAAAGACATCAGGTGTGCCAATAATTTTGGTCGGTAGAGTCTAGCAAACTTTTAAGATGAGTGAAAGGCCACATTCACTGAGAGATGAGGCCAAAGCTTTTTTCAGACACGATGCATTTATCCTGTTTGTTTTGAGACGGTTTTATCCAGGTCATGGCCAAAGTGTTCGGGAACTCGAACCTTCGAACCATTTTCTTTACATTTTATGTTAAGAGTGCTATTTAAAACAGGGATAATTACACAGCTATTATCAAAAGTAGGCAAAATTATTCAAACAAGGACCAGAAATGTGAAAGAAAATGTAAATTACTTCAATAAGTGCCTTTTATATAACACCATGAACTAATCATCAATGCTTATATGTTAAAATACAACTGTAGTTTCTATCATCAGTCTTTGATAAACTGGATAGGCAAAACATTTTCACTGAATCTCTCCGCTACTATTAAGTGTAACAAGAGACAATGCAATACAAACCTGCTGTGTGAAGAGACACACACTAACGTGTACCTTATCTCTAAGATTTAGCCTTGGCCACGCAGCACAGACAGCCCCCTGGCGCAGCGTAGATTGGGGTCACAGAGCAAATGGCAATTGCAGATTGTGGAGGATTGTCATGAAGGCAGAAGTTCATATCTGGATGTGTAAAGCATTCTTTCACCTACGAGCTGCTTGAGGTTACAGAGAAAACAACTTTCTTTTCGAAGCCCCAGAACGTGAACCGAATCCATTCCCCCCCCAATTTGTCTGAAACCACACTCGGCTACTATTGTGCATGTCTCAGGGTCAGATTCCACATCAGCAAACTACAACTTTTATGCCTGTATTTAATGAATGTTACCAACGTGGAAAGGAAATTATGTTTAGTAATGAGGGAAGGGAAAGATACAAAAATTCCAGCAAAGACAGGGTATGGGGGCATCGTGAGGCAGGGGAGGGGAAGACAGAGGTGCACTTGCCCTTCAGCATCGCCACCATTCTTACAGAGATATTCGAACCCATTCATTTGGAGTTTCTTTAGCTCTTGGAGAACCCTTTAGAAGAGAACACATCGTTGTGAGAAGAGTGTACATCTGTCTGGGTTGTGTGTACAGTAAAGCCACAGCTTGAGCTACTTTTGGTTCGAAATGAAATTGGATTGTAAGAAGCTCCAGGGCTTATATCGCTGACATGCTTTTAGGTGTATGAGGGATTCTCATTGGGATAATGTCTTTAGTTTATCCCCAAGGCTGTTAGCCTCTCTAATGTCTTGGCCTGAATGCAGATGGCTTTACTCTGGCTGAGCTCGCATGCTGGAAGCCTGGCTCGACAAGAAAACTTTCGCATCCATAGCTAAAGTTGTTTGATGTCCTCTATTGCTCCAGGAGTTGAGAATTTAGACTTTAGTGTTGGCATGGCAACAGCAGGCCTTTCTGCATGGCTCTTGTTGGGAAGTTGTTATGGAAACAAACTCTTCTATCTCTTTTTTCTTTTTTTCCTTTTTTTTATTTTTTTTATTTGAGCGGAATACTATCTGTGATGATGGTAGCGAGCTGCAAGCTCGTGTCTCTTGGGGCTCGTGGAATACCTGGATAAATGATGGTTACTGATTACAGCCGTTGCCTTATTTGGATAGTATGTTCATCAAGTGTTCGTGGTGTGGGTGGACTGTTGGCTCTGCCATGTTAGAACGATGAGAATTGTTCTAGCCTATGCCCACACATACTCACTTGTACACACAAAACGCCTTCACAGACGAATGTGTTATAAGGCAATAGCCCTTCTCGTCTCCCTAACTCTAGCAACAGTGAATGCAGAAAAGAACGGTGTACATTAAACTTTTTTTTTCTTCCTCACAGGCCAGTTCTTGTGAAATGGAGTTTGATTTCCAACCGTTTGATTTGCATAATATCTGTGAGGTTTCAACCCCAATACTATTCTCCAGAGCAGGGCAACATTGTGTTGGAAAATTCTTTAATCTACCCTCTTTTTTTATTGCTGTGTTTATAAAAATGTGCTCCCTGGTGTTGGTTTGGTAGCACAATTATACATTTTGGTGGTTCATGCAAATGCTCAAGTGGTTTGCATATTTTTCCATTTCACTCACCCCTTAGAAACGTACTGATCAAAAGCGTCTAAGATTATTTAAAAAAAAGCAAAGGTCTACTGACTCATTACAAAGTGCGCTCTCAAAGTGTTTCTCCCTCCTCTTGTTCTCTCTACTCTTATTTTTCTTTTATGTAAGTCATATGACTCCTCTTACCTTTTCCTCCTCATCAGCAGTGTAGTTTTATCACTCATTTAAGCCATCTGCCTTTACTTTGAAAATCTGTGAACACACACACACACTTACCTGCCTGTTTGTGTGCTAAAGGCCAGCGTTCTCAGCATACACATTTATTCCAGCAGACACAAGTAGCTTTAAAAGCTTAACCTCAACCTCAGATTCTCTTGTATTCAGAACTATGACCTTGTTCATCTCAAACCACCAATCATAGCACACATTAATGCTTTAATGCAGTCGACTATTGACAAGTTGCGAACGCATTCTCAGTAAGGGAAGGGTAAAGAAACGGAAGTCAGTGTCTAATACACCGGACGAATCCATGCTTTTTCAACCGATGCTCTGCTTTAAAAGCACTCAAACGCCGACACCACACTTTATTCGCTCTCTGTTTCCCATCCACTATTCCACTATTCCAGCTTATCCATCATCTCAGTCAAGCGGCCATTATTGTAGTAGTTATATTTAGAGAGAACGACTAATTCATGTGAGTTTGATAGCGTTGTGTGGAATTCGAAATGGATTTCTTCTTTATTTATTATCTCTCTTTTATCCTTTATATACTTTTTTTTTTTAAATAAGTGACCATTTGGTTACAGTTTTTTCCCAGTCTTGTCCTCATGTGACTTCACATAACTGAACCCAAGGTCAGACAAGGTGATTTCAGCAGTCATTTCAAATCAGTCCTCGCTCCCTGTACAAGATTATCCCAGGGCAGACTTTTTCTTCTTTCTGTGACAGATTGTAATATAACACATGTTCTTCATGTCAGATTAGATGATGACCATGCTCGAAGAGCAGATTAAAGTAAATGCCTAGGTTTTTTTTTTTTCCTCATCATTCAGCGATATCTAGGCTCATGTGGAAATCAGGGTCACATCATAAAAATAAAAAAAAAGTAAAACAGTACTTTTCTGGGTAGAAATGCAGCTATATTAAAAATGTCTGTGGCTTATTAAAGATGGACTTTGTGCAATATCCTTCTTCTTCTTTCTGCTGCTCCCATTAGGGGTCGCCACAGTGGATCATCCGTCTCCATATTACTCTGTCCTCTACATCTGCCTCTTTCAAACCAACTACCTGTATGTCTTTCTTCACCACATCCATAAACCTCCTCCTTGACCTTCCTCTTTGCCTCCTTCCTGGTGGCTCAATCCTCAGCATTCTCCTACCGATATATCCCATGGCCTCTCTAATTTTGTCTCAAAAACGTCCTACATGCGCTTTCCCTCTAATAAACTCATTTCTAATCCTGTCCATACTCGTTACTTCCAGAAATAATCTTTGCATCTTCAGCTCTGCTACCTCCAGCTTCACCTCCTGTCTTTTACTCAATGCCACTGTCTCTAAACCATACAACATCGCAAGTCTCACCACAGTCCTAGAAACTTATTCTTTCACTCTTCACAAATCACTTCTTCCCCTCTTCCTTACCCACTCCACCTTGCCTGCACTCTTTTCTTCACTTCTCTAACACACTCTCCATTACTTTGCACTGTTACCCTCTCTCCAGCGTGTACCTCCATCTCCCCAGGCTCTTCTCAACCTGCTCCCTACTCTCACAAATCATACGTGAACATCATAGTCCAGGGTGACTCCTGTCTGACCTCATCCGTCAACCTGTCCATCACCACTGCAAAAATGAAAGGGCTTAGAGCCGATCCTTGATGCAGTCCAACCTCCACCTTAAACCCGTCTGTCATTCCTACTGCACACTTCACTACTGTCCTCATACATGTACTATTTGCAATAATAATAGTAATAATGATAATGGTTAATAGTGACACTTTTCTGACACATACACCTTGAGAATTGTGGCAGCCTGTTGAACATGCTGCGTTTACATAAAAAAGAAAAGGAGATATCGACACGGGTAACCTTTTTACTGAGGGTCTTGAGTAAAAATATATGAAATATATCGGAGTACAGTATTTTTTTTCCAATGAAATGGTGTGTATTCATTTTCCTGAAAGGCAGCTCTGACAGTAGTTTAAGCTGAAACATAAATGACAAGTTTATTCCAGTGGAACTCCTGATAAAACATTATCGCTTCTATAGAAACATTTATGATCAGAATAAACCGATTTCTGATAAGCGATTATCTTTATTTTACTTCTTGGCAGCGAGATGAGTTGTGCCATTTTTGTCAAGAGAGAACGAAAAAAGAGATTGTGAATGAAACTGAAAGCAGTGACATGGCTCATATGCACGAGTGCATTCATTTTGTATTATTTAAAAAGGTGTACTATTTCTAATATATATATATATATATATATATATATATATATACAGGGAGTGCAGAATTATTAGGCAAGTTGTATTTTTGAGGATTAATTTTATTTGAGGATTTAATTTGAACAACAACCATGTTCTCAATGAACACAAAAAACTCATTAATATCAAAGCTGAATATTTTTGGAAGTAGTTTTTAGTTTTAGCTATTTTAGGGGGATATCTGTGTGTGCAGGTGACTATTACTGTGCATAATTATTAGGCAACTTAACAAAAAACAAATTCATACCCATTTCAATTATTTATTTTTACCAGTGAAACCAATATAACATCTCAACATTCACAAATATACATTTCTGACATTCAAAACCAAACAAAAACAAATCAGTGACCAATATAGCCACCTTTCTTTGCAAGGACACTCAAAAGCCTGCCATCCATGGATTCTGTCAGTGTTTTGATCTGTTCACCATCAACATTATGCAGCAGCAACCACAGCCTCCCAGACACTGTTCAGAGAGGTGTACTGTTTTCCTCCTTGTAAATCGCACATTTGATGATGGACCACAGGTTCTCAATGGGGTTCAGATCAGGTGAACAAGGAGGCCATATCATTAGATTTTCTTCTTTTATACCCTTTCTTGCCAGCCACGCTGTGGAGTACTTGGACGTGTGTGATGGAGCATTGTCCTGCATGAAAATCATGTTTTTCTTGAAGGATGCAGACTTCTTCCTGTACCACTGCTTGAAGAAGGTGTCTTCCAGAAACTGGCAGTAGGACTGGGAGTTCAGCTTGACTCCATCCTCAACCCGAAAAGGCCCCACAAGCTCATCTTTGATGATACCAGCCCAAACCAGTACTCCACCTCCACCTTGCTGGCGCCTGAGTCGGACTGGAGCTCTCTGCCCTTTACCAATCCAGCCACGGGCCCATCCATCTGGCCCATCAAGACTCACTCTCATTTCATCAGTCCATAAAACCTTAGAAAAATCAGTCTTGAGATATTTCTTGGCCCAGTCTTGACGTTTCAGCTTGTGTGTCTTGTTCAGTGGTGGTCGACTTTCTGCCTTTCTTACCTTGGCCATGTCTCTGAGTATTGCACACCTTGTGCTTTTGGGCACTCAGTGATGTTGCAGCTCTGAAATATGGCCAAACTGGTGGCAAGTGGCATCTTGGCAGCTGCACGCTTGACTTTTCTCAGTTCACGGGCAGTTATTTTGCGCCTTGGTTTTTCCACACGCTTCTTGCGACCCTGTCGACTATTTTGAATGAAACGCTTGATTGTTCGATGATCACGCTTCAGAAGCTTGGCTATTTTAAGACTGCTGCATCCTCTGCAATATATCTCACTATTTTTGACTTTTCTGAGCCTGTCAAGTCCTTCTTTTGACCCATTTTGCCAAAGGAAAGGAAGTTGCCTAATAATTATGCACACCTGATATAGGGTGTTGATGTCATTAGACCACACCCCTTCTCATTACAGAGATGCACATCACCTAATATGCTTAATTGGTAGTAGGCTTTCCAGCCTATACAGCTTGGAGTAAGACAACATGCATAACGAGGATGATGTGGTCAAAATACTCATTTGCCTAATAATTCTGCACTCCCTGTATATATATATATATATATATATATATATATATATATATATATATATATATATATATATACATAGTGCCTGTAAAAAGTTTTTTCGTTTTACTGTTTTTGCAGCCAATGTTGTTGATTTGCAGCAAACTAGGTAAAAGGCAAAAACACAAAAATTTCCCTGTGAATGACTGGAATCCAGATTGGACATTTTTGACTCTAACAGAGAATTTATGTAAGACGGAGAAGAGGAGAGAGAATGTTAGCAAACTGCATCACACCCACAGTCAAACATGGAGGTGGACACTTAATGGTTTGAAGTTGTTTTTAAGCAGGGAGGGTTGAAGACATTTTTCGGGTAAAGGAACACTGAAGCAACATGTAAACTCATCTTCACCAGACAACTAGACAATGACCCGAAGCATACAGTGAGGAAAATAAGTATTTGAACACCCTGCTATTTTGCAAGTTCTCCCACTTAGAAATCATGGAGGGGTCTGAAATTGTCATCGTAGGTGCAGGTCCACTGTGAGAGACATAATCTAAAAAAAAAAAAATCCAAAAATCACAAGGTATGTTTTTAACTATTTATTTGTATGATACAGCTGCAAATAAGTATTTGAACACCTGAGAAAGTCAATGTTAATATTTGGTACAGTAGCCTTTGTTTGCAATTACAGAGGTCAAACGTTTCCTGTAGTTTTTCACCAGGTTTGCACACACTGCAGGAGGGATTTTGGCCCACTCCTCCACACAGATCTTCTCTAGATCAGTCAGGTTTCTGGCCTGTCACTAAGAAACACGGAGTTTGAGCTCCCTCCAAAGATTCTCTATTGGGTTTAGGTCTGGAGACTGGCTAGGCCACGCCAGAACCCTGATATGCTTCTTACAGAGCCACTCCTTGGTTATCCTGGCTGTGTGCTTCGGGTCATTGTCATGTTGGAAGACCCAGCCTCGACCCATCTTCAATGCTCTAACTGAGGGAAGGAGGTTGTTCCCCAAAATCTCGCAATACATGGCCCCTGTCATCCTCTTCTTAATACAGTGCAGTCGCCCTGTCCCATGTGCAGAAAAACACCGCCAAAGCATGATGCTACCACCCCCATGCTTCACAGTAGGGATGGTACTCATCATTCTTCCTCCTCCAAACACGTTTAGTGGAATTATGACCCAAAAGTTCTATTTTGGTCTCATCTGACCACATGACTTTCTCCCATGACTCCTCTGGATCATCCAAATGGTCATTGGCAAACTTAAGACGTGCCTGGACATGTGCTGGTTTAAGCAGGGGAACCTTCCGTGCCATGCATGATTTCAAACCATTTCTAAGTGGGAGAACTTGCAAAATAGCAGGGTGTTCAAATACTTATTTTCCTCACTGTACGTCCAAGCTCTGTAAGCGTTATTTAAACTGACACTAATTGATGCTGGTTGCATAGTAAGATGGAGTGAATAGTGCCGAGTTAAATGGTATTGCGTTGGATTAGAGCAAAACACATGGCAACGATTTAGAGGATATTAAGAATCTATTATTAAGGACAGAAGGGAACCGGGTTGGTCAGTTGAGACTGTCTCTTATTAAAGCAGAAACCAGAGTGAGACAGGAACTGGGGTTTTTATTTTTCTGAGCCAAAGAGCAGTAATAATAATGAAGCTAAGCTCCAGTCTGCAGAATCCCGATTAAATTTTAATGCGCTCCAGAACATGTAAAACCTCTGTTTGTATGTTCAGGTTTCTAACAGCCTCCTTCTATTTCTCCCTTTTCTGCGCTGCAGTTATTCCAGACACGCTGTCCGTGACATCTGCCACTCAGACCCTGTCTAAAGTGGAGGGTGACACACTACTGCTGAACTGCGAGGTGACACGCCAGACATCTCAGCACACACACGTTGCGGTCGGCTGGTACGTGCGCTCCCCGGATGAGCCGTCTGCTCCAGCGAGGGACCTTGTCACCCTGACACGGGACATGGTTCTGAGGCCTGGGACGTCTTACCGCCAGCGTCTGTCCTCTGGAGATGTGCGGCTGGACAAGACAAGCAGCACATCCTACCGCCTCACCATCTACAGCCTACAGCCTACAGATCAGGGCCAATACTACTGCGAGGCATCGGAGTGGATCCAGGACCCTGATCGTTCTTGGTACGCCATGACACGCAAGCAGTCTGACAAGACTGTGGTCAAAGTTCAGCCCACAGGTGAGTGCCTCAGAGATCTCAAGCTTTTTGAAACTATTAATCCCCAAGTGAGAATTATTTCCCAATTTGCAAGGAAGTTTGAGTTCTTGCTTAAGGGCTCATTGATGTTATTCTGGTAGTCCTGAAGTTTTCAGGTTTAACCGCTATGTAACCTTTGTCTTAGTAACGTCATCTGTTCTTGCTGCGTACATCCACAAACTAAAGCACAGTGTGAGGATTTTTTTTTTGGCCAGCTTGCAGGTTGCACAAGGTTTCCTTGTGAATATGACACCTTCCCTAGTTGCACAATCCTCCCCAACATCGATGCAATTTCTTCCAATGACATGCACAGTATGCTCCACCTTCGTTAGAGATCATGGCAGATTTGGAATCGTATATAGAACAGGCTTTTTCTTTTAAAGCACAAGCTCATTCAGAACGTTCCAGTTCTGCCTAAACACAGCAACAGAGCAGCTGACACGGTACAGTACACAAATGCAGTTTGAGGCTCGTGCATGCTATGGGCTGATTGCTATCTGAAATTAAGCTCATTAACAGTCTCCTAGGGAAGCAACAGTCAATCCTCTTAACACTGTCCTCCGCTTTAGAGTTTATCCGAGGCCCGTGCACTAGTGTATCGTTCCATCTCACTAGAGCAGGCTGTATTCTGAAGATAATCATAGTATAGTTTGTAGCACTGGCTCTCTGTAATACAAACCCTGTCCCAGCCTGTGCCTGTGGAATAATAGTTGAAATAAACTGTAGAAGATTAAGAACATTCTTTTTACACATGCTATTCAATTCGGATTTTCACTAGAACTGTATGATGAGCCCTCAGTCTTTCTGGCGACAGTCTATTCAATCCAGTATCCGTGCACCTTTTCCACCCTCACTTTAAGACACTGTGTTATAGCGATTGGATGGGTTCACTGCACCCGATCACGAGGCGGTAACACGATCACAGGGCTCTGTCACCCAGCAGCTTGATGAGAATGAAAGGTGACCGAATATCTCCTCATCAAACACACAGCAGGATGGGATGTCTATAATGTCACGTTATTGGCCACTCGAGACTTCAATCAGAAGGCGTGTGATTGGAGAAGAGAGCAGAGTGGACCAGGAAAACATGGCTCTGAAGGACACACGACCACACAGCAGGAAAAAACATACTTGCAGGATTTCTGCTTGGTGACAGTGAAAGCACAAGAAACAGTGTGCTGAAGAGCAGATCCTGATGAAAGTGGGCAGATGGGCCACAAATTGGCCCTCTGTAAGGAATGCTGCGAGGTTATTTAGAATTGTTGCAAACTGAAGGGTATAATTTATTCCCTGACTACAATGGTTCGCTTTTTATGGCGACCCTTTGCTTCCTCTCTAATTAATTTTTTTAACCCTGGCATGATATTTGCAAAGTTCTCCCTCTAAGTCACTACTTGTATTAAAATTAGTAATAAATGATTCAACAGAAATGAAAGATTAAAGCGCACAGTGTCATAGTCAGAAAGATCATATCTCATTTTACATATGGTATAAAATGAACCTGCCTCCAGTGGCATGTTTCTCTCTCAGCAGCAATGGTTTTTTAACAGTTTTGTTAATCAACAGAAGCTTTTTTATAAATCTTAACTTAAACTCTGCTGTTGTGCTTTTGGGATCGGTGTACAATATTCACTATGAGTCAAAAGTTTGGACATACCTTCTCCTTTAGTGGTGTTTCTTTATTTTTTATTTAATTTTCAAAATTGTACATTACCACTGAAGACATCCAAACTATTAATGAACATTATATATGGAATTATGTAGTGAAAAAAAAAAAAAGGGTTAAACCAGAAAATTGCATGACACATTCCTGGTAGTCACCTGGAATATGTTCTTATTCACAGGTTTACTTTGTCAAGAGTTAATTTGTGACCATCTGTTGCCATGTTAAGTGCTTTGGTCAATCAGTTCTCGTGTGCAGAGGAAGGGTGAGTACAGAGTCAATAACCCTATTAGTGCTACTATAACTAGAACAGCAAGATTTAAATCAGTTAAAGAAACCAACAGTCTATCATTACTTTTAAGGAATGACGGTCAGTCAATTTGAAAAAAAATCTCAAGAACTTTGTGACTCCCAAATGCAGTCACAAAACCATCAAACGCTATGAGGAAACAGGATCTAATGAGGACCACCCCTGAATAGGAAGACCAAGAGGTTCATTGGAATTACCAGCCTCGGAAACCACCGATTTTCAGCACTTTAGATTATAGCCCACATAAATGCTTTCCAGAATTGAAGTGGCAGACATATTTCAACATCCACTGTCCGAAGAGACTTGGTGGCCTAATTGCATCAAAGAAACCATTACTTTGGAAGAATAACAAGCAGACAAGACTTGTTGGGGCCAAGAAACACAAGAAATGGACATTAGATAAGTGGAAAATTGTCTGATGAGCCCAAACATGAGATCCTTGGTTCTAACCACCATGTCTTTGTTCGACGGATAAAGGGTAAACGGACAGTTCCTCAATGTGTAGTTTCCACTGTGAAGCATGGAAGAGTAGGTGCGATACTGTGGGCTTTGATGGTGATACTGTTGTTTTTCAAAATTGTGGGGCACACTTAACCAGCATGGCTACCGCAGCATTTTGCAGAGACATGCCATCCCATCTGGTTTGCAATTTGTGGGACCATCATTTGTTTTTCAACAGGACAATGCCCTGTTTAAGAAGGAGAATGATGGCATGCTGCTTTAAATGACTTTGCCTTCCCAATCCTTTGATCTAAATTTAAGTGAGATGGATTGGGATGAGCTGGACCGGAGAGTGAAGGAAAAGCAGCCAACAAGTACTCAACACCTCTGGGAACTCCTTTAAGTTTGTTGGAAATCCATTTCAGGCATCAACCGCATGAGGATGACTGAGAGAATGCCACATGTGTGCAAAGTTGTCATCAAATGTCATTAAAATGTAAAACATATTCAGGGTTCTTTAACACGTTTTTGTTGACTATATAATTTCCATATTTACTCTCATACTTTCAGTGTCTTTAGTGTGAATAAGAAGGTGTGTCCAAACTTTTAATTAGTAATGTATATGTAGAATATACCTACAAAGTATTTAGTCACCCACCAATTGTGCAAGTTCTCCCACTTAAAAAGATGAGAGAAAAAAAAAGATTTTTTTTTATCATTGGTACACTTCAACTATGAGAGACAAAATGAGAAAGAAAAAAAAAATCCGGAAAATCACATTGCCTGATTTTTAAAGAATTTATTTGCAAATTATGGTGAAAAATAAGTATTTGGTCACCTACAAAAAAGCAAGATTTCTGGCTCTCACAGACTCTTCTTTAAGAGGCTCCACTATCCTTCACTTGTTACCTGTATTAATAGCATCTGTTTTAACTCGTTATCAGTATAAAAGACACCTGTCCACAACCTAAAACAGTCAGACTCCAATCGCCACTATGTTCAAGACAAAGAGTTGTAAAAGGACACCAGAAAGAGGCTGGGAAAACGGAATCTTCAATAGGTAAGCAGCTGGTGTGAAGAAATCAACTGTGGAAGCAATTATTAGAAAATGGAAGACATATAAGAGCACTGATAATCTCCCTCGATCTGGGGCTCTACGCAAGATCTCACCCCGTGGGGTCAAAATGATCACAAGAACGATGAGCAAAAATCCCAGAACCACACAGGGGGACCTAGTGAATGACCTGCAGAGAGCTGGGACCAAAGTAACAAAGACTACCATCAGTAACACACGCCGCCAGGGACTCAAATCCTGCAGTGCCAAACGTGTCCCCCTGCTTAAGCCAGTACATGTCCGGGCCCGTCTGAAGTTTGCTAGAGAGCATTTGGATGATCCAGAAGAGGACTGGGAGAATGTCATATGGTCAGATGAAACCAAAATAGAACTTTCTGGTAAAGACTCAACTTGTCGTGTTTGGAGAAGAAAGAATGCTGAGTTGCATCCAAAGAACACCATACCTACTGTGAAGCATGGGGGTGGAAACATCATGCTTTGGGGCTGTTTTTCTGCAAAGGGACCAGGACGACTGATCCGTGTAAAGTAAGGAATGAATGGGGCCATGTCCTTTCATCAGCAAGGGCATTGAAGATGAAACGTGGCTGGGTCTTTCAGCATGACAATGATCCCAGGCAATGAAGGAGTGGCTTCGTAAGAAGCATTTCAAGGTTCTGGCCTAGCCAGTCTCCAGATCTCAACCCCATAGAAAATCTTTGGAGGTTGTTCTTCTCTAGAGGAGATCTGCATGGAGGAATGGGCCAAACTATCAGCAACAGTGTGTAAAAACCTTGTGGAGACTTACAGAAAACGTTTGATCTCTGTCATTGCCAACAAACGGTATATAACAAAGTATTAAGATGACCAAAGACTTATTTTCCACCATAATTTGCAAATAAATTCTTTAAAAATCAGACAATGTGATTTTCTGGATTTTTTTTTCCACATTTTGTCTGTCATAGTTGAAGTGTACCTGAAAATTACAGGACTCTCTCATATTTTTAAGTGGGAGAACTTGCACAATTGGTGGCTGACTAAACACTCTTTTGCCCCACTGTATATATAATTATTATTTTTAAATTATGAATACAGGATTAAAAGCAAATAATGTGAGGCAAAGGTTTAAGAAGCTCAGTCACAATGGGACGGATTCGAGGCAATTGAGAGTCTGTTCTTCTGTTCGGCTGAATGATAAGAGAATTTTAATCACCCAGTTTCACTTTCAGTAGACACTGGAGTGTCATTAAGCACATCAGTCTGATGAATAAAGACTAAGGTCAGTGATTGAATCTGAAAGATATAGTTAAGCTCGGTCAAGGTGACGTGGAAAAAGCAAAGATCACTCTGTATGCTGAGAGAGAGAGTGATTCTCATTGGAATTACACCCGTCGTCCCCTGAGTCGAGCGGGGATGAAGGAAGCCGATTTGTCTTTTAAAGCCTGCTGTAACCAAGTGTCCTTGCAGCAGCTGTGCTAGGAGGACAGGCTGCTCTTTCTGATCTGGCAGACTGCTAACCCAGGCCAGAACAATGCAGAGGACGGCGTGTCTCTCTGTATAGATTCCCTGCCAGCGGTGTGCCATGTTTGGTGTGTGTGTATGTGTGTTTCTTCTAATAAAAACTCATATTGTGCTTACATTTCCCAAAACAGCAACTTGTGTTCCCATACTGTGTCCTAACTTTCCCCTTATTCACTGCTGCTCAAATGGCTCACGGATGCATGACTCTTTCAGTCTTGTTTTCTGATTGCTCCATCTCTTTTCTTACTTATTTTTAATTAGAATGTCAGGGGTTTTTTTTTTTTCTTGCTCTCTTCCCTCAGGCGTATCTCACTCTATTAGATTTTGTGGGCTCTTGTTTCCCTCAGCACGCATTACACGTGGCGAAATCAAATCTCCCACAACCATTCGACCAAACATCCAGTAATGAGCCTTATTTTCACTCGTTACTTATCTCATGTTAATGTAAAATCACAGCATGATTTTCATTATGGAGGTCAGGCATGAGATTTTGTTAATCATAACTAGATCCCCTGTCCCCTCACATGTAATCAATGCATGCATAAATAGTGTATTTAATGTTTAAAAGTTAGGCAGAAGGGTAAGAAGCATGCGGATATTTAAATGAAATCAAGGAGGAGGTTTGGATCCTTTTCAGCCAGGGTTACATTTACATGGCAGCGTGCAGTAGTTTCCTCATTTGCATGTGCTCCTTTGTGTTTATATTTCTGCCTAAACTGGCCGTTTTCCCCACTTCCTCTGAGAGAATTTCAGACTTAATTGAATTTTTTTTTTTTTTTTTTACTTTGCAGCCAATGTTTATTCCCGTCTGGATAGGTGCTACTTTGATGTTTATGTCTGATACTTCAGATGCATAGTCAGTTTTTGATTCACAAAAAAATATAAATGTTTTGGAGGAGTCTCTCAACACTTGACCTGGTATGTGTCCAAATGACCTTTTAATAGTAAAAATAGAGTATAAAAGGTTTTGAAGTTCATTAGGTATCTAATGATAGGTGCTGCCCATTAAACAAACGGAATCATAAGCGATTCAGTACAAATTGTACAGTGCAACACAGATCATTTGGTCATATGACCATGTGTGACTCAAGGCAAGTAGAATATTCTTCCTGAGTTAATTGAATTAATGCCTGTGTTTGAGTTTTATCGTGGACTGGTGGCTCATTAATTGTATCTAGAGCGGTCAGTTGACCTCTTTGGCCTGTTTAATAATGAACAAGAGGCTCATGAGAGGTTTAGTCACAGAGAGGTTCTGTAGTCCACAGTTGTCATTTATCGCTACTTCCTGTGTATTTGAATGGGGCACATTATTGGATGTACACAAATCCTGTAGTTGCTCACAGTTTTAAACACTGTACGTTTAACTGGATAACAGGCAGTTGACTCTCTAAGTTATGCTGTCCATATTCAACAGCTATCTCTAACCCTGCTGTTGGTGTTTATTATAACCATTATCTCTTTTAAAGCATAATGTGGCGTAAACATTACAGGATAACAAAAAAGAACCCAGCAAAGCTTTGTGCTTTGATCTGGAACGCCTTCATTACGCAGCTGTATTTTGGTGTTTTAAAGAGACTTGAGCTTAACAGGCTCTAATATGCAATGATTAGACACTAGATAAAGCTCGCTGAGCTGAGACACGGGCAGAATCCTGATCTGAACCCCCTCTCCTCCTATTTCGCTTCCGTAATTTCAAATCTGGCCTGCCGTGTATATCCCTTGCATTATTACAACGTATGATGTATGGCTTATATCACTCAAAGATTTTCCTTTTTCTTATTTCATGCATTGCTCCTTTTCTTTCTTTCTGTCTTTCTTTTGTCTTTCCTGTAATGAATGATCGCTGTGCCCGGTTCTGCATTGTAGAACCCTGTACTCTTGTAATCTTGTAAAATGCACACGTTGGATGGCTGCAAGGCTTCACATGATTGATCACGCGATTGGTCCTGTCTACCATGTATGTATTTTTAAGAGCCTAGTACAGTGCAGGAAGTGAATAACACAGGCACGTAAACATTTAGTTAGAATTCACCCCATCAGAACGAGCGCTACGTGGCCAAGAGCTCTGAACTTGCGCTTGAAAACAGTCCTTGTGAAGTCTGTTTCAAGTTGTGTGTAATTACAGCTCGAGGCGATCACCAGCGAACAAGTTCGATGAAGTGGAAAATGCACTGTTTTGGCAAGGAGAAGGCACAGCATGCCGCGTGGAAAATTAATTGTGTAAATAAGTTTGCTTTTGTAGCAACTTTGACCTTGGAGTAGGAGTTCCAGTTGTGTGTCCTGTGAACTTGGTTAATCGATTAGTGGTGCAAGTGGAAGGAGTCTAAACCCTTTGCTAGACACAACAGCAAACACTCATCACGGTCTATCCTTCTTTCTGTTTTTCAGATCGGGACTTTAGTATCCAAGTGACAACAGATCGCCGGGCCTACACGGCAGGTGAGCCGCTGGAGCTCCGCTGCACCATAGATGCTCAAAATGTTGCTGAGCGTTTTTTCTCGGTGTCGTGGGTCTTCAGCAGCTCGTCTATAGCCGTGGTGGGGCCCAGCGCTGTGCCCGTGCTGGGGGCAAACTATGTGCAGCGTGAGGCCGCCGGCCTAATGACCATTCGTAAGGAGAGTCCATCCGTCCACCTACTCAAACTGCAGCACCTGCTTCCCGAGGACTCCGGGAAATATATCTGCCGAGTGACTGAGCGGGAGAAGACGCCCACCGGAGAGTACATCGATCGAAGCAAGCGCTCCCGTAATGTTCAGATCACCGTGACTCCCCTGAGTGAGTATTCTTTTCTCAGTTTTAGTCCTATAAAGCAGGTGAATGAAAAGGTGAATTTCCTAAGCACCGCTTTTTTTACTCTCTCCCTGAAGTAGAGCAGTGCAATTTTCTTAACCTAACTAGACAGTTAAGAGAGGAAACAGCACATCAATAGATTCAGTAATAGTGTGGGCAGCAGGCCATTAGAGCAGTGTCATCCCTTTGTCCAGCATGATTTTTCTAATGCTCTATGAAGGCCACTTGGAGGGGGTTGGTGTTTACTCAGATCCACAAATCCTGAGTTTAGGCTTTCTCTTATCATCTAGGCCATTCCCCTCAGTGCAGAGTAATAAAGGAGGAAAGGGAGAATAATGCCATGTCTGAACTCGTTTGCTATTTTTGACAGAGTAAAATAGCACCGAATGGGGAAAAAAAAGCAGAGTGTCCATGCATAGATTTATTTTCAGCGCTTGTGTTAAAGGCAAATGTAAGAAACAGTTACTTTGTTTAAAGCAAGAGCTGCTCAGAGTGTAAAACTCTGGATATAAAAGTGAAGATAAAGGTTGAAAGGAGCAAAGAATACTTCTTTCAGCTGCTTAAAGAACTCGCCACTCTGAAACACTTGAAAGGCTGTAGGTTATTGATGAAATGTTGGTGATTTTAGTGTTTGTTTGCTGGTTCTTTGTATTTTGTAGTTAAAAGACGGTAGTGGTCACAGTGGCATTTGATATCAATTTAAACCTTTTTCTAACATAAGTGATAACCGTTAGGTTGTTCGCTTCTTTAAACGAGCGTTCAGCGTTCAGTGTTATAGTCACAGGGTTTTGCGCAAGGTCTTAAATACTCAAAAAATTAAGGCTGCAATTTAAAAATCCAAATTTTGAACATCTTAAATTTGCTATTCTAGGTCTTAAATAATTTTAAACAGGTCTTAATATTCGAATGTCCATGTAACACCAACTCTTTCTGTTTTAGTTTTCGTGGTGGTGTGTTTCTTTTTTTTTTTGCTAGTCCAAATATAATTTGCTGTATCACGACTACAAATGAGACCAACATGCAACAGCCAATCAACTTAATCTGTTATTGGCACAAATCTCTCTTTTATTTTTTCGCTATGGGGAAGCGCAGGTTTAGCGATACTTGACTTGGACAGGGCTGCTTGCTAACAGCGTTTTAGTGTGTGTGTTATTGATCTTGTGATATAGGTCTTAAATTTCATTCTTAATGGTCTTCAAAAGGTCATAAAAAGTCATAAATTTGATTTTGTGAAACCTGCAGAAACAGGTAATATAGGATCCGGAGTGTAGACCGCATGAATTGGGCACACAAATTTTGTGTAGTTGCAAAAGTTTTTTTTTTGTAGTCTTTAGACAGGATGTGCACCGATTTAAAGAACTAATGTGCTGCTCCACTGACCTCTTTATATAAAGGTGAAGCGAATGCTAAAACCCAATGGAAAACTATTAGCAGGTAGTTGAACAGCATTGTGTGTAATTTAGAAAGCTGTAACCAAAGTGAAAATAGATTAAACTAATATAAAAACTGAATTATATATATATATATATATATATATATATATATATATATATATATATATATATATATATATAAATACAGTGGAACCCACTTATCTCGACCTCGGTTAACTCGACAACCCTATTAAGTCGACGTTTTTGAAGTGGAACCGCCAAATTCTCGCTTTGTCTAAGCATTTTTTATCGGTTATGTCGACTTTTTTTTATCTCGCCGAACCCTGATAAAAATCAAGCCTTACAGCTGCTACAAGTGTTGTATTGTATACTGGTGAATCTCTGCTGTTAGTGCACATATGCCTTTTGTTGTTAAATGTTATGCGATGAACGGGAGGCGAAAGTAGAAGCACGGCGCTGAACAGCACACAGGAGAACATGGGATGAGCAGCAAAAGCATAGAATGAACACCGGCAGGATCGGGGAGGAATCCGCGATGCGCTTTGGGAAGAAAAGCACAGCCGTTGAGAGAGTGCCGGTGGGAAGGCACGTACCGGGATACGCATGAGCGATAACAACGACCGCCATGAACCAACATATACCAACAATAACGGACAGTGAGAGTGTGGAAGTTTAAATAGGAGCTGGTGATGATGCTAAACGAGCACCATATGTGCGCGATTGAAGCCGGGAGCTTCAGAGAAAGCGGCCGAGAAAGCACCTGCCACGCCAAAGCGGGCGCGGCAGGTGGATTCCTGACAGTTAACAAACATGTACTGTATGTATTTTTATAGCATGCCTTCATCAAACAAATCGCAACAACGCTGTTGTGTAAAAAACCCTCCAAAAACACGTGCATGCACATTCTCATTTATTATTGCACATCATGTACATAAAGAAATTTCAAGCACGTTAATATACTGCCGCCATATTGATTTTAGTTTTTCTCGATCATCGGTTATCTCGATGCTTTTTGGCAACCCCCTAGGACATCGACATAACCGGGTTCCACTGTATAATATATATATATATACAGTGTGTGTGTGTGTGTATATATATATATATATATATATATATATATATATATATATATATATATATATATATATGTACTGTATACATATATATGTACTGTATTACAGACCAAAAGTTTGGACACACCTTCTCATTCAAAGAGTTTTCTTTATTTTCATGACTATGAAAATTGTAGAGTCACACTGAAGGCATCAAAACTATGAATTATAAATTAACACGTGGAATTATATACATAACAAAAAAGTGTGAAACAATTGAAAAATGTCATATTGTAGGTTCTTCAAAGTAGCCACCTTTTGCTTCGATTACTGCTTTGCACACTCTTGGCATTCTCTTGATGAGCTTCAAGAGGTAGTCACCTGAAATGGTCTTCCAACAGTCTTGAAGGAGTTCCCAGAGAGATGCTTGGCACTTGTTGGCCCTTTTGCCTTCACTCTGCGGTCCAGCTCACCCCTAAACCATCTCGATTGGGTTCAGGTCCGGTGACTGTGGAGGCCAGGTCATCTGGCAGAGCACCCCATCACTCTCCTTCTTGGTCAAATAGCCCTTGATGCCTTCAGTGTGACTCTACAATTTTCATAGTCATGAAAATAAAGAAAACTCTTTGAATGAGAAGGTGTGTCCAAACTTTTGGTCTGTACTGTATATATATAAAATCTAGGACACCACTGAACTTGAATACAGTATAAAGTTTGATATTCACTGGATCTTGACTTTAAGTGAGCTGCAGGCTAAATGTCGGACCCAGGCTGTGACACCTGAGCCAGATGTAGAGGATTTGACAGCCATATCTGACCCCTCCAGCTCAACCTGTGCATTAGCTTCAGGAGTGAGCATGCATCTCAGCAGGGCATGTCTTCTCTCTTACCTCTTTAATACTGCACACAGACACGGACATGCTCACAGCACCAGGGGCAGAAAAAAGCTGTGCCATAACACTTGCTAAGAGATACTTTCTTAAATGTACACATATTGGATTGACATAGAGGGAAATCCTCACCTCTGCCCTGGAGATCTGCTTAAAGTGGCCATAAAGAAGGAAAGTATGGCTAAAGCAAATACATTATATCCAATGACCCAAGAACACCCCCATCTTTATGCCACTGCTCCTCATGTACTACAGAGGCAGGAAGGAAATTCTGCGGATGTGTTCCTAAGAGATCCTCTTTATTAGAGTAATTTGTTTGGCTTTGTCCCCCAGGAGCTTTTCTGCAATATATGCAGGGTTTATGAGACCATTAGAGTGATAACAACAGCCTGGGGCGGCTGCACACATACCACAATTGTCTATATTTCTTCCTTTCCTTCTTGGTTTTATTGTTTATTATGTTTGTTCTGTCTCTATCTTCATCTCTATTGCTCTCGCTGTTGTATTCAGACACACACAAACACACACGCACACAAACATACACACAGTTTGACTCTCTTTCTGGCCCTCCTGTCCTGTTCTTCATCAGTTCCCATATCTGGTCTTCATGTTGTGCATTGAGGCAGTGTGTGACAGGCCTGCCAGCACACCAAAGCCACAGAAACCCTGCTGACAAATTGGGCCTGATGGAGGGTCTGGTTTTCAGTCAGATAAGAAGCAGCTGCAGCAGTGTCAGGAATCGCAAACACATTGAGGCCGAGAAAACATGGTGAGAAATTCAGTAAGTCTTATGCAGACCTGGGACAACTTCTTTCTTACGGCAACTACAGATAAGAAGCAGGTAAAGGTGAATGTGAATTTTAGACAAACTAAAATCAGCTTCTCTCCCTCTCTCTTTATTTAAGAGTGTGGGTTGGTAGCAGTGGTGTTTTGCTTGATTTTTATTTTATTTTTGTCATATTTGGAAAAGTTTCTGCCCAAGGGAGGAGCGGTTCTGTAGTCTGTAGTCCCTTTTTATTTTTTTCGCTTCTTAGACTGTAAAGAGGATGTGGTTGTGTGTAGAAATCCTTGTCGAAAAAACACAGGGGACATGCTTTGATCCACACTGTGCTTGCAAGATCCTCCACTGAGCTTCCTGATCCAGAGCCAGTCCCCAATACGCTGTCAGACCAGATCCACAAACCATCATACAATAAACAAGGACCCAGATGGAAGAGCCTGAAAGAGCCTTACACACAATCAACCATCATGAGCCGTTAAAGGGTCACCCCTAGGGCCGCTTATTTACTAAGTAAGCTGTTAGAATGTGATTTAGTGGGATGGAAAATTGCTTTTCCACCTGTAACAAGGATGCAGAATAGAGTATATTGCTAAAAGAAAAACCACTGAATAGTAGTAGGTCAAGGTGACTTAGAGCATTGATACTCTGATACGCTTCATTAGTGTAACTAAGTGGCGATTTCTTTGTGAATTGTCTTTGATTTTTCTCTTTTATAGGCAGTAACATTACTGTGTCATTGACCAGCAACTCATCCGAGGTGTTGGAGGGAGAGCACATCCACCTGACCTGCTCGGTGCATTCCACAGTCGGAGTTCTGTCCATCGTCTGGCAGTGGACAGACAATGATGGCAGCACTCCTGCAGTTGACCTGGCTTTAGTGGACCGCTATGGCACCATGCAGCCTGGATCCAGTTACCAGGAGCGGCACAGCTATGGGGAGGTCCATGCGGAACGGACCCGAATGGACACCTTCGTCCTCACCCTGTCCAATGCCTTCCCTGCAGACGAGGGGCAGTACCGCTGCAGTATAACCGAGTGGCTTCAAAGTGGCACTGCGCCAGATTGGGAATGGCAGACGATCGGAGAGAACACAGCTACTACTGCCATCACGGTGAAATCTGTCGGTAAGGAAATCTACACTGCAATTCTACAAGACAATCTACAGTATGTTAAACATTTTTTGCTCTCGTATTCGTTCATATGCATTCATATATAATTTCTTTGAATTGATACACATTTTGTTTATAGTGGGGCGTAAATTCTTTTTTCCCCACACATAATTTTGGGGGAAAGCAGATGCTCGTGACTCACCTTCATATGCCTCTCTTCCTACTTGCATCACACCTAAGACTGTGTGATAGTTGCGAGGTGCTGGTGTAATTGCCTGAAAATGTCATATTTGTTTGTCTCATATACCAGTATTTTTGCCACAGAAACATTTTTCTTTTTTTTTTTTTTTTTAAAGAGAAGTGTGTGTTGGGGTCTGAGTTGGTAGGGTGATGGAGGGCTAATATGCTGTACAGTGGTGGTTGTTCTGCTGAATGACTGACTCCCTTCCCCGGGCAATCAGCCTTTTTTGGACAGATCCTGGTCAGGCACATGAGCGCTCCTGATGATGCATATAAGTAGGGCTATTATGTTGGAGAACACCGGGGAATGCAGTGAGTTCAGTGCTTTCTCTTAGGAACATATTCATCTTCATTCATCAGCATATCAAAATCTCTGACCTATGTTCTCCCACATTTCACTTCAAAATCGGAACAGCGTTAAGGATATGCGGTCTTATTTGTTCTAGCTACATCGCTACTAAAACACTTTTGACTTGATGAGCCAGACAGATATAAATAAATAATGGAGCAGTGTGTGAAGAAGAATACAGGAAAAAAAAAAATACAGTGACTGGAGGAGATGAGGTTCTTCAGGAAAACAAGCTTTGAGTAGATGACATTAAAGCACACCCAAAGGTCACAGAGGTTAAACACCTGCTGCACATGAAAGTTTGTCCGGGTGCTTTAAATATTTGTTGCTGTAGTTTTGGTGGAAATATTGCAGATAGTTCTGTCTCTAGAATACGAAAACGCCCGCACAGAGAGCCAGTTTAACTCAGACGGCTGTAGATTTCTTTCACTACAGCAAAATAGAAGAGATAAGAAATAATTCATTGTGTTTTCAGTGCACGTTCTCATTTATAAATATACATTTTGCAAAAAAAATCCAAGAGGTGCATCTCAGACACTACAGGCCCCAGTAAACATATTAAAGGTTAAAGTTCATGATGGTACATTTAGAGAAAGACTTAGCAAGTATGTTTGTTTTATTTATTTATTTATTTATTTATTTATTTATTTATTTTAGAAGGGTTTCTAGGAGAAAGCTACTTCTCTCTCAAAAGAACATGGCAGCATGACTTTAGGTTTGCATCTTGGCAAAAAACAAACACAGGGGCTTGTATTGCCTCCACAGGACCTGGGGAGCCATAAACTCCTCTGTATACAAAAGTATTCTAGAGTTAGATGTGAGGCCAT
This sequence comes from Silurus meridionalis, assembly GCF_014805685.1. Classification (NCBI taxonomy): domain Eukaryota; kingdom Metazoa; phylum Chordata; class Actinopteri; order Siluriformes; family Siluridae; genus Silurus; species Silurus meridionalis. The sequence goes on from NC_060886.1 coordinate 11,834,145, forward strand.
CTGTATGACAGCTAGAACTTGACCGAAATTGGGTCATGCAACAGGACAATGATTTCAATCACACCAGCAAATCTACAACGGAATAGCTGAAAAAGAACAAAATCAAAATGTTGTAATGGCCCATTCAATGTCTAGACCTCAATGCTGTGCATCTCCAGGAGTGCATAAACAAATGCCTACGAGCCTCGATGAACTGAAGCAACATTGTAAACACTGTTTACAGACTGTTTAGAGACTGATAAAATCATACAGAACATTAGTACTTCAAGTCATTGCTGCTAAAGGTGGCTCTACAAGCTATTAAATTGTTTGGTGAACTTGTCGCATAGCTCCTATATTTCGGCTTTATTTTTATAAAAAAGAAATAATGGCACGGGGTAATCCGTCATGTGCTGCCGTTCATCTGTTGTATTTACATAATTCTAAGACATGATAAGGACCAGATGATTTGTATTACATCCTCATAGGGACATGGTGTACCTTCATATATATATATATATATATTTGAAGGGGGGTGGTAGCTCCGGTGGTTAAGGTGCTGGATTACTGATCGGAAGGTCGGGGGTTCAAACCCACTCTTGGGCCCTTGAGCAAGGCCCTTAACCCTCTGTGCTCCTGGGGCGCCGTACCATGGCTGACCCTGCGCTCTGACCCCAGCTTCCAAGCAAAACTGGGATATGCGAAGAACAAATTTCACTATATATATATATATATATATATATATATATATATATATATATATATATATATATATATATCTCAATATACCGTATATATATATATATATATATATATATATATATATATATATATATATATATATATATATATATATATATATATATATATATATATATATATATATATATATATATATATATATATATCAATATACCGTATATATAATGGCCACTCTAGATCTTTCACTCCAACCCATGTAAACCATATCTTCATGAAACTGAGTTTGTGCACAGGATCATTGTTATTCTGGAACAGGTGTTCTTTGTCCATATATGAGCTAGACAGAGAGAGAGTAGATATGTGTTTATATATACACAATAAACACACACACACACAAGTATTCTCAACAGGTTTGCTGTGTCACTGTATGTAATGAACAAGCATTCAGCTTTCCTGTCCTGCAGCTGGGCTCTGCTTGCTGAAAATGAAGCCATTTTTTTCAGCTCTCAGTATTCTGCAGTGAAGGACGGAAGGGACAAGGAGCCATTTATGAGCATGAAAGAGCAGATAGCAGAAAGAAGCACAGATCATCTAATCCACCCAGACATATAGGATATTAAATAAAAATCAGAGAGGAATGTTGGAGTTTCTCTCTGTCTTTCTCTTTTCTATTTCTCCGTATGTGTCCCTCTGCCTGTCTGTCACTGTCCTCTTTATCTTTTTCTGTCTTGCTTACAGTTCATCTCCCAGCAAATCTTGTCATTCTCTTATGATCTCTGATCTTAAACTCATCAGTTACTTTCTTCATCTTTCAGCTTTTTTTTGCTCCGCACCCTTCTCTTTCATCCTGACTTTTATTTTTCCGATCTCTGACCTTTTTCATCTCGCTTTTTTCTTCATTACTCACTTCACATCTGTTCATCCTCACCTGGGGTTCTGGGCACAAAAGTTTTCCCAAGTGTCCTGTTTGTGTGTTTCATGTCTAGAAAATCATACATTCGAGACATTAGATTTTTATGCCACAGCACTGTTGAATTTTCAGTTGATTGGTCATAAGAAGATTCATATTCTTTAACGGCAGCTCTGACAGTAATTCCATCTGCAATGGAGCAATCGTTCTATTACATTACTGTTTCTATAGTAACAAGTCAGACATGGAGTTGTATGGTGTTACATGGATTTGTATGGTAAATGCTGCTCGTAGTCATATTAGAACTGGTGTAATTGACTGTTCATTTCTATAGGGAGGTGCTTATATTATAGAATTTTTTAAACAAGTCTTAAGTGTTTGTTACTGTGAGATGCATGGTGTCTTTAGGATGGAGGCTTTTGCTGGTTCTTGTGCCATGAAAAGCTACATATATGGTTGTATTAAAATAAACAGATAAATACAGTGAGGGGATGAATGTTAGCTGCTATTGCACAAGTGATTATTATTATTTAGTTAGCCAGTTGTATCCCAATGAGTAAGGATTGAGAACAGACATCCTATGTTATTTGCTGGCCCAGTCTGGTCATACCTAGATTGACTCACAAGGCTAGTATTAATTGGTCTGCATTTATTTTGCTACTCTACTTTTTTTGGTTTATATTTCGTTCCTTGCATATCTTGTATATGACCCCATTAATTTTCTGCATCTTTGAAAATACTCTTTAAAACCTCCACTCCTGCTGTCTCATTAACTTTAGCTGAGATGTCTTCTTACTCTCTGGGATTAATGGATTAGCCATTCCCATCTTCCCGGTAAACATATATTATGAATGCTTAAAGATAGGTCAAGTTGCTCAGCAAAGATGCAGCACCCTGTGAGAAAACTTGTGATTATTAAAAGAGCATAATTCAGAAAATGTGATTTAATGTGTGATTTCTGATTGGATTGTTTGTTTTGTTGGTTTCTGGATTTTGTGTGTGTGTGTGTGTGTGTGTGTGTGTGTGTGTGTGTGTGTGTGTGTGTGTACGTGTACATATTTACATTGGAAGATTTAGGTTTCAGTCTTTTCTTCCTCTAATGCCTTTCTCAGAGTAACAGGCACCAATGAAAGACAATAATAAGAACAAAGGCCAGTAATCCAGGAACGTCGTGGCATCAGTAGACTTCAAACAAATGAAATCACTATCGGTTTCTTTCTGTAACGCATTAAATCTGGGTCAGACTGAAAAGCTGTGCGATTTCAAACACTTGTTCGTATTGCAGTCCTTTTACAAACAGTTGCTATAATTATAAGACCTGGATCTTTCCTAAACAAGTGAGACTTGCCTCCTACACAGGATTCTGAGGCTTTAAAAGAGCCGAAGCAGAGCCTTGCAGCAGCTGTTCACCACCACCCCAGTGCTGACATGCTAGAGCAGCCAAATGGCACTATGCCCTCTTTTGGGACTCCATTCAAACCCATTTTCTCCTCTACATCTTCAAGAGGGCAAAATGAGTAGCCTGGGCATTCCTGTTTAATGAGGACACTTTCCATTGCAGAACGTGCTTACAATGGAAGGCAGTAGACACAGCACATGGAAACAAGTGTCCTTGTTGTCTGCACTTGCTGTGGAACATGTGGTGTACACATGTCAGTGTCATGTAGACCAGTATTCATATATAGTTACCAGAATTGGAAATCCAGGTTAAGAAGTGGAATCTGCAAACTCCGACAGTAATCAGATCGGACTACAGTGTCGGAGCCTATTCGTTTCCAATTTTGTGGTTAAGCACCCTGCCAGTCAGCATTTCTTTATTGCCAAAACATTACTACAGGAAATGCAACTGTGCATATTTTTGCGTTTTATAAAATACTGAATAAATAAATGTATTATAATTGGGTGATGTCTTTTCAGTCCTTATTTAACCCTCTTTTTTTCACCTGGAGAACTGTAGCATTCGTATCAGTTAACCTTCCTTTAAGTAAAAGTTAACCATCCTTGTATACACTATATGGTAGTTTTGGGACACCTGAACTTTCCTGCCATATGTGGTTCTTTTCCAAACTGTTACCACAAAGCTGGAGGCACACAATTGTATAGGATGCCTTTGGATGCGCTATAATAAAATATTGCGTTCACTTGAACTAGAAGACTCAAACCTGTTCCAAACCTGACAAATGTCCACAAGCACAATCGAAAATCTAGTGAAACATCTTCCCAGAAGAGTGGAGGGAATTATAAGAGCTATTTTGCACTAAATGTGGAATGCCATACTTATGACCAGGTGTCTGCAAACTTTTGGCAATATAGTGTACAGTACATGTCTAAGTGAGTGAAAAGAAATGCACAAACACAGACCATTTTCTATAATGCTTTCATTCCATCCTTCAATACATATTCCTGATTATTTTAACTCAATCAATCAATAGCTCATAAAACAATCTCATCTCATCAATGTGGCTGGTAGACCTCATCACCCTGATGTCTTTTCTTTTTTCTTTTCTTTGACAGAGTCCTCCTTCTTCGTGTCAGCCTCGTCCCGTACGCCCAGCGTGACCTTTGGTGACTCATTTGACCTGCAGTGCATCGTGAAATCCCGCCACAGCCCTAGCATCCCTGCCTCAGTGACATGGCGATTCCAACCGTCGGAGGGTGGCAGCGAGCTGCGAGACGTGGTGACGTTCACGCATCACGGCACACTGCAGTGGGGTGAGCAGACCCTGGGCCTCGGTACACGCACCTCAGTGGACCGCACACGCAACAACACTAACTTCCGCCTCAGCGTCACACGAGCCGGGAGAAAAGAGTCGGGGACGTACCAGTGCGCTGCCGTCCTGTACCGCAGAAATTACGACGGCACCTGGAAGGTCATCGCTAACCGCACATCGAATCTGCTGGGCATCAGCGTACTGCAGCCAGGTTTGTTCCTTTCTGATGTTTCTTCTGCTAGGAGAAGGGGCTGATTGCTGAAGTGATGGGTCTTCATTCGTCACTTTTTAAAAATGAGACAAGGTTAATAGAGGTGTGTGTGTGCGTGTGCGCTCAAAGGCAAGTTCTCTTAATGGTTGCAAGTTGAAAACCTTTCCCCTCCCACAGCCCCACTGAGGATAGCAATTAGAGGGGACAGAGAAGGAAAAGAGAGTGATTAAAGGGAAAAAGAGCTCGTTATACACACTTAAATTCTATGCACTCTTATTAGCCACTGCACATAGGGGGGAGTGTGACCTCTGTGATTTTGGAATGGATGTGTATGCCAAGTTGTGGGACATGGGTGTAAACAGACTGGTTTGAAAATTTTTCGAACTTGCTATTCTCCTGGGGTTTTCCCACACAACCTTTCTCTAGAGGGTACACAGAAAGGTGCAAAAAAAAAAAAAAAGAAAGGAAGCAGCAGTTCTGTGCGCTAGAAAAGCTTGTTAAAAAGGTGTCCGAGTCGAATGGTCAGCCTGGTTCAGGATAAAAGAAAGTATACTATAAATTAAGTAGCCCCTCTTCAAAGCTATCAGAGAAAGAAGCATCTCAGAACGCATATAATTTACAAATAACATTTGAGATGTAAAAATTAACTAAAGATTCTTAACTGTATCTGCGTGCTCTTATGAACCACACTGCCAATTTAACTTTTTACATTTTATTATTTTGTTCTGTTTCCTTGCCAGAAAAAGACATTTGTTTCTAAAACGTGTAAATTGTGACAACAGCCGTTTATCGAATATTTACATTCCTCCATGATGCAGTCCAACCTTCACCTTGAACCTGTCATTCCTACTGCAAACTTCACTGCTGTCACACTGTCCTCATACGTGTCCTGCACCACCCTCACATACGTCTCTAAAACACCTGACTTCCTCGTACAATACCACAACTCCTCTCTCTGCACCCTGTTGTATGCTTTCTCTTAATTCACAAACACACAATGCAACTCTTTTTGACCTTCTCTATACTTCTCCATCAACATCCTCAAAGCAAATAATGCGTCTGTGGTGCTCTTCCCCGGCATGAAACTGTTGCTCACAGATGGTCACCTCTTCTCTCAGCCTGGCTTCCACTACTCTTTCCCATAACTTCATGGTGTGACTGATCAACTTTATTCCCCTGTAGCTACTGTAGTTCTGCACATTTCCCTTATTCTTAAAGATCAGTACCAGCACACCTCCATTCCTCAGGCATCCTCTCACCTTCCAAAATCTTGTTAAACAATCTGGTTAAAAACTCCACTGCTATCTCTCCTAAACATCTCCATGCTTTTACTGGTATGTCATCTGGTCCAACCGACTTTCCACTCTTCATCCTCTAAATAGCTGCTCTCACTTCCTTCTCACTAATCCTATCCACTTCCTGCATGCCCATTAAAGTCTGCCTCAATCACTAATCTTTCATTCCTATGTACACCTTTTACCACTTCATCTAATTCATTCTAGAATTTTTCCTTCTCCTCCATCTCACAACCCACTTGTGGAGCATAGGCACTGATGACATTTATCATCACCCCTTCAACAATCAGAAACTCCCTTCACCTCCACTACACACTTACTTTACTTGTACTTTAGGATCACCCCTACACCATTTCTCTTTCCATCCACACCATGGTAGAACAATTTAAACCCACCTCCAATGTTACTGGCCTTACTCCCATTCCACTTGGTCTCCTGAACACACAACATATCAACCTTTCTCCTCTCCATCGTATCAGATAACTCTTCCTTTACCAGTCATAGTACCAACATTTAAAGTACCAACCCAAACCTCTACTCTCCTACACTTCTCTTTTCCCTGCCGTCTCTGTAGATGTCTTCCTTCTCTCCTTCTCCTCCTTCGGGCCAACAGTAGCCCAATTTCCACTGGTACCCTGTTGGCTAACGATACCTGTGGTGGTCGTTGGTAACCCGGGTCTTGACCGATCTGGTATGACAAATATATAAATGTACAGCATTAATTTAATATTAATGTAAAACATCATATACGTTAAAAAAACCTCCCTTAGCATGAATAGCAGCTTTACACACTCTTGGGGTCTGGACAGTTGGTTTCTCCAAGCATCCAGCTGAGATCTTGCCAAAGATGTCCTTCGCTAGCAAGATATTTCTTTCTGACCTTGTGATCCAGTTCATTCCAGAGCAGTTCAATAGGATTTAGGTGCAGTGAATGGGCAGGGAATTCCATTAAAGATAACGTGCATGCTGACTGTTTCCTCTCTAAATAACCCTTATGCTTGGATGTATGCTTCAGGTCATTGTCAATTTGAATGGTGAAGTTAATCCCAATAAGTCGTAGTCCAGAAGGAATTGCATGGTGTTGAAGTATGAAATGGTAGCCATGTTTGTTCAGTATTCCTTTCACCCCGATTAAGTCTCCAACCTTCTCTGCTCAAAAACAAATCCCAAACCATAAAGCAGTCTGCTAACATCTTCTAACATCTGTTTTCAAACTTTTGACAGGCACTTTGTGGTCTGAATGTTCACTATATAGACAAAGAAATTGTCGACACCTGGCTGGTATTTTTTTTTTAACATCCTGTTCCATATTAAGCTCCAATTTACTGTTATAATAATCTTCACTCTTCTGGGAAGATGATCCACTAGATTTTGGAGTGTGGTTGTAAAGATTTGTGCTTATTCAGCCGCAAGGGCTTAAGGAAATTCAGGTACTGATGTAGGATGAAGAGGCCTGGGGTGCAGTCAGCTTCATCCAAAAGGTGTTCCAGAGGTCTGCACTTTATAGCAGGCCAAACAATCTTTAATTCCAACCATATCTTCACAGAGCTTACAATTTGCACAGAGTCATTGTCATGCTAGAACAAGTTTGGGTCTTCTAGTTCAAGTGAAGGAAAAAGTGAATGCTGCTACAGTACATCCAAAGACATCCTATACTATTGTGTGCCTCCAATTTTGGGGTGACAGTACGGAGAAAAAATGCTAGTAAAGTCACGTATTCCAATACTTTCTGTCCCATAGTGCAGCTTATGGTATAGTAACTAAATTGAATTAATAATAGCATTACTAAATTGTACATTTTAAAGTATACATACATTAATACAAATCTAGAAACATGTATTAATTATTTCTTTACCCCTGGGCTTTGTGGATTTGCTTCATCAGTGCTGGTATGGAAGTCCAGATGTAGGATTTTACGGCATATCTGAATCATCTGTCATTGGGGAATCTAATGCTTTTCTCCAGAGATTTCTTTAAATATTAATAGTTGTTTTGTAAACTGGCAACTGGGTGGTAACAATCTCTTTCTCACACACATACACACACACACACACACACACACACACACACACACACACACACACACACTACTTTGCATCTACCAGTGCCGATGTTGATGGTGAGTGACATTCAAGCTAAGAACCAGATGGACTACAGTCGGTAATTGTGTTCCTAGATAGTGCATTGATATGTTATAATTCTTCTGAGCACCACATACAAGATCAGCACAGAGAATTGGGCTTGTTTTGCTGTGTGTGAATCAGCACCATTAGTAGTACAAAGTGAAATTATCGTTATGATTAGACACATGGGACATCCTCCAGCTGTAGCTTTCTGCTTTGTTACATTTGGGCATGTTGTTTTTCTGCTTTGTAGGGGAGCTGTACACAAGATGTTTTCAGCCTTTAATATCCTGAGTCTGAGGTGTTTTCTAATCAACTTTGGTAGGTTCAATATCTGCAAATATCTATTAAAAAAAGTTATTTATAAGCGGTCAAGATGACTGTCATTTTACTGAAAATAAGAAAAAAGGAAACATCTAAGCTGTAATAAGCCAGGAGCATTCAGAGTGTAAGTAAATACATTCTACCCCATAGAAAATTTTCACTTTATTAGAAAAGGACGCAGGAAGACAAAAAAGCCATTTGTTTCTGGTTGTGGTTCATTAGGCTTGGTGATAAAGGGAACTGTCACTCCCTCAAATTAGCAAACCTTGAAAGCTTATAGAAAGAGAGCAGTATGTTCTTGTACTTAAATCCTAAAACTGAGAAACCAGTATATCAGTAGTGTTCATATCAGCGTTTGTTTCATTATTCTGCAGTATTTTTTTTTACTTTCTGTTGCTCACGTGAAAGTAAAAACATCTCCAACACAACATTCCTACAGTTGCTCTTTAATGGCTGCAGCTCCATACAGCAATGTGGTGTTTGGTTTCAGACTAAATAATGCTTAGCTGGACACACTCTCACCACACACAGTTATAAAGGTCTGCTTATACAAAAACTTGTTATAGGCCAGGGTTCCCTTTCTTCAATGCTGAACCGAGCAAAAAGCTGACCATTCATGTGAAAAGTCTTTTTATTTTTTTTGTAAGAATTTGGAAGCCCATTTCAAAAGAAAGGAATAGAGAGAGAGATTTTTTTTTTACAGGGAGTGAGTCATCAGCCCAAATAGAGCAGTATTGGGTGGGCGAAATTGAAACTGGACCAGAATGAGCTTCAGACCATTTAATTCGATATGTTAAAGGTCTTTATATATTAAACTGTTTATTTTTATATAACGTTTCTAGACTCGTTAGAGATTTATTTTGTTAGATCTTTTTTTTTCAAGCATTCAAAAGGAAGTCCTCATTGAATGATTTACTTATATAACACTGTGGGAACTCTGTGTTACTATGCTGATGCTTATGGCATCTATTAACTATGGACTGCATATTTAGGGGCACTTAAAAATCTGTGATTGATGTCTATTATACAGTCATAAAGGCAAAGTTTAAAGCGGATTTTCTCCAAATGCTGACAGTAAAATGGGTTTCACATTGAGTATGGTAGCATTTTTAATTTATGCTGCGCTAATTCCTAACTAATGCCACCCAATATCCACCCAAAATCAAGTTTGGAAACCTATACTCTATGGCCAAGTCTTATGATGTCATTCTGTAATAGACCAAAATAATTAATTAATTGCGTGAACATTACACTTTCTCTACCAGAATTCTATTCAACTTCAGACAGTCACACACCAACATGTACTTATTGCTTTAAATGTAATATAATTTAATATATAATGCATTCAATATGTAATCATGTATCTAGAAGTGTAAATTATTACACACCTTTTATAGTTGTATACATTCATGAATTAATTGGGATGCCATTATTTCTTCATTTTAAACACGACCGTGTTTTGCTTCATGCATTAGCCACAGCTTCATATTGCACACATGAAACTCTGTATAAGAAGAAGATGGCATTGATTGATGATCAGTGATTGCACTGATTGATGATGCATCCTGTTTGGGGTTTTAAAAAAAGAAAAGAAAAGAAACGCACAATGCTTTTAGGAACATCAAGTTTACTTGTTGATGTTCTGCACAGATTAAATTGCCCTGACAGATAGGGGGACAAAGCAACTTTTTATGCTCAATCTTACATGCAGAACCTTGCCAAAAATGTTTACTTAAAACAGACACTCACAATAGACTGGGTCTGAAACAGGAAGCAGCCGCCTCGATTCTTTGATTCACATTCTGTCTTATAAGTCAGTGTCTTAAAAGGCAGCGCTTTGATCGCTACAAAGGAAACTATTTTAGCTTCAAAGGCAGCATACATCACAACATTGCCAAGGTATCGTTAGCTAAGTCTGTAAAGTGGAATCAAATATCATTGAAGATAATAGAAAACATATGAAGTAAATGCACCAGGTATTTCTTTGCTAGGAATAAAAATAATTACAAATAACATATTTGTCTACTAACTGGTGTTTTGGAACATGTAGCTTTCGAAAATCACTAACTATCACTCACGGTTTATGAAAGGTAGCATTTGATGCAACCTCTCATTTTTACAAGACTCGATGTCTTTCCGACTCGGAGTATACCGGGAGTAGGCAGCATCTGTTACCTTTCAATAGAGAGAGTGATAAATCATTGCATTTAAAATGATACGATTTTTTTAGTCTCTATAATATGCTAATATATGCAAATACATAATATATTTATCCTTCAGCATCTTGACCAGTAAGAGACTGCTGGCTCTTTCATTATTTGAAGAATGGCACCTCATTGCAGCCCCTCCTCAAAGTGCGCTCAACCTTATTTAATGTCAGCTCAGGCTTGTGTGCAGGATATGCAGGATCTCACTCGAGACATCTCATAAACTTACCATCTCTCAGATACTGATTCTTCAGCTCACTCTACTATTCCATAGCAGCGATGGAGTTCAGAGCCAAAAAATCAGATTCCTGGCAATCATCTGCCCTACCTGCACAGCGCCATGTCTCTTTTCTCTACTGCGTGACAATGTGATTGTTTACCATGACAATACAGTCACTCACTCATGGACCAGGCTGATCAGCGCAATTGATTGGTGTGAAGTGAGAAAAAAAAAGAGAGGCTTCTCAGGGCATCCCGGCGGCTCCTGTTCTATTAAAGTCCCACTTTTGGCCTTTATTCCAGAACTCGCATTTTCCACTCATCCTGCGAGAGCTCTGTTAGGAAATTCGAATCACAAACGGGACCATTTGTCTCCTCTTGTTGCCATTTTCTTAGACGCGAACGTTATATACTTCTGCGTAAATGCAACAATCTGCCTTTTTTTTTTTTTTTTACCCAGTTGTGAGGAGAAACGGCTTAAAAACAAGCAAAAGTATTTAGTCTGAGTTGAGCTAATGAGGTGTGAAACCCTCCTGGTCTGCTTGGGTGCATTATTGAGAATTATTAAATCATGTTTACAGAAATGCCCTTCGATATGTATGAGGTGAGCTTCCTTTATGTTAGATGAAAGAGCGTGGGCTTCGATCTGTGACACTTATCTCTGCAAAAATATGCTTGTGTGTTTGTCATAAGCAGAGATAAGCCTTTTTTATTTTTCCCCCCTCACAGAGCAACAACAGGATTACAGAGTAGACTCGAGGTAGTTTATTGCTATACAGCATATTCCCTCTATCCTTTAGTGAATTTCTTTTACGTGAACCTGAATCGCTCTCTGGCTAACTTTTTTCTAAATTTCAAGTTTGCCAGACGTTTGTACTTCTCTTGCGTATAATTGGTTTTGAGTGGATGCAGATTTTGTTTTCTCAAACCTATTAATTTATGTGTTCCGAACCAAGCAAGCAGGTTTAATTATTTACCGAGGTATGAAAAGTGAGGTGATTAGGAGAGCAGCAGAGTTTGAAATCTAATCATGTAATGAGTTAGCAGCACGCTTTAAAGAACCGCTCATGTCGGCGTATAAATTCACCGCTCTGTCAAATCAGAGCTTCACCGCAAAGCATTTCGCCCGTGTAGGAACGTAGTGACCGTCTGCGCACTTGTTGCTGCGTTCTCAGCACTGCTGATGTGTTCTATTTAGGGTCAGGGAGTGGTCTGTTAAGCAGAGCCATTTCTCATTGCCTTCATGATGGCTGCCATCGATCAGTAGCGCCTCACTCAAGTGAGTTTATCATCACAGCCTCTTCGAAAGCATTAAACTGAGCAGTTTCCATCAGTGTTATTGACACAAAGGAATCTGCCTGTCTCTTTTCTTCTTTATATCTCCCTTAGCAGTTAGAAGAGTAACTCTCAGTACGTACACATGCTCTGCTTATCGTCTGTGTAATATATTTTGCCAGATTTTATTTTGTTAAGTCCTTTGTTGTGCAAGAAATATCAGATCTGTACTTGGAGAATGATGTAAAAAGCACAATTTACTAGTGCTTTAAGGAAATTAATACGATTTCACAAATAAATTTGCTGAGAACGGCAACGCAAGTCCGAGGGCAGCTTCAAGGTTCCACACTTTTCATGGGTTATTGCAACCTTACCACAAAAACGTTCCTCAGAGACCTTGATAACCGGCTGTAGCACTCGGTTTGGATCGTAACGTGTAAACGTATATTTTAGCTAGGAAATCTTTTTACTTGATGAAAAGTACTTGCTTTTGACGTACCAAAGTGTCAAAAGTAAAAATGTTTATCTGTAAGAATGATATGAAGTAACGAAAGCAATGAAATGTTCTTTTCTCTTGTGCATTATACCTTTTTAAGGAGAGAGTATTCTAATGTTGCAGGCTCACACTTCATTGAAACTCATTGTGAGAACCTTGTGGTTGTGGTCTCATCACAGGTTTTCACTTAACACCTTATTAGTTCACTTCAAAGTGAGAGCAGAACAGCATGTTTTTTTTTTCTTTTTAAAATAGAGTGGATTATTAGGAAGATATTACGCATGAAAACGAAAAGTCGAAATATTGACTTCAAAAGTATTTAGAATTAAACATAATGCATAATAGTGGTACAAATTGCTTTAACTAACTTTCTTAGAAGTCGATTTATTTACCTAGTTGTATGTATTTATGGTACTAAACTGAATAATTCTTTACCAGTGGGGATTTCATGGCATTAGATACTATTTCTTTATTCATTTAAACCTAATCAGTTAGCAATCCGAGACAAAACTTAAGATTGTGCTGCACATGGAAGCTTTTTCTTGCCCGGTCTGATGGTTAATAAAGCTATGATGTGCCAACTGCTTTAACTATATTTTAGAATATAAATAGTAACAAAATAGCCTGAGGACTACCTTTTCTATTTATTTATAGAAGTCATGCCACGTGTAAGTGAAAATCAAAAGTGAAGAAAGTCAGATCTGCACACCCAACTGGTGTGAACACACTTGTATTATTAGGGGTGTTGATTTGAATCGCACCAAAGTGGTGCATTTTCCATGTCTTGTGTGAAACGAGGATAGAGCTTTTAGTGTAGAACAATTCAGAATAGCAGTGCAGAATTAGAAATGATGAGATCTCTGTATGTGATCTCCATCACTGCACTTTCCTCTTTACACTTTCGCTCAGCTGAGCATTAACTTGGCTTATCTCCTCATGAATGATTTAGCTAACTCAAATAGACACGATTCCATTCGAAACCTGTGACCGTGTGACCGCTCTCGCTTTCTGTCGTTCCCTTTCTGTAGGTTTTGCTCTCATTGTGTACACCGGGGCTGTCCAGGGGAGTCTTATCCGGAAAGGGCTGGTGTAGGTGCAGACTTTCATTACAACCAAGCACAAGCCACAGCGAAGTCTACTGAAAGCCAAGAACTTAATTACACAGGTGGAATCAGGTGTGGTTCCTGTTTGATTGGAATGAAAACCTGCACTCTCACCAAGATTGTCTACGCCCCTGGTGTATACCGTTACAAGAAGCACAAGCACAATGACTATCTGCATTTAGTAGCAGGCATCAAAGCTTAAACTAAAGTATCACTTCCTTAATATGAATATTACATTTTGTCCTTTTATCCCCATCATATTTGGCTTTATGGTATATAAGAAATGAAATAATAGTATACACATGTTCAATTCTCAAGCTCTCAGGGGAAGTTCCCTGCATCCTCCATCTCTGCGACAGAATCTAATATCTGTAGTAATAATGCTGAATCTGCCCTAATGGAGCCATCTGCAGCCTCAGATTAATGATGGGCTCAGGAATGGGATATTAACATTTTCTCATTAGTGTCTTTTCTCTGGGATACAAAGTGATTCCGAGACAGAAGCAGGAGACAAATGAAATGCATCTGGAATAAAATATGCCCTACATTCACTCCTATGAGTCAGTGCAGGTCACCTGGACACATTCGGTTATATGCATATATGAAGCACATAGCAGACATACAAAAAAAAAACTACAACACAACCTCCATCAGCACACACATTGTGACTGCTCTTATATCTTAACCCTGCCAAATGCCTCTCGACACAATGTGAACACAAAGGCTTCTTGACCTTAATGCTTGCTTGTTAAGAATTGCCTTCAGGCAATCTTGCAGGCGTATACACACGCACATACACATAAACATTACGTCTACCCTCATAAGTGTGTGTTATATTGCATAGTTGATTGCTTAATCTGAAGTGTTCTGACTGCTGACGTGCATGGAGCTACAGAGAATGCTGAATTTACGTGTGTTGTTTTATAGCCATACTCCATCAAATGCTCTATTCCTCTTATACCACAGCAGCTAGAATTTCCTATGGATTAATGGAAGACACATTGTACTGTTTATCTGGTTATATTTACATTTAATGTTGCTGAATGTCTTTAGACAAGTCAGTTCCTGTTCACTTACGGTATAAACAGTCGCTTCCTCACCAACCAGTGTTTTTTTTTTTTTTTTCCCTTTTTTGTTGCAGTTAATAAGACAAAAAAAGCAGCTTGTCATGTTAGAGATCCTGCAAAGCAGAGAGTCCTGCAGAATCCTCTGTCCTGAAGACTCTCATGGTGGAAACTTACTGACATTGGAGACTCCTTCCATACATGCAAATCAAACATCTTCATACTGAAATCATGATGATATAAAATAAATAAATAAATAAATTATGCATTTTTTAAATGTTATTTAACATATGCTTTTGATTAAATATCAGAATATATGGAATGGACACCAGTCAAATCACACTATAGGAATTGGTATAGACACAGTTTGGTTTTAGAATCATGGTTTTAATATTTAAAGGCTGTGAACAACTTCTGACCAGATTTAAGTATTCAATAGCACTGTGGTACAAAGGAGCATAATGGTGCTTCTAGATGTTGTTCTTTTTTAAGGCATTATTGGCTTTTTTTTGTTTTGTTTTTTGTTTTAAACAGAAGTCTGAAAAGTGTATTGCTCTTACAGACAAAACAATGTTGATCTCCAGCTTCTAATTAAGTGTTAATTAAAGTAAATCAATAACAGTGTATGTCCCTTTTTCTCTTGTGCATGCTGCAAGGCATTCTCTCATTAATATAGTCCTGCCTGTGCTTCTGTTACGTGTCTTGTACATAAATGGGTCCTGGCAGTGACTGATAAAAGCACTTGACTCCTGTCGTACCCAGTGGGCAGCAGGCAGCCAGCCTGGCTCCTCATAATTCTCAGTCAAGAATTGAGAGTTTCAGCATGACAGCTGCTATCTTCCTGTCTCCTGCCAATGGAACTCATCCGTCCATCTTTATTAAGAGTGGAGTCTTTGACTACAACACGCCACGGCCTACCTCGGGGCATCACCATCTTATAAGCCGTGCCCTTCTTCTTGCCTTGAACTTTCTTTTTCTTACTCTTATCCCCTTCTCTCCCTCTCTTGCTCACTCAGATCCTTACTCATTCCTTGCCAAAAGGATCTAGGTTATTTTAACCAGGTCATGTTTCCAATGGCCTGCAAGCCTCTCCTCTGAATAGAAAGTGATCGCCTCAAGCCCATCCGATGAGCTGATGAAGCTGTTTGACTTTTGATGCGTTAGATATACGATGACACTTGTGTGGGCATTATTTTTTAATGGCAGCACGATATGAGCGACAGTTTCCCTTAGGCAATGTCACTGCAGTCTCCTTCCAGGAAGCTCCTAATTTACTCACCAGCGCCTTTTTCCATCGCCTTATTTTCCATCCAGCCACTAAGGCAATAGACCTTGCTCTTTTGACATTCACAGAAACACGGTGGAAGATAGATGACGTACGGTTTGAACGCATTCACTTGGAAAATCATTTCATAAAAGCTCAGTGATTAATTGTCTGTGGAGATGCTCAAGGTCAGCCCTAAGCACCACAGCGTCTTCCTTAACCCAAACACACACGCATACTTCACATTCACAACGTCTCCCTGCTCACGCTGCTCATCATTTCATTTTGAAATGTTTTGTGCAAATAACTTTGCATGGGCTCTTTTTTTTTCCACTACGTCAACAAGTATGTTTAGAATCAGGTAAATGCTTTTGCATCAGTTTTTCTACTTTTATCATTCATTTGCAAAATTTACATTTAGCAGTTTTTTTCTACAATTGTATTTAATATATTCTCTCAGCATCTTACTTCCTTTCTTATTTGTAAGGGCCACTCCTTTTTTAATTTTTTTTTTTTACATTTTTGCCTTTTAATCGAATTTTTGAGTTGGCATGTTTACACGTAGCTCTAATGTACAGTTACAGCAATGTACACTTATAAAACCAGATCTATGTGTACCATATTAAAACACGTGTGAATGTGTCACATCACATATGGCACCCAGCAGAGCAAAGCAGAGGCGAATCCCTGCAGGGTGTGCAAAACACAAATTGAAACTTGAAATTGGTGGATTTCAGTGGATCTGAGAAGAGATTAAGTCTAATTATCGGAGAACTACTGCAATAAAATAATAGAAGAAATTACTTTTTCACGTAGTAGAAATGTCTTTGAAAGAGGTTTGTTCCACTCTTGTTGAATATTTTTATTTTAATTTGGCAGATGCCCTCATCCTGAGAGACTTTAATAATTATCTTATTTTTTACAACTGAGCCCAGAAGTGGCAGCTTGGAGGTGCTCGGATCCGAACTCGCAACCTTACGGTCTAAACCACTGGGCTACCAATCAGTGATTGACATGTTTTGTAGCTTCCAGTGGTGGACAGTAACAAAGTAAATGTAATTCTTTACTGTACTTAAGTATCTTTTTCACATATCTGTAATTTACATACTGTACTTAACCATATTACACTGTTTACATGCTGTTTTTTTGCACCACTTGACTGCTGCTACTATTTTTTGCACTGCATTGTGTTTGTTTATATATACTCTCGGTTATAGTTTTTATAGTTCTCTTTGCACAGTACTGTATATTCAGAGTATACAGTAGGTTTACTGGTCGGCGCTATCTTGTGTTATGTGTATTGTTTTGTGTTGTCTGTCTGCACTGTCTGTCTGTACTGTTTTTTGTCTGCACTGTTTGCACTAGGTTGCACTCGATGCACTTTATGTAGCTTTGTGTTGTGTTGTAGCTCTATGTTGTTGTTTAGTGTAGCACCAGGGTTCTGGAGGAATGTTGTCTTGTTTTTACTGTGTAGTTTGTACCACTGTGTATAGTAGAAATGACAATAAAAGACTCTTGACTTGACTTGACTTCCTTTTGGGGAGACTTTTACTTTAACTTCACTACATTGTCAAAAGTCAATTCAAAATCAATCATCTTACCTTTTACTCAACTACATTTTGTGAAATGAGTCATTCCTTTATATTTATGAGTGGACAAAGCAAGCCACCAATCAGGGTAGAGCCGCTTGGTGGAATCTACTTAGCATGAACATACAGTTCAGTGTCGGTTATCAGCAAGCAGCACATTTTCAGAATAATAAATGATGGAAGAAACTCCTGACTCGAACTTTCCACAACACCTGTGGCCTTATTTGGGTGGGAATTATTTTTAATTTTTTTAAGTAGTTGAAAAGAAGGTTTTGAGCTCATGATATTTTAATAGAGATCAATCAGTGTTTGACTCATGTTTGAGTCTTTTCACATAAACTGAGTTGATTAAGCAAAGAGTCTTGTGACAAAAATTATAATAGAAACATTATAGCCATAATAAGTCATAGTACTTTTATTTTTACTGAAGTAATATTTTACCTGTTGTATCTTTACTTTACCTCAAGTACATGCTCCCTATACTTACTCCACCAGTGGTAGCTTCACCTCTATGTCTTAATTCAACCTGCCTGATGCCATATTTTGGGCTCACTCACTCACTAACATTGGAAATATTGAATCCAAAATAGGAATTTGTTACCGTGCCTTGCTGTACTGTCTGGTGGAAGAATTCTCTTAGTGTGAAGGGCCATACATGGGTATGCATGTTGATGTCACTCCCTATACTGTTCCACAAATAAACCAGCTGGTTTCAAAGAATGTTGATTATAAATGGCTTTTGTGTATGTCTATGACCATACATCCAAAGCCATACTATCTCTTTCCACGAATAGATCACACAGGCCTCATTATGCACCGTGTCTTCCAGCAGTATGAATCATTTCCAGAGCTTCCCTGGCCTGACAGAGTCCCTTTCTTTCTTTGTCATAGAGAATAAGCACACTCGCAGTGGTTTCCGGGGCAATCGGAATGGAAGAGGACACTCGTCAGTGGATGGAGAGCAGAAATGTGTGAGAAGGGGGATCATTTCCAGACTCCCTGACCGAGCATAAATCCACATAATTACCCCCAGTCTTTAATTACATTGTAGAAGAAGCCTGGAAATTGGCTGGCGACACAAAAGAATCAAAGATTTATTGGAATCATAAGCTTAGAAATTAGCTGTCCATTTTTTTGCTGTAGGAGGTGGGGAAGACGGTCTAGTGCAACATTCCTCACTCTTCACCAACAAAATCTAACGTCTTGATGAAACCCTCCTGCCGAAGTGGATTTGACTGGATGAAGCGCGGTGTTTCAGTGTGGAATTATTTAGTCCTTGAACGTAATCTTTTACTGGGTTAACAGCTAAAAGGACTCAGATGTGGAGCAATAATTTGGCTTTCTTTCTTGGTGATTGTGGGATTGTAGGGTGATTTTTCCACAATTTCATCCTGTCTATTATGCTTTGTCTGTATGTGCAGCATTCAACTTACCTCAGACATGGAAAGTCAGAACTTGGCACCATGGAATCATCCCTGCTCATGTTTTGTTATCAACAAGTTGGCCATCTAACTGTCTTGAGCTATTATTTTTGTATGTTGATAAAAATCTCATTAAGAGGTGCTGCTTTCGTTGTTGTTTATGCTGTGAGAAGCCATGTTGATTTGACATCATTTGCTGAACTTGGGGTTCAGCGGATCATCCCCCGAGATAAGTGTTTTCTTTGGTTCTCTATGACCTTTAATCAAATGCAGCATTGTTCCTTTCTATTTTATTCAATTTTTTTTTTAGTATTACTTCTCCTGTCTTTCTTGACTCTGAACATTCTTTGAGCTTTCGTTTCCTAACCGGTTCTTCCTTTGCTTCAGTACTGAACCACATGCAGCCGTTTACAGCAAATCTGCAAGAATTCAGTGAAGAGAACACATACACATGCCATTCCATTTACCAGCACACCTCAATCATTTCACCGGCAAAACGATTGCTTTAAACACGATGAATATTCATGAAGCCGAACATGATTAGATCATCAGTGACTGGCTGCCTTAAGATCCTCTTCATCTGCCTGTTCTGGCGATTGACTTGTTTAGTTCTAATGGCTGTAGTAGACTAATCATATAGTGTTTTTGAAATATTGCCGTTTTAATAATGGATTTGGAATGAAGCTCTGTGAAAAGCATGGCTCTCGCATGTATTTTAGCATCGCATATTTTCCAGGGAGTAATGTTCCAGGTTCTCGTCAGAGTAACTTGAAACTGGGAGAAAAGACAGTAAAAGCCTGGTAGCAAAGCTTCCTAAAGCTTCAGAGGAGTACATATATACACAGTACGTGTACATTTTCACCGAAGACTCCAGACTGACCCACAAAGTGTTTGCGTTTACATTTTTTTCTTTTTTCTTTTTTTTTTAGCTTGACAAATCAGTTTTTGTTGTATGTTTACAAGAACTCACAGAAATAATCTCATTTTCTATTCATTAATCTGGAGAAAGAAGCTCCTTTATTTGAGAGCATTATGCCTGTAACATTTTTTCAGTCAATAAACTAAATGAAAAGCAGCTTTATCTCGGCAGAGCACCGCGGTTGGCAATTAAGCAGAGCTAACGACAAATTGGACGCACTCAGAAGGGTAGAATCTCGCTGTCTAACATAGACTCTTAGAAAATCACAAATGCACTCTAATCATTCCCCGTGTTTGCGTTTTTCCACCACCCCCTCCCATCTGTCAGAGTTGCTTCACACCAGCTCTCATCACACACTGCGCATTCTGAATATGGCGCTTGATTTGATTCATTTTTGACCATGCTACGCTTTTTCTTGCTTCTGCTTTTTTTTTTTTTATTATTGATTTCGTGTATTCTGTCATTGACTGAAAGAAAAAGCTGCGATTTCTATAGAGAGTTCAAACAGTGGGATAATTAACTTACTTAATCATGCCTGGTTAAGCTATGGAAGGTTCTATAAGTGTTTAATTAGGCCTTTTGTGTTTGGGGAGCCACAGCAAAGCCTCCCTCAGGTATTCGCACCACGCCCTGTGTTGTCAAGGGAAACGCGGTAACCCTGGAAACTAGGAGATGATGGAGCACTACCACGATTCATGCTCAAGGATTGCACAATTAATATCTCTCCACTCATATCCTACAGGGATGCAGTTACAGCATTACGTTCATCCGAGGAATTAACAAGGCATACACCTTCATGTGGGCAAAAGTTCGTGGACACCACACCCAGATGTTCATGTTAAGCATCACATTGCAAATGTAGCAATCCCTTTGATGTTATAAGAACCTTCACTAGTCTGGGAAGGCTGTCCACTAGAATTAGAGCATTAGGGCAGTCATGCATGTCAGGCACTGAGGACCGGGGTGCATTCTGCATTCCAATTCATCCCAAATGTGATTGTGATGGGGCTCTTTTTTGCAGTCCACTTGTGAGCATCTACTCCAACTTAAAGGTAAACCATATGGATGTGTGATGGTCAGGTGTCCAGAAACTTTTGTCAATTCATCATATGTTTCTACCTGTTAAGCTCTCAATCATGAGAAAAATATAATTAATCTGAGATACTCTGATGACCCCTGAGTTCGTTGTGACATAAATTGTAAACAGAGTCAATAACAATTTCTCTTTCTCTCTCTTTCTCTCTCTCTCTTTCTTTCTCTTTTGCTCTCTCTCGCTTGTCTGTATCTATAGTGACTGGGCATTATTATTGCTGTGAGCATGTGCTGACACATGCCTAATAAAGTCGAGGCCGATGTATGATTGCTGATTAAAACTGAGGTTTATATGCAAAGCACATATTCCCAGTGGAATAACTCTGCATATTTATGCCCCAAACAGTGAGCTCGGAGGTGGCACACTCGGGATTCACTCAGACTTGATCCGGTTAACTAAACTAACTAGAAACTCGGAAACTCAGTACAGCTTATTGTGGTGCGTTAGCAATAGCTCTCACGCATCCTTAGCAATAGACATAACATCTGATTTCTGTGTTTAACGAATAGAATAATGAACACTAATCATTATCACTACTTTTTTTTTTAAACAAGCATTATTTATCTTCTCCTTACTGGAAATGTCAGTCAGCAGTGGTTACTGGACAGTGATTAATATTATACATGAGTAGTTTCATGCTGATTTAGCTGTAAGAAATCTATTCTAATCCATTTTCATTATGGGTAATTATGTCCTAATGATTAAAGACGTGCAAAAATTGGACCTTTCTTCAAAAACAACTATCCCATTATGTTTAATCATTTCGAGAGGTAGTGCTTAAACTGCTGTCTCTCAGCAGTGTGGGTCAATTCAGTATTTGAGTTACTTAGCCCACATCTCAAAAGTACAAAAGAACATTTATAGCTCATTGCAAAAATGTGCCAGGTGGTGTGATATGGCCATGTGGTTCAAAATTGCCTTTGGTTCTTTTAAATAATAAATATGGCTTTGATTTATCTTTAGTTTTTTTGTATGGCCTTAATTCATATTAACATGTAATTCAGCTACATATGGAAGTTCTGGAGAAGTCCAGTGGTTTTGGGATTTGAGTTCTTCCGGACAATAGCACAGAAACCGTGGAGAATGTACCACCTTTTCTATTATATATTAAGGCAATAATTTGCAATAGTGGTGCTTTTACTCAGTGTCTTAGTTTATTTTTATAAATATACATTTCTGTATAAACAGTTCACCTTGCCAAACATTTCAGAGCATCTTGTCCTATTTTAATGGTCCATGTGCAATGTTCTAGCCCAGAAACTGAAGTGACTGGGATAATATGTGGTAGCTTTTAAAAAGTCATAGTTTATTAAGAACTTTAGGACTTTATTTTGCCTGTTTTCATTAGTGTCTCCATGAGCTGCATGTTCCTAATTTTCAAAAGGTCATCTGTTATATACAGTGGTGTGAAAAATTGTTTGCCCCATTCCTGATTTCTTAACTTTTTGCATGTTTGTCACACTTTAATGTTTCAGATCATCAAACTAATTTAAATATTAGTAAAAGATAACACAAGTGAACATAACATGCAGTTTTTAAATGAAGGTTTTTATTATAGATTTAAAACAAAATCCAAAACTACATGGCCCTGTGTGAAAAACCTAAGAACTGGTTGGGCCACCGTTAGCAGCAAAAACTGCAATCAAGCGTTTGTGATAACTTGCAATGAGTCTGTTACAGTGCTGTGGAGGAATTTTGGTCCACTCATCTATGTAGATTTGTTGTAATTCAGCCACATTGGAGGGTTTTCGAGCTTGAACCGCCTTTTTAAGGTCATGCTACAGCATCTCAATAGGATTAAGGTCAGGACTTAAACTAGGCCACTCCAAAGTCTTCATTTTGTTTTTGTTTAGCCATTCAGAGGTGAACTTGCTGGTGTGTTTTGGATCATTGTCCTTCTGCAGAACACAAGTTCGCTTCAGCTTGAGGTCACAAACAGATGGCTGGACATTCTCCCTCAGGAATCTTTGGTAAACAGCAGAATTCAAGGTTCCATTTATCACAGCAAGTCTTCCAGGTCCTGAAGCAGCAAAACAGCTCCAAAGCATCTCACTACCACCACCACCATATTTTACTGTTGGTATGATGTTCTTTTTCTGAAATGTGGTGTTACTTTTACGCCAGATGAAATGGGACACACACCTTCCAAAAACTTTTGTCTCGTCAGTCCACAGAGTATTTTCCCAAAAGTCTTGGGGATCATCAAGATGTTTTCTGGCCAGCAGCGGTTTTCGTCTTGGTACTCTGCTTGCAAATCATTTTTCCAGGTCTCTTTCTTATGGTGGAGTCATGAACACTGACCTTAACTGAGGCAAGTGAGGCCTACAGTTCTTTGGATGTTGTTGTGGGGTCTTTTGTGACCTCTTGGATGAGTCGTCGCTGTGCTCTTGGGGTAATTTTGGTCGGCCGGCCACTTCTGGGAAGGTTCTCCACTGTTTCATGTTTTTGCCATTTGTGAATAATGGCTCTCACTGTGGTTCGCTGAAGTCCCCAAGCTTTAGAAATGGCTTTATAACCTTTTTCAAACTGATAGATCTCAATTACTTTTTTCCTCATTTGTTTGGATCGCAACATGATGTTTAAATTTTGAGGATCTTATGGTCTACTTCACTTTGTCAGGCAGGTCCGATTTAAGAGATTTCTTGATTGTGAACAGGTGTGGCAGTAATCAGGCGTGGGTGTGGCTAGAGGATAATGAAACTCAGGTGTGATAAACCACAGTTTTAACACTTTTTCACACAGGGCCATGTAGTTTTGGATTTTGATTTCCCTCATTAATAAAAACCTTCAGTTAAAACCGCAGGTCGTGTTCAATTGTTATCTTTTACTAATATTTAAATTAGTTTGATGATCTGAAACATTCTGTGACAAACATGCAAAAAAAAAAAAGGAATCAAGCACATACAATAGGTCAAATTGCCAATGCCACCAACTTGCATTGCATTTTAAAATTAAGTGTGCATATAAAATAAAAAAAGAGAAATTTTGTCAAGTAAAATTTTTGTTTTATGTTCCCTTTTTATGTTTACTTGTTCACTGAGTAATAACAAATAAATAAATAATAGCCCAGCTACTAAATTGGTTTGTCTTGGACACCTGGGCCAGTGATTTATCCACCCTTGAAACTTTCCCATTATAATTTGTGTTTACCTTGTGTTCATTTTATTGGCTTATGCTAATGATTGGATGGAGAGGCCCAGTCAGTGCTGGCCAAAAGTGCTGTTTTATATGAGCTTGCATGCTGAGTGGCATAAACACTATGCTGATGATAAGGCAAAGGCTGTCAGATCAGTCTCTCTCTTTTAAATGATTAATATCAGCTACCCGCTGTAAATTAGAAAGGAAAAAAAACTTCTCAAGAGTCGAGTTCGATAAGTGCCAATCCAGTGGTATCTTTTCCTTTTTGAGACACTCTGGCAAATGCTTGAAAGCATTACCAGGCTTTTCGAAAGTGCATTTTCCTGGGCGATGGCTATCAAGCACATGAAACATTGTTCATAATGTGGGACAAAACAACAACAAATGTTTTTACCATCTGAGAAGCTCAGCAGTACTTAGAGACATGTGCATACATTGACTCCAATTAGTTCAGCCTCATTATTCTTAGAGAGAACATAATACTACTGAGACATTTTTTTTTCTTTTTCTTCTTCAATCGAATTTATAAGCAGATACAGCAGTTAATTTTACATTGCAATTTATTTATTAATATAATATACAATCATGTGTATATATTTCAGAATCAGCTTTATCAACCAAGTATGCCTGAGCATACAAAGAACTACGGCTGCAACAAGCGATGATTTTGTTAATCAATTAATCGGACATTAGTTTTTTTTCATGGATAAATTGGATAAACAAATACAACTTTTTTCTTTTTTTTTTTACTCTAATTCAGGGTATTTATGTATAAAGTGTACTTTAAAAAATTGCAAAAGCCACATACTGAGTTTCTTCTGCTTTCGGCTTCTCCTATTAGGGGTCGCCACAGTGGATCATCTGCATACCCCCCTCTTTTCCTCCTTCCTGGTAGCTCCATCCTCAGCATTCTTCTACCGATATACCCCATTTCCCTCCTCTGCACATGTCCAAACCATCTCAATCGGGCCTCTCTCTCTTTGTCCCCAAAACATCCTACATGGGCTGTCCCTCTAATAAACTAATTTCTTATCCTGTCCATCCTCGTCTCTCCCAACGAAAACCTCAACATCTTCAGCTCTGCTACCTCCAACCCCACCTGCATATTGAGTTTAACTATATTTATTGTAGACATTTTAAGGCTTATAGTGGCTGCTTGTTAAGGAGTGCATGAGGGATTTCACATTTGAACACATTCACTCATGCTGAGTTGTTTCTTTCTGTAAAAAAAACCCCAAACAAACAAAAAAACACACATTTTAGTATGCAGGGTGAAGCAATTTGTGTAAACCAACATTTATATCGTTTTCAATGATAATTGCAGATGGTAAGTTGACAACTATGCTTGAAATAATCGATATAAAATAAATACAATATTGTTTTGACAATTTATGTTTACAAAATGACATTGTGTTGTGTTGTGAATATATAAGCATCTAAAATATATAATTAATAAAATGTATAATAATAAAATGATATATGCATAAATTAAATAACGTAGTAAAGCTGCAGTAATTCACGTTTGATAACAGATTGTAGTAGACTGCTGTAGTAGACAAATGCTATGAAAAGAGAGAGTGGAACGGAGAAACGCAGCAAGCAAACACACCTGATTAAAAGAAAGGAAAAAATAGGCATTGGTTTACAAATAATCATTCGCTACAGTGACTAAAAATATACTCGTTTACTGCTGCTGTTATTTGCTGCTTTTAGATTTAGTGTTTGTTCGCACCGTTTTAATTAAATCCATCACTATGTCGTGAGCGAGCTGATTGCGCAACCTGATGCTTGCGAGTCACGACAGAACAGATCCAGTGCGACTGTCCTGAAGTTACAAACAGTTCACACAATAGCACTTCATTAAACTACACAGTTTTCACATGATGAGGATTCTACAGTTTCTGCTTACTGTGCTGATGTTTCACCTTCATCCAAGACACCTGTGTGTTTTCTTTTCATGTGCTTGCTCACCACTGTGTTACCAGAATCCCACACGAGCTCTGCTTTGCATAACTTGCAGTTTACAGTGTTCCTTGTTGCATTTAATATAAAATGCTCCCACACTTGTTCCTGCTGCCGGTTGACCCTGAACTCTCCGCCATGTCGCAAGCGATTGTGTTATCTTACAGTCATGCTAACGCAACTTGAGCAGCCCAACTAATCGATAACTGCATTCATTGACAACGAATTTTATTATCAATTATTTTCTGTTTTATCGAATTAGTTGTTGCAGCCCTACAAGGAACATGTTTCTGGTTTAGAGTAAACCAACAGTGCACATTTATTATACAGAACTGAACACCAATACACTAATACAAGCAAGATTACAACTAACACAATGAAATGACCAAGCATAGAAGTCCATACACACTGGACCATGACAGAAAGTGGCCTTCTAATGCAGCGTATAGTGTCCAGTACATTATTAAAACAATTTGCATATGGATATGATATTTCAAGACATAGCCCAATACAAACATGAATTCAAACTGAAAGCACACAGTGAAACTTTACTATAGTTTTGACACCATCATTTATCACTTGAATAGATTTGTACTGCTTTTATGATGAATTTCTCTGTTTTAATTTAGTTGTAATTCATAAACCCCCACTTTAAATAACGTTTCTGAGAACTGTTACACAGAATGAATGCTCTCGTTGAGTTGGAGTGAGTTTCAGTTCAGAGTAAAGCTCATGTATGTTGGGAATTTGGGTCTTGAGCAGCATATGGTGATTTAGAGGTGACTTTGCTGAGGGCAGAGATTTTGGCCTGTATGTTAGAAGCATGAGGCTCTGCAGTTGCTGCGCTTATGCTGTAAAGATGCTGTAAGCTTTAGGATTTAAAGCTCTGTCCATCACTGTAACTGCGGTCAAAGATGTGCTACAGGGATTATGGCCCCAAAGTGTCAGTGGAAAATTGGATTTTTCGCAAAGAATCACTAAAGCATGAAAAAGCGAGAAAATGTTACGTTTTGCAGCTGTGCTAATCCCTTCATGTTTGTGTCTGTGTGTGTGTGTGTGTGTGTATGAGCATGCTCATAGGCCCCAATGCATTTAACAGGAAAGCTCTTACTGTGTGATGTAAGACCAAATGCACGGTGTGTATTTCAAAGACTGCTTGTCCTGCATGCATAACAGGGTATGCACACGCAGGACTTCTGCTCCTGATTCTACTAAGTTTAGATTTGTCACTAATTTGGTGACTATAGACATTTAAGCACATGTGCTTCTCTGTGTAAATGTGAGTGTGCTGCTTGCTTAATTTTTTTTTTATATCCATGCTGCTGGCTTTTCTAAATCCCCTCATGGTGTGAAATAGCAAGCAGTGTCTGTGGCAGTCACACCTGACGTGCCTGTACGTAATCCAATCTAAGCAGCGTAGAAGCCGGCAGGCCTGCTTTTCCGAAGAGTGTCCTCTGACATCTTATTTCTACTTCTATCCTCTCCCTTCCTGTACATCCAAATTAATAGAGTTTTTTTAACCATCTCTTCATTTGCCTCTTTCCAGTGAGCAAGTTACGCATGCACAAGGTCAACCAGAGCCTGCAGTTTGTCGAAGACAGTCGCGTGCGCCTCAACTGCTCCATCGCATCCCAGACGAGTGCGGAGTCCCAGCATTCCGTGCTGTGGTATGCACGAAAGGGTGCGGCAACCGAGCCTGATGAGCTTCTGTTGAAAATTGAGCGCACCGGGGCGTTTGAATATGGGGTGTACGCTGAGGAGGAGCGCCTGCGCAGTCGCGTGCAGTGCGAACGCCTCTCGCCCAGCCTCTATGGCCTCACACTGCACCGTGCAGAGACCAGCGACTCTGGAACCTACTACTGCCTCGTGGAGGAGTGGCTCATGGATCCCGATGGAGCGTGGTACCGCCTGGCTCGCGACTCCTCTGGATTCACACATGTATTGATCAAGCAGCCAGGTATGATTGACACACACTGAATGTAAAATGACCCCTAGACCATTTTTTATTGAGCTAATGTATACCCATTATTTGTGTTCCCATAGATACACACATAGGTAGTCTCACACACCTGCATCATTAGTGATAAACAGTTTTTCACATATTATCAAGCTAATGAATGGGTGGTTTTTGTTTTGGCACTCATCCAGCCATTAGCCTGCCACTTTAGGCAGTTTTATCCACAATCGCTCGTAGGTTTGTGTTTCATTCTCATGGGTCTCTCCATAACCATCTGCCTCCCCTGGCACACAGAGGATTAGAGAGCGTGCGGCCTGACATCATGCTTCCCCAGAGGCTGGCATGGCGATCAGCCACACACACACAGGCAGAATCATTCAGCAGGGTGTTTGTGAGAAACAGAAAGAGAGACCCCCTGAAAGGCATACATGCATCAGCTGTTCCAGGGAAGCTTTCCATTTGAGGACACTGTCATCTAGTCTATTGAGAAAATAATACAGAGAAGACTTTCTGTAATAAATAGGCAATACGTTGCAATAATCAGCACACACTGCCCAAGTATAAACCCTGGACCAACATCAGAATATAAGCAGTAATGTTTTTATCCCACGATTTCAATCTTTAATGCTCTGAATGCTGTGATTTTACCTGCACAGGGAAAAGAGGAGCAAATCTGAGCACCTTTTAGGGGTCCCCATGTATACTCAGTGCACTTAAACTCATTCTAACCTTTCTGCTATTTATGGTAACTTCTTTCACCTTCATCCACTGTCCCCAATTTGACCCTAAAGCCGCATAGTTAATTACTGCCCTACACAATGGTTGGCGCATCCCTGCTTAAAATCTAGTTTATCCAGACGTCCATGTCCCACAGCAATATATGGCTATGGTTGTGCTAGGACAGTTCTTTGTGCCAGCTAAAGCACTTAGCAAGTTCTAGAAAGACACGTCTTTATGTTCTGATTGCTGCCATATTGATGACGGAAAGATGTTCTGGAAATATTTCAAAACTGTCAAGTAGGAAAAATGACCACATATGCATTGAGTTGTTCCACTTGATGACTCTAGTTTTTTTAGTGCGTAGAATCATTTTCAGGGTTTATATTGATTCTACTCATATCGACATAGTGCATGCCAGGCCGTGTTTCATAAGTAATCGATGATGAAATTTGTTGGCACATAATTTTATTATGGAATTGTATCCACTTTGATTAGTTGCAGCTATAATCAATGTAATTTGTCATATAAGACAACTGAAGAACAGTTCATAATTTTTTTTTTTTTTTTTTTTTTATCTTGTTGATATTCACTACTTACAGGATACAATTCTGTTCTGTTTGAAATGGAAAGGAAATAATGTTGGCAGTGGAACTGTGTAGGGGTTACAATAACAATACCGGCATGTTTGCATTAATGTGCTTTCAAGTATGAGGGTCCTCGGTTATCCAGCTGCTCCCCGACTTGCTGGTGTTCATTCTCACAAACGAGAGTCATGAGTTTGGAAAACCATGCTTCACCTGGTACTTAATTTGATATTCTGCAGCACAAATGCGTTTAGGAGGATTGTTGCACCCTGCACTATGTAACCCCCATTTAAACACTGTGCCTCAGGAAACACCTCTGCTCAACGAGGAATTTGGTTATTATCAAGCAACACATCACGGAGCTCACAATTCCCTAATATACATTTAAATATGTGCTGAAAACTCCAATCTAATTTCCCCTGGGATAAGTGGAAGATCTCATTAAATTGCATGGGTGCGTGGCATGCTGGGAACGTTTTCAAAATGGCTTAAAAAAAAAAAAAACAGACAGAAAGATAAAAAGGTCACCTGATCCTTCCTCTTCTGCCTTAATCCCGCATCTTCCTGCTTTATGGATAGGAGAAATGAGAGGACTGTGAGCTCATAGAGAAGAGAAACTTAGTGTTATTTTTAGTCTTATCACAGCTTTGATCCTATGAGAGAAACATGTGATTCCTTTTTTGTGTTATTTTTTTTTTATTTATTTAATGAGTGTTAATGTACTTTCTGATCAAGCTCTGGTGTATAACACAGAACCAGACAATTCTGACACCTTTGGGTGAGAGGTCCTGTATTAAGTAAACTTCGCATCCATTTTAAACGATATTAGCATAATAAGAACATGGCCTGTGCTTGTCAGTGTCGTGTTTGGCAACACATTTTTAATCAGTTATCAGTAATCAACACAGAGTTCAGTCTTCTCGCAGGATCTGGGAAAAGCCTACAAAAATCACGATTCAAATTTCAAAGTTAGACCTGGCGTTTTACTGCATGAATAGGCAACTACTTTATTTTTTATTTCCACTCAACTGGATGTGAAATCTGAATTAATTTCTACTCTATGTTTTTTTTCTGAATAGCCGTTAAATTACAGGTGGAGGAGAATGAGTCGAACATCACAGTGTCTGAATATGAATCAGTCCGGTTGGGCTGCAGCATATCGTCTCAGTCCTCCAAAGACTCTCGCTTCTCTGTGTCATGGTACATGTCCCACTCTGAGAGAGAAGGCGAACGGGAGTGTGTGTTTTCTATCGGCCATGACTCTGTGTTTGGCAATGGAAACTGTAGTCCGATGGAGGAGCCAGGCCACAACTCTCGACTGCAGTTTGAGCGCACCTTAGATGTCTACAGCCTGACCATTCAACGGGCACGTCCAGCAGATGCAGGCAAATATTACTGTCATGTAGAGGAGTGGCTCCTGAACCCACGCAATTCCTGGTATCGCCTCACCACAAAGAACTCTGGAGCTACCATCGTTAATGTCCTCGAGAAAGGTACGGCTAGTAGTTAGGTACTTCGTTACAGCTTAGACAAATTTTTTGTCTTCGGTCTGAAATGTTTGGTTTTGTCCCAGAGTCAAATCAAATTTATTTACTCTATTACTTATAAAATACTATGAACTCTTCTCAATCATAGGCTATTATTTTTGAAATAAATAATTGCCTTTGTTGAACCTCATTCCAGAATCTCTCTTTCCACAGTCTCGACACTGCAGTCAGTGGTGTGTTCAAACAACTCCCTGTTCTATTTCGTTTTCTTCTACCCCTTCCCCATCTTCGGCATCCTGCTCATCGCTGTTCTGCTGGTGCGCTACAAGAGCCGGAGTTCGAACAAGAATCAGGAAGGCAAAAACGGTGCACCGTTGCTCTGGATCAAAGAGCCCCACTTGAGTTACTCACCCACCTGCCTGGA
Organism: Silurus meridionalis; assembly: GCF_014805685.1. NCBI lineage: Eukaryota > Metazoa > Chordata > Actinopteri > Siluriformes > Siluridae > Silurus > Silurus meridionalis. The sequence goes on from NC_060886.1 coordinate 11,865,322, forward strand.
CCCCCCTGCGCTCAGCCTCCACCCAGGCTCTGTGGAGTAAAAGGGGCAGAAAGAATGCCCTCTCTTTACTCATCCTCTCACACTCTCTTTCTCAGTTTTTTTGCTATCTCTCCTGTTCCTCAGGAGCACTGTGGGCTCCTGATTCAGCCCCGTAAATCCATCCATACGGCTGACTGAACCCCTACTCAGTTGACATGGTCATGGCTGCAGTGGCTACCAGAGGAAAAGCCTAGGCGTTTGGTTTGGTTGTATCAAGGTTTTTTGGTTTTTTTTGTATCATAATTTACACCCCTCTATCTGGACTTCATATTGTTACATCGCCCTCTCCTAAGCAGAAGTGCCTGTGTGTCTCAAAGCTTTTAGGTTTTCTTCAGACACACATGGTCTGTGGTGGCCTGGTCTCCAATTGGGATGAAGAAACATCTTCTGTAAAGGATTACATGTGATTTTATTCCGTCTTATGAATGCATAGAATGAACACCCCACACACACACCCACACACACACACACACACACATTTATGAAGGCTGGTGCTCACTTCTTCATAAGTATTAATGGTTTGTTCACCTGTTCTAATTTTAGTAGACTGGCTTCTCAAAAAAAAAAAACACTAGCCTGTAAACATTTTCAAGCAGGAATGGTGCACGGGCAGGAAAGTGTGATTCCACCATGTGATAAAATCTTGAAAAGGAAGGCAGTGATCTTGCATTCAGACCCTGTCTCTGTTTGAACTGATAAAACAGAGGGGAGAGAGAGAGAGATGTTCCCTCCGACTGAGTCTCAAAATGCTGTATTTTGTATCAAACTCATCCTCACTGCCAAAGACCCACTAACACTTGGCTGATTCTCCGTGCTGAAGACGAACCAACCTGTCCGTGCGCACAAACCATAGTGACTTGACTCTAGTGTCCATTATTCTCATTTGTCTACATGAGAATATAAGAAAGGAGGATTCTACACAATGAGACCATCAACTTCCTGCTCTGACCTGTAGTTTCATCACTAGTGTTCAGGAGTGGTGTGGTTTTTTGCTTCGTTGAGCATTGTGCTTTGTTTTTTTTTTTAAATATATATATATTTTCACTCTGAAGTAAAATGACTCCTGACTGCTGGCCTCTGAGGTGTCTAAGCGATGTGTGTGCTGTAAGAAACATCGCAGTGCTTCACCTCTTACTGTGAATACTTCACCCATAAACCCTGTAGTGCTAGGCTAAGTCAAGGCAAGGACAAGGTCCTGATGGAGTCCAGGTAAGGCGTGGAACTTGAACATAACGAGACGGTTCCTCCCCATGTACCCCTGGTTTTTAAGCTGCCTATTGTAGACAAAGTGACTTTTTTTAAAGGAGAGCTTGGTAAGACATTTCAAATACACGGGACAATCCTAGTGCTAAGACCTTTTCATTGTTTTGTCTGTGCCCTGTAAACTGGTCCAGAAGGAGAGTGAAGCCTCCAGGCTTCAAGATACTATGTAAATATGGCTTCCCAGCTTAGTCTAGAGGCTTATGGAACATGTAGATTTAAATAGCTGCTCTTACTGCTGAGACTTTGATTCTTCGGTAAATATTTATCAAAACTTAACATAAAACTCCAAGATAAAAATAAAAATCACCCCCTCCAATGACAGGAATTTTCCATTTGCTTTATCACTTCATACAACTCCTAAAGGTTCTTTTTTTTTTTTTTTTTTTTTTAAATAATGAATAACTCTTTTAAAGGGACGTTTCCTTAAACATTTTCTTCTGTTGTGCTGGAAGTGTTTTTGATATTCTTAAGTGCAGTGCATAACTACAGAGGAAGCATTAATATACCTCCCTTGGGCATGCTGCTTTGCTTATTAGGGTTCACAAGGCATCGATGAATTATGCCATTTCTTGCCAAACCAGTGAAATTAATTATACACCACCACACTGCACTTCTTCTGTTAGGTCAAGGTTTGTTTAAGCCTATTTTGAAAGCAAATTCAGAATAATCTAAAGCTAAAAGCATGTGGGAGGTATATTTTGTGCCCTATATGCCCTTGGAGTTCACATTAAAAATGTATTACCTTCTTCTGTAATCACAGCAAACGAGTCTACATGTGCAGGCAGAATGTGCCTTTTATCTCTTACGATGTTTAATTCACCCTGAAATAATATTTGCTACTAACAGAGATGTAGCCAAAGAAGTGGCACAAATATAGGAGCAGCTCATGTCCTTCCAAATGATCAGGTAGTTCCTTTAAACAACACTATAAGCATACCTATATTTGCAAATTGTGACTACTGTTGTGGTTCAAGCTTTAGTCCTGGAGCTTTAGCTAACTAGCATGCTAACCATGTAACGTTAGCTAGCTGTTAGGCTAGACCACCTTTCAATTCTTCTTAATATTTTTTTTACTGTACAATCAAATCTATAGCTGTGATCTGGAGAACAATACAGTGATTATTTGTAAAAAGATGTTCCTTTTGCTTTTCTTCTGTGTAAAATTTTTCCTCCCTTGTGCTCGTTTCCCGAAATCATCTGGAGCTGTTCCCAGTTACGACACTGCCACAGTTTTGAAAAGGAAGCACTTTGTCAATGTATTACAGATTGAAATGTGATTGCTTCAACAATGAGACGCACGTTTAGTTTAAACCCTATGTATGGTATAAACCCTAAAGTTGTTGTTGATTTTTTTTTTGTTTTAGGTTTTTTTGTGTGTGTGTTTTTAGTCACATCCTTTAAAAAGGTCTAAAACCTCTGCCCATGTAGTGCCACACAGCATGTGTTATCTGTTGAGAGCAAGATGCAGTTCAGCAAGTTCATGTCCCTCTCAAAACAAGGGAAAATATAATTCAGTAAAAAAAAATGCAGTGCTACATTTCAATCATCTTCTCTGGCCTACAGTCACTCATGTGATTAGTAAAACCGTCTCACCGTCTGCCGAACGATCTGCACTGTAAATCCACACAAGAACCTGAGGTGAAATATCAGTGGGTGTTTTGGTTAATTTATTGAACTGTACTGTAAAACCATTAGTTTAGATAGTGTGAACTTCAACGGTTTGCATAGATAGCTCTTTCTCACGTGGACTTTTGGATAATAAAGCCACTGTTTGCCGTGGCAGAGGGTATTATGGGAGGTGCTTTTGCGAGTGGCACAGACGGTGTGGGCTGCGAGATCAGTCACACGAAGCTGTCAGCTCATTTTATTTCTCTTTTTAAATCGTGTCAAAGTGTATAGTGCATGATGGAAGAGGAGACATTTTGATGTTTTGAACTCTTGCGCAGTGTATTTCGTGACATCACGCCAGTCCGGCGCCACCCTCTCCATCTCCTGCATGTTGTAGGAGCGTTACAAATTACTGAAGGTCCTGGAGGCCTGGAGACTTTTCAACCCGTTTGGAGCTCATTGGTCCTCAGTAACCCGAGGGGAAAACTCGCCTGTAATAATTGATCTTTTTTTTTGTTTGTTTTTTTTTCTTTCAATGTCTAAAACAGTGCCATGTTTACCTCAAGTTTCGCAGGCGATACAGTAGATGATACACAAGTAACAGCTGCGGGTTTCTGCAGACAGTGTTTATGCGCTCGAATTTGCAGTATAATGATATTGCCTGTGTGGATGTGTCTGGATGTGTACTCGCCATAGGCTGCTCTCGTCACAGGAGATGGAGGTTGTGGCACTGCCGTGCGATGTCGCAGCGCCGCCGCCATTCGAGCTCTAGAGATTTCCTCTAAAACTAGTGTTTTTGTAGTTCAGCGTAACTAGCGGACCCATAACACCCTCACAGTGTTGTAGATGTGTTCTGAGGGCTGCATGTCATGGCTGTGTACTGACTTCCAAATTAGCTGTGGAATTTGAAATAATACATTGTGGTGATGTGTTCAATTCAGCCAGTGATGCTTTTTCAAGTGCTGTGTTTTTATTATCATTATTATTATTATTATTATTATTATTATTATTATTATTTTGTAATTATACAAATAGTGCACTGATGTTAAAAAAAATCATAGCCTTTTTATGTTTTGTGTTTTGTTGTAATGGGTTTTTTTTTGGTAGTTTATATATATAGATATATATATAAATATATTTTATTGAACTGTAGCAGTCGCTATCATGAAAAAGCACTGTTCTGTCAGTTTACTGCAATAAAAGCATTCAGTGCACAGTGTTTTGAAATGTGTTGATGTAGTTTTATTACATTTAAAAAAAAAACAACAGGTGAAGGAGACAGGGCACCCATGGTAAGCTCACTAACTGACACCATATTGCATCCTACACACGCTAATCAGCATGTTGGTCTATAATGCTTAATGATCTATGCAGCACCTTTATCTTAATGTGTATGCCATGTTGCCCTGAAGAAAGGAATAAGGTTTCAGGTAGCAGCTGATTATAGATGAGAATGAGGTGTCACACTCATTTGGAGCTGACTGATGTGGTGGTGTCCAGGTGGAGAAGAGATGCATTAAGTTATGAAACGGAGGACATCATTGGGCTTCATCCTACCTGCTTCTCTTTGCACCTGCTGACCTGTAATCTGAACACAGGTTTTCACAACAACAACAAAAAAACAGGTCTTCACTATGTTCCTTGATTGCTGTATATGTAGCTATTTAACCGACCTTAATTCTAACACTAAAATGTTCCAAATTTAATCAAGAGTTTGGTTTTATTAGTAAGTGTTTAATGAGTTGTGAAATCCTTTTTTTTTTTTCCCCAGCTTTAATTTCAAGTTTAGTTTTTGTAATATATGTAGCACACCACATATTGATGTTTTACAGTCAGTACAGGCTCAGATCATGGAGCGCTATTTTGAATCTGGCAGTGATCAGTTCATAGGTTCCAAATAGGTTTAGGTTTTCTGTATATGTTTGTTTGGTCTGCAGCAATAATGGTCAGGAATCGAGATTAAAACTTAACAGGGTTGTGTTATATAAAAATAATCGATCACAAGAGTTTTATTTGAACAACAAATATTTTAATACTTGATGATATTGTCCTGAATTATTGTTGTATTTCTCTTGTACCACAGGAATCGACACCAGTGCTACATGTTTTTTTGACATGCTGTAGTTTTTTTTTTTATCCATTTATTGTTACAGCTAGTATAATAATGAAGTCGGCTCTTGTTTTCACTTATGGCTATAAACAGTCCATTCCCTCGTGTTTTTCCCATCTCTTTTGGTTAATAAGACAAAAATGGACTCAATCACGGAGACCTTCCTGAATCTACAAACCCTGCTACAAAGTGCTGACCGCCTACACTCCTTCCATGGAGGATAAGATATACCTTTATTCGTCCCACAGTGGCGAAATTTCTCTGTTACAGCAGCAAAGAAAAAATAAATGCATAGACATACATAAATGTGTCCTATCAAAAACAAACAAAAAAAAAAACATTTACACACTTTGGCTGCAAGTCAATTGAGTAAGTCATTTCCAGACTTTCTGACCAGTCAGTATCAAGAGTTTGAGAGCAGAGGTGAATAAAACATGAACTCCAGGTTTGAATGTATGTATTTGCTTTTCTGTTGTGTCTGGATAACACATGCATGTCACAGGAAACATCTATGAAGGGTTACAAAATCTGTGTGTGTGTGTGTGTGTGTGCGTGTGCGTGTGCGTGTGCGTGTGCGCGTGCGCGTGCGCGCGTGTGTGTGTGTGTGTGTGTGTGTGTGTGTATAAAAGCCTGCACTCTGCTCCAGCTGTCAGGGACAATAGATGAGGCTGTCTGCCATGCTTGTCCCTTCTGCTAACTGAGCAGTGCCTGAACACCAGGGGCCACGAGCAAATCACATAACACAACTCATCCTGACACGTCCTGCCAAAACTTCATTCTGCTCATGAAAATTTATATTTTCCTCCCTGATGAATGTGTGATTGTATTTCTGAGCATGGTGGGAAATTATTAACCACCTTTCCCCTGCTTTAGCTTGTGCTTTGTGATAGCAGCGTGGAAGGTGTTCAAGTGCTTGATAAAGCAGCTGTTGCTGCTGTAGGTTGCTCTGAGCCAATGATGACCTACAAAATAAGAGTCACAGTTATGGTAATGTGCAACAATTTGTGAACTACTTTTTGAAATAGCAAAACCTGTTTTGAGGACATCTGCATGTCCATCCTAATTGAATAGCTTTCCTTGCTTGAGCTTGCCAATTATTTCCACTTTTAGAAGGTGTGTTTGAGTAGGGTTCGAGAAATGTCTAAACTGTGTTGGATGCTGGGCCTCCTAACCATAATGGAGAGTGTAAGAGGTCATAAACCTTTCTGGTATTTTATTTTTGAGCTATTTCAGAGCTGGAGTACTCTAATGGACATAAACATATTGCTTCATCTTTGCTGCGGCAGGGTTCCTGTCTGCTTCCACGCTGAGGCTATATTTAATATTGACTTGTGTACTATATATGTAGTCTAGAAATGCAGGTAATTTAGGTCTGTTTTCTCCTAAATTAAGTGAAATCCACTGCATGTCAAAAACACCTCATGTTTGCGCGATCTGACTCTCTTCTAACTTATGCTAATCAATAACCGATAGAACTACAGCCGTGCCAGGATTTATCTTACAGAGTATTTCTTTGCATTGCATTACAGCGAACCACTTATTATTCCTGACTGTGGCTCAAGTGCGGCTTACATGAGATTCACTATTTCAATTATTATTTTTTGCCTTTAAGTTTACTGCTTTGAACTGTATGCCTTTCCTTTATTTCAAACAGGTCTGGATGCATACACCCATGGAGAAAAAAAAAGTGTGTAGAAGCGCTGCGTGACATCATGCAGAATTAGATATTGCGCAGTGAAGCAACCATGTCATTTTCAGCCCAGTGGGAAAGGAAACGCTTGCGTCAGTAAACAATGATGTGCACTTCATTTGCTGGTTTTGTATAAACACACATAGAAATATGGTTTCACTGCTCTTTTTTGGGTGAGGGCTTTATTTATAATTTTGGTCCTCAGATATATCAGACTGACAGAATTTTTTCACTCTCCAATTATGTCTAAGACAATATCCATCTTCACTAACTAATAAGCCCTTTATGGATTCAGTCTCTATCCGGGGAACACTGGGAACATACATTTTGAATTTGATTCCAGTCCATCAGAGGGCACCAGGCACATTCCCTGGAAGGGGAAGCTGCATAGCCACTGTGCCACCCTGTGAGCAAACTAATCCCCATACAGATTGACTCTGAAGATCTATTGGTTGACCTTTACCCACTATAGCACCTGAACTAACTGAACTAGCATTACTGCCTGCATCATCAAATTGTCTGCATCTGTCTACAAGCATGAATGTGCATCTGTTGCCACTTGTACACCTCAGTGAAGTCGATCCTTTGAGCATCCGTTGAAGAGTATGCAGCGAAATGAATGAGCTCTCTGCTGCACTCCAACATCAGCATGCGATTCAGTTATGAGTGTTTTTTCCCTCAATTTCTGTGCCTTTATCTCAGACACAAGTATCCTCAGTGTGTAAATAAATGCAGTCCCAACAACATCTTAATTAAAACTGTGTCTCATTCTTTCTTTGTAATTATGAATGAAAATGTAAATGGGACAATGTGCTTTTAATGGACTTTTTTCTGCAAGGTTGAAACTAAGAGATGATTTTAAACACACAATGGTGAAATTTCTATTCATTGTGGAAAATCGTGCTTGATTACACCTTGGACTCATGTTCAGTGATTGTAATATAGTTATTTCAGACCGATTTTAAACCTGTGGAAATGACATGATGGTTTATTTCAGTTATTTATTTATTTATTTTCCAAGAAGTTAGGCTTTCTTTATTTGAAGAAAGATTATGAGGAAATATATTGATGCTGTAATTTAATATTTCAAAGCCTGTAGCCACACTGTAATGTGCATACTGGCCATGAATTGTGTTGCTTATGACATGACTTTATCCGGTGAGAATTTCATAATATATAGTCTCCAGTTAATTATTTAGAAGATGAATGGGCAGGAAGTGTATTACTCACTGAAAGGGACACAGGCTAAGTGCATCCATGTCACAACATCCATGTCTTAAGTAAGGCTTAATGCATTCTTTCAAGATTAAGGTAAGGTTAATTTTTATGGTTAGGTGCCTGTATATACAATAGTTAAATCCAAATTATGTTGTAGTGTCTTACTCAGTATTTAAAAACTTATAAGAAATACACTATAAGACCAAAGGTTCCTCCATTCCAGTTATGGCAAACTATGTCTTATATACCCTCATTTGGGGATGAGTTTGTGCCCTTTAGTTCCAATGTAGTGAAATGCTACAGCATACAAAGACATCCTGGACAACAGTACGCTTCCAGTTTTAAAGAAGAACCACATATGGGTGGGATGGTCAGGTGTCCACAAGCTTTTGGCTATATAGTGTATCTTGTAGGCAAATCCAATTAATATTCCTCTTTATCGCTTTTTTTTTTTTTTTTTTTAAACAAGTATAAAATCATTATAAAAGACCTTGTGGACACCTTTCAGGCATTGTCTTGTTTTCAAGCATTTATTTTCCAGTTAAATTTTTAAGTGTGAAATAAGTAAACAAGGCTACAAAATAGTTTTAACTGGTTTATTTTGGTTATATAATAATCTCAGTGAGAAATATTAGACAACCTTTTTTTTATTCAAAATCTCTTTACTTGCGAAGTGTGTACATTCTCTTTTTTTAACTGCTGAAATTTAAGCTCATACTCAATTCACTTGTCTGTTGCTGTGTCAAAATAAAACAGGTTTCATGTTGCCATGTTGTTTTGCTCGAGTGTAAAACAATTCTGAAATTCAGAGCCTCGACTTGACAGCTAGTTCACTCATCTAGACCCGCAATATTTAGTTTCTCTGTTTGTCTGTTTGTCAATATGTTTTGTCTCATTCCTGGTTGTTGCGGCTGCTCTCAGCCCTGTCTTGCCATGTCTTTCATATTCATATGACTGGTTCATTCCTCAGATATATCCATCGCATGTCTAGTTCACGCTTTCTCACTGCAACACTGTAATTAATCAAAGTCTGAATAGTTTGGAATGTTTAAGACTGGGAGTAAGTTCAAACTTTGGTAAAGGCAACTTTTCTACAATTAAATCCATCTCGGACACAGAACACACTCCTGAGGGCTGAAATGACACATAAGAAGTACGATTTCGGCATTGTTTTGTGAGATGACCTTTCCGAATGTTTTCCTTTATCAGATTTGTGGAGGAAGAAAAGATTGTTCTGTGACCTTTCATCATTTCACTGTTTTGGTACCAGAGAAAGTTTTTGGTGAAACTTGAAGTAACTAAAAAGATGAGCTACCGGGTATACCCGAGTATTTAAATTATTTTACTTGGATGCTCTTGTTGAAGATGATGCTGTCAATTGTTTTTGCTAAATATGCCACGATCAAATGGTGCAGTGTGGAAATATTACAAATTTAAAATCAAGTGGGAACATTATGATGCAAAATGAATAAACGCAAATTGAACTCAAACCACTGTGTAAATGATTTGTAATTTAATCCACTTCTGCACAGTATTAGTGATAAGCCTCAGGACATATTTGTGTATGTGAAGTGAATTCTTGCTGTCCTAGTTAAAGCAGGAGCCTGTACTTCTGCTTCCATACTTTCACAACACCGCAGGCTGCACCCGAGGGCTATGGATGTGTGACCAATATGTCGAACTAAATAGGAATTTGTGTATTTAGCTGGACTACAATTTAGTTTAACCAGAATAAAGTTCATTGATGTTAACTCCAGACTACAGGGCTCGTAACAGCAGCTGTGACCTGTATTCTTCCCACCAGTTTGTGCACTCTGTTATTCCCTGTTCTCCCTGAGAGCCTCGTGTCTGTTCGAAGCAGGTGTAGGCAGCCTCTCTACTCTAGTGTTTCTCCTGTGTTTCATCACCATCACCGCTCGCCTCAGTCCTCCCTCTGTCAGCAATATACCACCATTTCACCGCTAGTCAAAACGGTTTGGTGTATAAAATGGAACACTTTCGGCATTCTGTTTATTTCTGTATTATTTTATAGAATGTAGTAGAAGTAAGCAAGATGTCTGTCTGTATTCCTATAACAAGCCCACTTACTCTTGCATGATTAAAAAAAATCCAGCTTGAGATAATAAAAAAGGTTTCCAGGTGGAAAAAAAGGCAGAAATTCTTCAAACTGGTAGACCATTATAATGTTATAGTAAAGAGGAGTTTCTAAATTACCGCTACTGATGCTACTATACACTTTCAAACATAGACGTACCAAACTGCTACCCTCAAGAATACATAATTAAAAAACTTTCATTTGCCTCCTTCATTTGTTAAAAGGAATATAGTGTTGCTTTCATATTTTTTTAGATTGCTCCAGGACTGATTTCATGTATTTATATATGAAATAAAAATAATGTTCAATGCAGGACATGTATGGCCATCGAGCTTCATTATCTATAACTTAATATCTTTTTGAGCAATATCTACTTTGATGATGAACAGTAAAGCTCAAAATGTCTTCTTTCCAAAGATATTTAAATTGTGTATGTAGCACATTATTATCAGGAACTGTTAAGATTTAAAGTTAGGTAGGGCATTTTCAGCTGGGAGTCCCAAAATCTGTGCTAAAAGCTAACAGGTTAAGAAACTTTATTTGACCTTTAGGATTACTGATTATACTTTTAAAGCTTTAGTAATACTATAATACTAGTACAAAAGCTTTAATATTAAGAAAATTACACAACCGTAAGGATATCTCTGGAAAGATCTTGAATATGTAGTCATTTATTTCAGTAATAAGGAGGTTAGAAAATCAATACTAGATGGTGAAAAGGGAGTGGACCAGTGTGAGAAGCGCAGACTGGTTACACCAAGCTGGATCTGTCAGCAGGGTCATGAGGAATTTTATTTATTTATTTTACCTAATTAATATATTTGACTTCACTTTCCCATATTCAAGAAGGCCTATGTTTAATTCAATCCCAGCACAGCAGTTTTGCTTCATGCTTGAGGCCTGTGATGAAACCCAGACTCAATCTGCTGACAATATTATTTGCTGCCTGGTTTTGTTCTGATCGTCAGAGTTTGGTGTATGACTCAATTTCTCATTGTCCTTGTATCATCGAGACACACACCTCAAACCAATGTAGGCGCGTCCAACATTTCCAAACCTGAGTATCATTTGCCATCTGCTGGCTGAAAGTCAGAGGCACTGCTTTCTGTCACAATCAGCACCTGCTGGAAAATACGAGAAGAAAACGTATTTCTGGATACAAGCATGCTACAAAAGCGGTCAGGGTTTTATATTGGTAGTACTATTTCTAGCATACTGTTTAGGAGTATTGCTGATCCTCTGCTTTCTCTTCAAGAATGAAAGCATTCAGAGTGATAAAAGGGGCTCAGATAATTACTCTGGATCCCTCACATCCACCCTTTTTGAACCTCTGCTGCCTTTCCGGAGCACCAGGAGAACCAGGCACAAGAAAAGTTCCTTAACCACAGTCTACCTACTTCATAAACAGTTAAATGCTTTATATGTTTATTTTCTATTTTGTTTGCAATGCTACTTATATAAATTATTTTATACACAAACACACACAAATGTTTACAATACCACTTTTTTTATAAGTTTTTTTGTGCAATGCCACTTTATATATATTTTTTTTACACACACACACACACACACACACACACACACACACATATATATATATATATATATATATATATATATATATATATATATATATATATATATATATATAAAATGTGCAATACCACTCTTTCTTTTTTTCTTTGTATTTTTATTCACATATCTTTATTTGTATTATCTCTGTCTTGTTGTCTGTGTACTGGAAGCTTCTTTCACCAACACAAGTTCCTTGTAAGTGCAAACATACTTAACAATAAAGCTCTTTCTGATTCTGATCGTGTTTAGTATTTGAATCGTGGGTGGTTGAACCAATCAGCAGCCGAGTTTCTTTCCGAGAGACTTCGGATTGGTTTCCCTGGGAGAAACGTCATCAAGAGTGCGACAGCGCGCCCCTTCTGAGACAGAACGTCATTAGTCACAGGGAATCCAATTATTTATAGTCGATTTTCTTCGCGAAATGGAGAAAGTACTTTGTGAACGACACGGTAAGTGACTAATGGTAGTTTAGGAGTCAAAATATAATATGAATAAAGTTTACACACACACACTCACTCTCACACACTTATATTAACTTAGCAAACACACAACTCCATTTTCAGGCACTATCTGCTTTCTGAAGACTGGTGTAAAGGAAGGACCGAACAAGGGGAAAAGTTTCTACGTGTGCACCGGGAGAGACGCGACCCCGTGTGATTTCACCCAGGCTACTGAGTGAGTCCTGTGAAATACAGGAATAATACACTGTACTACACCGCAGTGTGGGAAGTGATGTATAAATGGAATTTTTCTCTTTCCAATTCCCAGATTTCCACCTTCTCACTGTCTCCGTCATGAAGACGCCGCGGTTGAACTTCAGACGTTAATCCACAATGCAGCACAGGGCACTTACAGGTAACATGGTTCTGATGTGCACACTGCTTTAATCATCTGCTCCTCATTAATATCCTGACTTCTCACACATCTAGGCTGTTATATCGCTGTGTAGTAGGAAAGAAAGAGGGACAGAAGTGGTGTGGAAGTGTTCCATGGACTGAGGTAAAACATTATTCTTGATTTGTATTATTCTTTCTGTATGCTTTTCAATGCAAACCTGGGATGGAATAAACCAGTGGTGGATAAAGTACACAAACCATGTGCTTGCCTAAACGTAAAAGTGCTCACTTTGAACATTCACTTGAAAGTAGTCAAGTCATGAAGCTTTGTCATTTTAACCCTATATAGCTGACGCAGTAAACTGTGAAATGAGACGACGTTCCTCCAGATTCCTGGTGCTACATACAACAACATAAAGCTGCATAACAGAAAAACACAGAGCTATGGACTAAAATAAATGTCCTCACCACATAAATTGCAACCATGTGCAAACGGTGCAAGACAAGACAGTGCAAACAGACAATACAAGACCGTGCAGGACAAATACACAAAACACAAAATAGCACCACCAGTAGACCGACTGTGTATTATACAGTACAGTAGATGAACATAAAAGTATTTGCCTCTAAATGTACTTAAATATCCAAAGTACTATGATTTATTATGGCTATAATGTTCCTATTAACATTTTTGTCCCAAGACTCTTTGCTTAATTAACTCAGATTATTCGAAAATACTCTCAGCACAACAATTTATTAATTTATTAAGAGTCAAATACTGATTAATTTTTATTAAAATGATCACAAGCCCAAAACCTTTTAACTACTTTAAAAGAAATTGCACAAATTAGGCCACAGGTGTTGTTGCAAGTCAGAGTCAAGGAGTTTCTTTCATCATTTATTGCTGTCCAAATGTTCTGCTTGATGCTGAACTGTATGTTGGTGATAAGTAGATACCACCAAGCGCCAATCAAAACAAGTTCAAAACAGAGCGTGCTCTACCCTGATTGGTGGCTTGCTGCATGCATGATTAGTAAAATTTTCACTCATAACTAAAAAGGAACAGCTGATTTCACAAGATATTTGACTTTGAAATGTAGTGAAGCTGCTTAAGTACACTAACGAATTACATTTACTTTGTTACTGTCCACCCCTGGTATTAAACATGACCTAGGAGTGTATTGGATCAGCTTTAACACATTATATGTGAACATCTACTTTGTTTGTGCTGACACAACCGAGATCTTTTATGTAAAATACAGCTCAATATGCTTTAATAAATGTCACTATCACACTGCAGATATCTTGCATAATTTGGTATTAATGTTTGCAGAGAGCAGATTCAGTCTGTGGGAATGAATTTTAGCGCTCAGACTGTAATTTTGATCTTTAAAAAAAAAGCATTATGTTGTTCTACACAGTAGTCGAGAGACAGAATTCAATAGTAAGTTGTGAAGGTACGTGTTTACGTGTGTAAATAAAACGAGTATTATTTGTTTTTCACAGAAAAGCACTAAGAAGAATATTTTGTCTGAGAACAAAAAACAGCCTTCTGTTCTACCTCCTGTTAGAAATCCTTTCAAAGCCCCTGAAAAAGCAGACAAAAGCTTAGAGTGGAAAAAGATAAAAAAAGGAGAGACAGATAACAGAGAGGCAAAGACATTGGAAATGTCTGTAGAAAGTAAGAGCACTAAGAAAAACAGCGATGATGAAACGCACAAAAAGGAAGCAGAGAAAGAACCCGACAGCAAAAGAAACTCAAACGCCGCGCACACCGGGGAAGGAAAAGCGACGAGTTCTGCGCATTCTGAATCCTGGAGAGACAAAAAACTTCCTCCTGGAATAAAGATAAAGAAGCGCTCATCAGATGAGGACAAGAAATTGCACAGCAGTAGTGAGATGACGGCAAAAGCAGCAGAAGCTACTGAGGGTTCTCATAGTAGCAGTAAGTCTGAAAGTGTTGATAAACAGCAAACTGAGAAAGAGACTAAATCACAGAGCCCTCAAATCCGTGACAAGCAAGAAAGGACAGATCCACAGCAGAAATCTGATGGACAAGGTTCTAAATTAACATCTAGGAAGACGTCTACATCAAATGCAGAACTTCAACCTGCCAATGTTTCTAAAAATACTCCAACAAATATCGAAGAGAGTCATTCGAGCCCAGGATCAACATCAGACGGTGGTGTTTCAAGTCCACTTCAGCCTGTAGTAAACACTGCCCAAGTGAAAACTGTAAAATCACCCTTCGGGGACTGGAGCGATGACGATGACGTCCAGCTGGTGTCGGTTCAGCCAGGCTCTCAGCAGACTTCTTCAGTTCCAGCTGCACCTTTGCAAAAACCCCTTACCTCCTACCCAGGCTTCCAGCTTATTTCGAAGGGTAAAAGTGAAGAGGAAGACCCGAGAGCACTCCACAACCAGATTACAACCCAGCTTAAACAAAAGAAGGTACTGCTACTGTGTTTTATGTGACAAACTGAGATTACTGATTTATTTCAAAGGTTTTCTAATATAACGTAATTATCTTTCCATTTCCTCTTTATCTGTATGTATGTCTAGGCCACTCTGTCATTGGTTAATGTGTCTGCTTTGCCTGATAAAGGAGAGAGGCTGAAGAGCCAAGTGAAGCAGCTAGAAGATGCTCTGGAGACTTTAAGTCTGACCAGCATTACTCCTACTGGTGAGAATACTGACTTGTAATGGAATTTACATTTGTTTCTGTACAGGAAGATTCACAAATGGATCAGTTATTTTGCCTGATTACCTTCAAAAGCATCAGAGTCTCCTCAATAAACATTTCCACTAGGACCAATAATGTAGCTTATGTTACTGCTGTGCCTTTTTACATTTCAAAGTCAAATATCTTTGTCAACTACACTTTGCGAAACCAGTTGTTCCTTTTTATTTATGAGTAGATAAAAAAACTTTTAATAGTGAATTTTGGTCATCGAGGATGTACTTTGGCTTTATGTAAGAGGGAGTAAGAGAGAATGCTGCGAGAAACGCTCAGAGATTCGGATTCGCGGGACAGAAAAGTCTGCGCGTGAGAGAGAGGGAGAGATGTATGAAAGTATGTAGTAGTAATGTGGCTATAATACTATAATAAATCATAGTACTTTGGATACTGAAGTACATTTGAAGGCAAAAACATTTTACTTGTGAAATTTTAACAGGAGAACTTTTACTGGAGTAATATTTAACTTAACGTATTTTTTTACTTCAACTCAACTACATGGTTTGTGTACTTCCTCCACCATTGTGCTTTTAAGACTTCCAGTTTGTGTTTCAGTGGGTGGTCGGACTTGAAAAGGTAACGGTTTCATTTCAGGTGTAGTGTGAAACATCAAGATTATTCTGTCTAGCCACTTTTTCTTACTTCCAAACAATTAAATGATTATAGATATATGATGATTTGCATAAACACATTGTATAATCTGTTTCCAGGGTCTCAAGATGAGGACAGTGAATCCCAGCCGAATCCCAAACCCAATCATTCCAATCCTTTTAACCGTGCAGGGGGCACTATTCTCCTGGCACAGGCTCCAGCCCATTTTCAGCCAAACTCCACTAGTGGCTCACTGGGACTGCAGCTCAGTCAGGGCTTCTCACAGATTTATGGAGGTAATTCAGCTTAATCCTCTGAAACAGGCATGTACCGTACTGTTCTATAGCTGTTGATTGAAATATGCTCTGTTTGTCTGCAGTGAATCCTCAAAACCAGGGGTTCTATGGTGGAAGGATGACGGAGGACAGATTGTTTGCTGTGCGCAATGCCACAACAGAGGTGATTGACCACCTCCACCACTCACTGGAGTCATGCCCTTCCACAGACACGGAGGCACAGGATCCTAGAGGACTGAAGGTCAGAAACACTACTTAATAACTGCGAATGTTTGTGTTCATTTTCTTTACATGAAAGATGAAGAGAAGTTGATTATGGTAAATGTAATTGCACTTTTAGACATGATATTAGTCAGAAATTGATCTTTTTACCTTTTAGGTCACGTTATTGCCTCATCAGAGAAAAGCCCTGGCCTGGCTGCTATGGAGAGAAACCCAAAAACCCTGTGGGGGAATTCTAGGTAAAATGTCATTTCTCTTTTAAATTGAATATATAAAGTGATATGATTGGATTGAGCCTGACATTTAATTGGACCATGTGCCAGGGCTAAAGCAGAATTAATAGATACATCAATAATAAAAAGAAAATGTCAGAACATGAAAGCCATTAGGTCTCCAAATGAAAGCTGTAATCACTTTCTTCATGTATCTCTTCATCTGTATGTAACCAAGTTCTTTACGAGTCAAATAAATAGTTGGGTAAAAAAAAATTGTCATACACAGCGTATAAGTTTACTTTGGAGCTGAATATGAATGAGTTGTTTTCCTGGCAATGCTGTGCTTATGAATTTATCAGTTATATTATTGAAATGTTCACACGAACCTCGTCAGACTCGAGTTGTTGTCTCTTAGATATATTTTCCTCTTTTCCCCACAATGCGTTTGCCATTAATGCAGCGGACGACATGGGTCTGGGGAAAACCCTCACAATGATCGCTCTCATTCTCTGCCAAAAGAAGAAGGAAGAGAAAGACACTCAACTGGAGGGATGGCTTTCCAAAACTGGTAAGAACTCCTGCAGTGTTGCTGGAAATTGCATGCCTGGCTTATACAGTTATCGTGGATAGGTGTGGATGGCGAGAGGGGGTCGGGGGTCTGATAAGTCAGTGCTTACCTATTATTCTCAGGCTGGGAGTGTACGCATTTTCTGCAATATATTGTTCTACAATATAGGCTTCCGTATTGAAAGTATATGTTCTGCCTAGACTCGGCTTTGGTGGCATCCCAGGGAACACTGATCATCTGTCCTGCTTCTCTTCTGCATCACTGGAAGAAAGAGATAGAGAGACACGTGAAGAACAGTCGCCTGAGTGTGTATCTCCACCATGGGCCTAACAGACAAAGAAGTGCAAGCATGTAATTTTTTCCCTCCAAGCAGTTCTGCTGATTCTTTCTGTTTATTCACATTGATTTTTGGCTGTATGCCTTGCTGGTACTCCTATTATTTATTTATTTATTTTTGCACGACTTACATATTCGTGTGTTTTTTTTTAAAAGCCTTTTTTTTTTTTTCGACTGATTTGTGTTCTTAGTGAACCAGTATCTAGGTGTATTTATTGAAATAGAGCCTGTTAAAGCACTTTTGTAAATCTGCCAAATGTCATACATGTGAATACTCTTTCCACTAGTTTGGCTGAACATGATGTGGTGATCACCACATACAGCCTGGTTTCTAAAGAGATCCCAGTTCAGAAAGAGGATGCTGAAAAGCCCAGCCAGGACTCCGAACCTGTGGTAAGAAATTCGCAATGCAGGAAGTATAGAAATGATGTATGTATGATTTCTAACAAACGAACACACCCTCACAGCAATACGATGTTGTGAGTCTCTGTGTGAGCAAGATGTAGTCATATTTAAATAAGCTTTGTTTAGTTTAACCAAATACAGACAGCTGGCTTGCGTAAAATCGTTTTAATCTTACTTAAAAATACTGTGGTTTGGTGGGTACAGTCAGTGTCATCTAAATGCCATATTTCTGTTAGAGTAAAATTTTTATTTTCTCCAAATCTGGCAGACAATTTAGAAATAAAGAGTCCTGAAAGTAGCATGAAAGGTTTTCTTAGGAAAATCAGTTGTTATTTGCCTGTGTCTTTGGTTTGATTAAAACAGAATAGTTTTGATGAGCTCCCAGTGTGGCATATATTAAATTTTTGGTTCTAAATATATATGCCTGGGTTTGTAGAGTAATACAAATTTGCTCACACGCTCTTTCTGTGGCTAGGGGTCTGAGCTTCCTCCTCTCCTGCGTGTAGCCTGGGCTCGTGTGGTTCTCGATGAAGCCCACAACATCAAGAACCCTAAAGTGCAGACCTCCATGGCTGTGTGTAAGCTGCGGGCCAAAGCACGCTGGGCCGTCACTGGCACCCCCATTCAAAACAACCTGCTGGATATGTACTCCCTGCTGAAGTATAACTCTCTTCTGTATTATTGTTTTCAAGCATTTCATACTTTGTTTCATTACTAATACAATTGGATATGTTTTTAAATGCATTGTAGATTTTTGAGGTGCTCTCCTTTCGATGAATACAAGCTGTGGAAAGCTCAGGTGGACAACGGCTCTAAGCGAGGAGGCGAGAGGCTCAACATTCTCACCAGGTCCCTACTGCTGCGCAGAACCAAAGACCAGCAAGACTCGACAGGCAAGCCTCTGGTGTGTATTCCAGCATATTCAAGTCCCAGCTGTTTGAACAGCATCAAGCGCCAAGTAAACTTACTGTACTTGAGTGGAAGTTCTCAATCCAGATTTAGTTCCTCTTGGTGGTGTTGTAACAACTTTTCTGGTAAGGCTTTCCCCTAGATGTGGAGTGACTATGGGGATTTGCCTTTTCAGTCACAAGGGCATATGTTCATCCCAGTGGTGTTCATTAGGGTTAAGGTCAGGGCTCTGTGCTGGCTACTCAATGGTTTCCTCTCCAACCATGGTAAACTGTTGTTATGGAGCTTACGTTGTGCACAGAGCCTTTAAGTTCTAGAGAAGCCCACAACATCAAGAACTCTAAACTGTAGAAGCCTGTGGCTGTGTGCCTGTGAGCTTTCAACTTTTTTTGGCCATGACTTGTGCCCATGTAGACTATATTGGCAAAAGTTTGCGGACACCCGGCGTTTTTGAGCATCGCATTCCTCGTTTAGTCCCAATTTGCTCTTATAATATCCTCCACTCTTCTGGGAAGATGTATTACTAGATTCTGGAGTGTGCGTGTGGAGATTTGTGCTCATCCGCAACAAGGGTATCCGTGAAGTCATTTACTAGTGTAGGGTATGGAGGCCTGGGGTGTAGTCATGTTTCAATTCATCCCAAAGGGTGTTCAGTAGGGTTCGGGGTCTGAACTCTATAGCACTGAAGATCTTCCACTCCAGCCCATGTAAAGCATATCTTCATAGAACTTGCTTTGTGCACAGGGACATTGCCATGGGACACGTTTGGGGGCTCCTATTTTTAAACGCACGATGATGCCAAATGATAAACTCCCGAGAGAAATAGTTGTGAAAGGAACAAGGAAGACCGTGAACAATGACTTTTTTGGTAGGCTACTGTTTAGATACAAGTCGTGTAACAGACAGTCTTTTGTTAAAGCCTGTGTAAAGTTCATTTGTTTCAATGTAGGCTTATAGACAGGTAGGCTTATAGACAGGTGCGGCTTATTTATGTTTAAAATACTAATGTTTGTCAAATTCAGTGGGTGCGACTTATATTTGGGTGCGCTTAATAGTCCGGAAATTACGGTAAATGCCAAATGTTATTATACCGCATCCCTCCTTTACAGTTGTGTGCCTCCAGCTCTGTGGTAACAGTTTGGAGAAGAATCACATAGGACAGGAAAATTCAGGTGTCCCAATACTTTTGTCCATATAGTGTTTGTACCTGTCAGCTAATAGTTCACCTATCAGCAAGGTCTAAAGCCTCTCTTTGTTCTGCTGTGGTAGGTGTCTCTGCCTGAGCGATGCTGTAAAGTTCACAGGGTGAAATTGTCAGAGGATGAGCAGTCTGTTTACGATGTGGTGTTCGCACAGTCCAGGTACGGTTGAACACAGTATAAAACTCCCTCTCTTTAAAGCCACACACTACACTGAATATAACATTAAACTGAGTTCCTCCTCAGGTCCACCCTCCAGTCATATCTCAAGAGGCACGAGGGAGGAGACAGAAAACAAGGAGATGGCAGCAATCCCTTTGATAAAGGTTTGGAGAATTTTTGCATTTTTATTTTGGCAGCAGTGATGAAGATTCTGAAGGTCCTGTCCATTTATGAGCGTCTTATGCGTGTTTCAGTTGCACAGGAGTTTGGAATGTCCCAGCAGGATTCGCTGTCCTCTTCTCAGCAACCTAAGGTTTCCAGCACCATCCACATCCTGTCCCTGTTGCTGCGCCTCCGGCAATGCTGCTGCCACCTGTCCCTGCTGAAGAAGGTCACATTCTCATACACACACACACACCGTATATACACTTTATGATTTATAATTAGTCTTAGCAATTATTTTGTGTGTTTATTGGGCAGACACTGGACCAGTCGGAGCTTCAGGGAGATGGGGTTGCTCTGTCTCTGGAGGAGCAGCTGTGTGGCCTGTCTTTGTCCGAATCCTCTGACTCCAACCACAAAGACACTGTTTCCCTCAACGGGAGCCGGTTCCGCTCTGAGATTTTTGAGGTGTGTCGAGAGAGCACCAAGGTGAGGCCTTCTTTTTTTTATTTTATTTATTTTTTTTTTTTTTTCCGATTCTGACATAACACATAAAAATTTTTCCCAAAGATGACGGATGAATATATTTTATATTGCGCGATATTCCTTGCTGTGTAGATTTCAGCCATCCTCACAGAATTAAAAGAAATCCGGACGAAAAAGCAGAAAAGGTACCTGTTTTTTCCCCTCATAATTAATAGATAATGAGCACATTGCGTTCCTATTATGGGTTGTCTAGCTAGAGGAATGTAAGACAAACTGGTGTGTGTGTTGCCAGTGTGATTGTGTCCCAGTGGACAAGTATGCTGCACATTGTAGCTGTTCATCTGAAGAACCTGGGTCTGCAGTTCAGTGTCATCGATGGTACAGTGAATCCGAAGCGACGTATGGACCTGGTGGAGGAGTTTAACACTAACCCTAAAGGACCTCAGGTGCTTTTTTTTTTTTTTTTTTTTTTTTTTTTTTTTTTTTTGTATATTGCAGCAATAACGTCATTTCTGTCTGATGAGTGTTCTCTACTGAGGTCATTAGAGTCTTTGCAGCAGACCAGAGCTTTTAACTGTTCAAAGAAAATGACATTTTACACAATTTACTTTACCCAAGCTGATTTTTAATACTAAACAAGCTTTAAGCGTGTAAATGAAGAGTATTATCTAAAACAATGGGTTCTGCAGGTAATGCTCGTGTCTTTATGTGCTGGAGGAGTGGGTATCAATCTGACTGGTGGGAATCATCTGTTCCTCATAGACATGCACTGGTAAGACCTTCTACAAGTCTCTTCACGTTAACATATTATGCTACAGTGATGTTTTCTTTTGTCAGATGATTCAGTTTCTATAATAGCATGGCTCTGAATGTAGCTCCAGCTTGAAATCATAGCTAAAACGACGATTTCCACAGGACGTATATAACAAAATTATAGTAAATAATTTAGACTGTGCTGTTATTTTATCCAATAAATTATTAACTTGAGAGAGAAACAAACAAAAAGAGGTTGATAAGGGAAAAGGGAAGTGTGCTGTCAGGAACTTACTTGCTGTTATTGCAAAATAATCCCCCTCAGGGTAGTAACAGTAACTCCGCTTTGCGTCCTCGTCATTGATTAGTGTTCAGATGCGGTGTGTCCTGTTGTGTTTAATTTCTTAAATGGTTTGTCCAGTGGGTAGGTGAAGAGTAAAGAGTATCTCATGCAATGGATTTCTTGACAGCATAAATTTCACTAAGTGTGCAATTTGTTGTCCATTAGCGCTTTTTTAACTCCCCTATTCCATTAAAGTGTTGTAATTACAGGCTAGTAGGGCCAGAAGAAATATATGTTGGTGTCTTAAAGAACTTTTAATTACTAAGTACAAACAGGTTTTAGGAAGCAGCTAGTTTTTTTTATTTATTATTACACAGGAACCCTGCTCTGGAGGACCAGGCCTGTGACAGGATCTACAGAGTGGGACAATGTCGTGATGTCACCATTCATAGGTGAGTCTTATACTTCTCTATTGGGTGTTTGTTTATTTTTTTTCCTCAGAGCAGGAATTTTCATTATGTTAGTCAAGCAGAACAACAGATTTTATTGCCATAAGTCTTTTTATGTGTTTGTTTCACAGGTTTGTGTGCGAGGGCACGGTAGAAGATAAGATTTCCTCTCTGCAAGAGAAAAAGAAGGAGCTGGCCCAAAAAGTCCTGTCTGGAACTGGGTCCTCTTTCACAAAGCTCTCATTAGCAGATCTTAGGATTATCTTTGGTGTGTAAAACACGACAGGAATACGTTCACCAAGTCGGCCCTGTCAGACTGCTGTGTTATGTCTCGCACTTTTATCAATACCTTATCCATGTCGACTTTCTGAATACCAGTTTCTGATCTGTATCTTGTTCTGTTTTGTTTTGAAAGTTAAATAAATATATCCAAACTGAAGGACCATGTGGACACCTGACTCTCTTCATGTAAAGCTTTAGATTGTGATTTATATTTAAGATACAAGAACTTTTACTTCTGAATATTCTGAAGGTGTAGTTAATTATTATTATGGTTTGCAGTAGATTGCAGGGTAGATGTTTATGTTCAAATGAAACCCTGACAATTGATTGATTGGGAAAATTTGGAAACAAAAGAGCTTAATCAAAGCATAACGTTATTACGTAAATAAATCCTACTTAACCAAGAAAATATTTGTATTTTAATTTGATACGGTAAATTATTCTAATGCCTTTCAAAGTAAATATGTAATAAAGTATAAATTAATTTCAGAATTTAATTTGGCTAAAGCAGTTTAGAACCATTGTTCTTTTTGAAATTTTAAAGCAATTTAATGTGCTGTGTGTGTGTGTGTATATATCTCTTACACCCAGCCATTAATCCAGTGCCGGTTCCAAGCCAGGATGAATAGGAAGGGTTGCGTTAAGAAGGGCATCTAGCGTAAAATGTGCCAAATCAAATATGTGGATCACGATCACGAATAAGAATTTCAAACCGGATCAGGTGGAGGCCTGGGTTACCAACAACCACCACAGGTATCGTTAGCCAACAGGGTGCCAGTGGAAATAAGGCCACTGTTGGCCGAAGGAAAAGATTGAGGAGATAGACGTCTACAGAGACAGCAGGAAATGGAGAAGTGTAGGAGAGTGAAGGTTAGGGTGGGCACTTTAAATGTTGGTACAATGACTGGTAAAGGGAGAGAGATAGCTAATATGATGGAGAGGAGAAAGGTAGATATGTTGTGTGTTCAGGAGACCAAATGGAAAGGGAGTAAGGCCAGGAAAATTGGTGGTGGTTTTAAACTGTTCTATTATGGTGTTGATGGAAAGAGAAATGGTGTAGGGGTGATTCTGAAAGGAGAGTATATTAAGAGTGTAGTGGAGGAGTAGAGAGTTTCTGATAGGGTGATGAATGTGACCAAATTGTGATGGCTATACGACTGCATCAGAGCATTTCCAAAACTGCAGCTCTTGTGGGATGTTCCCAGTGGTGAACCAGCAACAAGGTCATGAGCAGCCAAGGATCATTGATGCACGTAGGGAGTGAAGGCTAGTGTGGATCGATCAAGCAGACGAGCTCCTGTAGCTCAAATTGCTGAAGAAGTGATTGCTGTTGAGGCTTAATGTTTTGGCAGCAAAAAGGAACCAACACAATAATAGGCAGGTGGTGTATAGTTGTGATTCATAACAGTGTATAGTCAACTTTAGGGTGAATTTAGGATTCTTCCAAAAATTATATACTCAAATTCTTTCTGGAACGCTCAGTGTTCACAATTTCATTGTAAAGAAATCTATGCTTTTCCGTCAGCTTTTGTCAACACTAACAGAAATCCATTTGTAGTTACATGTTTAATGATATGGGTAGGCTTTTTTTAGTCATCCTCAGGGACATGTTCAGGTGTTCAGGTAGGTGGTAGCCTAGTGGTTCAGGCATAGGACCTGGTCATGAGTTCCCAGCCATGGTTGATCAGCGCACACCAGATAGTGAAAATCCTTATATGGTCCTTCGAGCTAAAGAGGAAAACTTCCTAACATTCGGTCCTTCCAGCCGGATAGTAAACCTTCCTAACATTTGGTCCTTCAAGCTGGATAGTAAACCTTCCTAACATTTGTTCCTTCGAGCCTACGACGCATAACTCAGCCCCATCCCACTTAAAAGACTATGAGGTGAAATACTATACACAGTATTTGCGTGAACAAGAAGAGGATACACAGCAAAACACAATGAAAGAAAGCTACTAGCGCTCCACATTCGGATGTTAACATATAACAAGATGTAGACCGTGGCTCACCACACAGCCTTTCGGAAGTGATGGAGAGGAGGAGCCTTTGTTTCAAGAGGACGAGGCTGCTCCCACATCCGTTAGGCATAACTCAAAGCTTCAAGACCTGGAGAAGATAGTTAGGCAACTGTATGAAGATCAAGTGGCCATTCACAAGGAATTCCGACAATTTAAAACCCTTTATAAGGATATGCAGAATTTAACAGTAAATCCGCAGGCAGCTCTGCTAGCTCCCCGACCACAGTGGGTCATAGAGATTTCAGTCCCATTGCCCAGAACTATCTATAAATCACCTGCGGCAGCGGCGCCCAAGCCAGTGCCTTATATTCCACAATGTAGCCCCCGCAGACTTCAAGTGCCCCCTAGTAAGAGTCCCTTAAAGTCAAAAGTACATACTACATATGCCTACCTACCTAATCTACAATATCCTTCCTTGATGGGGTGGCTTCAGAGTACTCTATCTTCGAACATGTTATATAGGGGCCCGCATCCAACAATTCAAAATTTCACCAGTCCAGACCCTAGAGAGTTAACTCATCTAAAGTTAAGCCTTGATAACATCCTCCCTCCTGATGCAACTGAACTCTTCAAGTATCAGATTCTCCTAGGACACCTCAAGTTTACAGAGGCTCACCTAATAGCAGACTCATTCCTGAATTCCTCTTGGCCATACACAGACACTATGACTATGCTTAATGACAGATATGGACTACCTTTTCAGTTAGCCCTAACTAAGATAGCAGAAGTCATGGATGCCCCTAATGTAAAGACTGGAGATATAGCCAGTTTTGATCTGTTCGCCCTCCAAATTCAAGCTCTCGTGGGTCTCCTGAAATCATTAGGCTCTGGGGGAGATGGCAAAGTACGATGCGCCTCACATGCAGCATGCTTACTCACAAAGTTACCCCCTGATTTGCATGCTTCATTCAAACGGCACCTTCCTCATCAGAATTCCTACACTCTACCAGATCTGGCAGAGTGGCTCAAGCTTGAATCCCGGTGTCAAGACTCTGAGAAATTGAATTAGAGAAGTAGGATGGTGTGGCCCAAACCAGGCCTAGTGACGAAGCATAAACTCGCTTCTGTCCTGCATGGAGCTGACCGACCCTCAGAAGCAGTTACTTGAGTGCTGACACCCTCACATCAGTCTGAGCCAGCACGGGGATCTGAACAGAGCAGGCCTCTGTGCCCATACTGCCATAGTACCGAACATTATTTAAGCCAGTGTACCACTTTCCAGGCGTTCAGTACAAATCAGATGATCAAGTGGATCAAAAATGTGGACGATCACACTTAGCTAAAGATTGTACCCCTAAGAAGGCCTGTCGTCTGTGCAGTGGGAAACATCTTCAAATCCTTCATGAGGTTAATAGCTGACCTCAAAGGGAGAGTACCTGTCTAGTGAGTTCCACAAACAAAACCTTGTATCTAGACAGGCCAGAAGGTTCCAAGCTTGTCCTGCTAAAAGTGATCCCCATTGTATTACAACACAACAATTGAGCCCTGAACACTTATGCAGTACTCAATGACGGGTCCGAAAGGACTATGTTACTCCCAGCTGCAGCTAAGAAACTAGGGCTACAAGGACAGAAGGAAGATTTACCTTAAGAACTATTCGACAAGATATCAAGAAACTCAATGGTGCAGTTTCCTTTAGAGTACGCTCTATATCGCAGCCCCAACAGAGTTACTGGATCCAGAATGCCTTTACTGCTGAGCACTTAGGTTTGGCTGAACACTCTTATCCCATTGCAACACTCCAGCAAAGATGCCCCACCTAAAGGGCATTCCTTTACAGCCTATTGATAAAGTACAGCCACTCCTATTGATAGGAGCAGAACATCCTCACCTTATAACACCTGTTGAGCCTGAACGCCTAGGGCCCCCTGGAGGTCCAGCAGCTATCAGAACTAGACTAGGCTGGACATTACAAGGCCCAACACGCTTTCTGCAGCAACCGCTACAGCCTCAACAATGTTAACATATCTCTATCACTCCTTAAATGGAAGAACTATCCCGGAATGCAGAGAGACTCTGGCAAAGTGATACTATTCCACACAGAAATGAGAAATTAGTCACGCGATCAATGGAGGATCAAGTGGCAATGGATTTACTACAAACCAGAATGACCAGGGTAATGGTAGATGGAGTGAATCGCTACGCAAATTCCATTTTAAGGAAAGCTAATATGCCACAACTCTGTACCACTAAGGACTCCATTATGCCTAACTTAAGAAGCATAGAGAGGCGGTTGGGGAAGGATCCCGCAAAGGCAGTTGCATATAATGAAGAAATTGAGTGACTAGAGCTTGTTACACCTAACAGGTGGAATCAAGGCTCACCCTTTTTACTTCAAGATGAATCAGATTGGCAAATCCTGCCATCCCTTCAAACCCCTGAAGATAAAGTGAAAAGGAGAGCCAGTATATTCTGCGGTGTCACAATTAAGTGACAATTCCAAGTACAATTCTTGGAAAGACCTTGTTGAAGCCACATTTCAACACCTTCAAAGTGATTTAGATCAACCTAGTATACCTACAGCTAAGGACTATGTGACAGCAGAACATCTCTTTTTTCATAACATTCAACAAGACAGTTTTCCAGAGGAATACGAACAACTAAACTCTGGTAAGCCCGTATCCACTACAAGTAGATTACTCACTTTAGCCCCAGAATTCGACAAAGCCAGTCAGCTTATACAGGTAGGAGGACGCCTACAACGTGCCGAAGCCTTAGAACTCCAAACAGTTTACCCTATTTTCCTAGACCCTCATCATAGAGCCACCAAATTACTCATATAAGACTATGATAGTAAGCTGTGTTACCCAGGACCAGAATGAATATTTGCTGAAATGAGGAGGAGTGCCTGGATACTAAGAGGTCGTGAAGCAATTCGAAAATCCCAACATAACTGTATGGAATGTCGTAGGTGGAAGGCTAAACCTGAGAACCCTAAAATGGCTGATCTTCCTCCAGCACGCTTGAGACTTCACAAACCACCCTTCTACAGTACAGGTATGGATTGTTTTGGACCTTTCCAAATCAAAATAGGCAGACGCCTGGAGAAAAGATGGGGAATAATCTTTAAGTGTCTTACAACTCGATGCGTACACATTGAGTTTCTCACAGCTATAGACACGGACTCCTTCCTCATGGCTCTGAGGAGATTTGTAGCACGCAGAGGCACCCCCTCAGAACTGATATTTGAACAAGGCACTAACTTTCAGAGTGGAGAGAGTTAAGAGATGCCTTAAAGAATTGCAGCCCGGAACTTCAACAGCATCTTGCCAAACAAAGGATTGAATTTCGGTTCAACCTGCCTAATGCACTTTGGTGGCAGCTGGGAAAGAGAGATCCGATCTCTTAAAAATGCCCTCCGTACAGTAGTAGGTGCACAAACAGTAACAGAAGATGTTCTTCAAACAGTACTTATCGAGATAGAGGGAATCCTTAATAGCATCCTCTAGGTTATGTCTCCTCCAATGCCAGACAGCTCTTTACTTTAAGTGATATACCCTGCCGATGAATCCATAGGACGACGTAGATGGAGACAAAGTCAAGTTCTCACTGATCATTTCTGGTCAAGCTTTGTGAGACACTACTTACCCAATCTCCAACTACGACATAAATGGCATGAAGAGAGAAGAGACTAAAACCTTTGCAGTTGGGTCTGTTGTTATGATTGTTGATCCCCAGTTACCACGAGCCCTTTGTTTGATCGGGAGAGTGTTAAGGACATTCCCTGGAGCAGATGGACAAGTAAGGTCTGCAGAGGTCAACGTTAAAGGTCAATTATACACATGGCCAGTTACCCGTCTCATTAATCTACCAGAGATAGCGGATGAGGACGACACAAAGACACTACAGACAGCCTTTTAACTAAGATCTAGGAGCAAATATGCTATGCATATTTGGGGCGGCAGTGTAAGAAAGGATTCCTATTAAGTTGTATTTCCACACTTCACCACTAGAGAAAGAAATACAGTTTACTAAGCAATGGAAAGCTACCTATGACATCAAGAGTATAAAAGGCTAGAACACCAAGCAGCAGTCGTCATTGACCAGTGGCCATCCGACATCATGCAACCTGTCACTCAGCACTGACCATTCAGCAGTGGCCTTTCAGCATACATTCTGCATTACGCAACCTACCGAACAACAACTAACAGAAGACAGCAAGAATCACCTCATATACAATCTATCCTATACCCAGTAAAGTTGAGTGTTCTGAATCCTGTACCGTGTTTTTACTGACACGCTGGGGCGAATACAATCCCCTGATCAGCGCACACCAGATAGTGAAAATCCTTATATGGTCCTTCGAGCTAGAGAGGAAAACTTCCTAACATTGGGTCCTTCGAGCC
This sequence comes from Silurus meridionalis, assembly GCF_014805685.1. Taxonomy (NCBI): domain Eukaryota; kingdom Metazoa; phylum Chordata; class Actinopteri; order Siluriformes; family Siluridae; genus Silurus; species Silurus meridionalis. The sequence goes on from NC_060886.1 coordinate 11,894,175, forward strand.
GGATAGGAAAGACTTCCTAACAAGTAACTTTCTATAATTCATTTCTTACAGCAGTAATGGGGTTTAGAAATTATGTAATAAATAAATGTAGAAGCAATTCTTCTTCTGTGAATATATTTAAACTTGTACATCATAAATGCCTTATATGCTGTTTTTTATATATAATAATATTACATTACATTTAGCATAACATTTATGTGCCAAAAGGCCAACTGTTACCATATCAACACACAACACATGAGATCCATAGAGTAGTGTATAGACTTTGCCCTTTTGGCCTTTGCTCGTTCAATAATCAGTGTAAACTCATTAAACACTTAAATGATCAGAAACACCACTCAAAGATAAGTCACTGATGTAAAAACACAAAAAGCGATGCTATCTTTTTTTTTTTTTAAGTGAGAACATTGTGTGCTTTTGTATGTTTTGAAAAAATGCAATAGAATACAAAGACCCTCAAATTGAAATCCTTACACCTCTGGATAAACAGATTTCCCCCTTCAGTGAAAGCAAAAATCAATTTCTTTTCATTAAAATAAGACAAAGTTGGGAGTCTATAATGGTTACACATACATTACAGCCCAGTAACAAACCTTTCTTTGTATATCTTTGTATATATATTTTGGGAAGTTGGGAATCAGCACAGGGCCCAGCAGTGGCAACTAGGAATTTAGGAGATCCACTTATGTATTAAATGTAGTTGTTCATTTCAGCAACTACCAAAGACCAAGAGCACAAAAAGAAGCAGAGAATATTATTTAGATTAAAGATGATTAAAATGATTATTTAGGCTGCTGATCAAGTGTTTGTGGGTGTGTTATGGTGATGTTATAATGAAACTCACCATGAGATGGCAGCAGGTGAATGTGATTGGTTCTGCGGTTCAGGGGGCGTGGCGTAGGGGAATCCGGGAAGTCACTCCATGTTTAATAACACCACTTTCTTCTTTCAGTTCCGTCTGCGTCTGAATAAATCTGTATTGCTTTACAATCTTTATTGGCTTATATTTACGAGTGCAAGGTAAGACAGCTTTTCACTTCGAATACAAGCATACTTTTCACTTTGCTAGATATGCAGTACTTTAAAGTCTCCCTTTTTCATATATATATATATTAAATATCACTCTATTATAAAAGTAAGGTTTTTTCTGGATATTAGAGTTATTAAAGATCGAAATTGTTATGAACAACATGAATGCCACCATGTCAAGTCTTATTTATAGGCCCGCAAAAAGCGCACTGAAATTGGCCGCGTCCCAATCCGACACTTTCTTATGAACATACAGTAGCACACCTTTTTAGTGTAGTAGTGAGCGATTTCTTATGTAGCCTTGTCCTCATTTCATTTCCTGAGCTGCTTCTCAAACTACAGCATAGTGCAAAGCCACTGGTAAAAAAACAAACAACAACTCTGTATTTGATTTCTCTTTTCTGTGTCTTTCTTACAGTGATGGCTGTATTCAGTGACTGCTCTGTGGTTCTAGACCTAAAAAATGCCCCATATAAAGAGAAAAAGAAGTTGATGACTGCTGTTTTGGACAATGGGGGAAATATAGCTTATGTAGTGAACCAGAAGGTAAATCCTGCTTTATTTTATGTTATTTTTGTAATCATACTACTTATTCGGATATCTATTCACTTTGAATGAATCAGTAATTATATTGCAGATAAGATCTGAAATTGAAAAAGTGTGTGACCTGTGATCATTTCCATTAAAAAAAAATAGAAAGTGTTGGCAGATGTGTTGCGAAATCAAAATCAGACCAATACTCCATAACTCTCTACCATCTAGAGTTCGTTTGTGGTTGCGACCAGCCTGGAGACTATAAGCATCAGCAAGTGGAGGAACGCTCAGAGACACAAGATTCCCGTGGTCAGTGTACAGTATGTGTGGAGCTGCCTGGAGAAGGGAGTCCTTCTACCTGTTCAAGAGCATGTCTTCAAGCCACCGAGCTCAGACCTCACACCAAAACCAGCTCCATTCTCTGGTATTATACTGTTGACTTTACATATATCAGTCTTTATGACTGTAGATATAGAAGTGTTTATTTAGAGATGTTTGCGTTTTGATGGTTGTGGAAACGTAAAAAGGCCAGTGGGAGTGTTCAGAACAAAAGAGCAGTTTGTAATTGTGACAGGTTGATCTGTATTATTTGCAAATGTTATATGTTGTTTTTCCTGGAATGTGACTAATGTAAGTAGGGAGGTGAGTCTATGAGTCACTGTTAGCTGTGATGTAAATGGGGTTGTGGTAAATGGTGAAACATTACACAGAACTTTGACTTGTCTTCATGATGAATGACTGAATACTTCTGTCTAATTCCTAACAGGGCTAAAGTTCAGAGATCAGCCCCAAAACAGTGGCATTTATCATGAAAAACCAGAGCTTGAGGTGAAGGATGGCGCGTACCTGGGCCGGTTCAGGTGTGTTGATTTTACAGCATGTTATTCAGGTGGAGAAAGTTTTATACACTGTAACTGAAATCATGGTTTATATTTATAAATTCTACTCTGCAGATTGTACAGGGAGAATGATCACGATATTCCAGAATTTCCTCCCGATTTCCAAATTGCAAAATACTCCATTTTGGCCAAGGTGAGTTTACTAATAAACAATGTAGAAATGTTATTTAAGCACACACAATAGTTATGAGCAGTGGATCAGCAGGCAGAAGCCTAAACTTTAATGTCAATCCACATGTATATGTTTAAGGCTCAGCCCAAGACTTGGTCAGTTCTGGAGCTTCAGAGCACCAAAGGCCAAGCAGGACGGCAATATCGTGTTGTGAGCTCCATCATACATGAGGCAGAGGTGCAGTCATCAAAATATAAAATAGTCTGAATATTTATATAGTATACAGTGAAATCATTTTTGGCATGATGGTTTTGGCATCTTCTCTGTCGTTGCAGAAGAGTGCAGTGTGTGATAAGCAGGTGCACAGCTGTAGCTCTGAGGATGCTGTGGAGGCGTATCTGATGCTGAGCAACGAGCTGCAGCTCCAAGGCTTTACTCAGACACAATCACTTCCCCCATGGGCTGAAAAGCTGACCTCTCACAGTCTTCAGCAGGTAGGTCTGACACAATCTGACTTGTATTTGTTTTTTACATAGACACTAATGATATCAAAGTTGGATTAGTGATGGTCAGAGGCAAAATTTCACATATTAACTGCTGAATGCAAGTTCTTGCATTTTTGTTACATTTTGGAGCCTGCATAATGTCTAACTTTACTTTGGTCCCAAGATTCTCCTCAGGTCATATTTTGTAGGTTTTCAGTGCAAATATAATAAGGCTTATTATAAATTAGTAAATGCAGGATTATTAATTCTTGTTAAGAAATGATGTTTTGCACAGACTTTTATTCCATCATATATATCAATGTAACGATTGTACTGCATGATTACATTGTAGTGATCTTAAAATAATACAGACATCTTTTTTGTTGTTGTTGCTGTGTCTACACTACTGATTTACTCAGTACGCTTCTATATTGTGCAAAATATTTAAAGATTCAAATTTATTTAATACATTTTTATGTATGTAGACTAATTTGCTGTCTCTCTTGAACTGTGTGTGATTGACAGCTTCTGCTGGAGGAGAAGCTGAACTGCAGTACAGTCTTACAGGAAGTGGGGGTCTTTCTGGAACTCATCTGGACAGAAGCTCTCGGTTCACTTAGCGGTATCCTGACCGTCCCAGTGACCAGCATCAGTCTCAATGATGTAATACATGGAAAGTCTTACATCAAACATTAAGGAGAATACATTTGAAGGAAAAATATCTGCAGAATGACAGATTTGTGTAACCTCTGTGTGTGTGTGTGTGTGTGTGTGTGTGTGTGTGTGTGTGTGTGTGTGTGTGTGTGTGTGTGTGTTGCTGCAGGTGAGCAGAGTGGAAGGATTACTGCTGCAGGTTCAGAAGACTCAGAATGAGGATGAAGTCAAGGATCTGCTGAAGGAAGTCAACACTCTGCTACCCGTCAGCATGAAGGAGCCGGAATCAGTACCCAAGCTGGTGTCCCAGAAACTCGATCTCTGTCAGGTAATCACTCCTTTAATCTTCTGTAATCACAGACTGTAGTCTTTCAGTTTATGTTATAAAACATTTACCTGAAAAGAATCATATGCAGTGTTAATGGTGATGTTGGTGATAAAGAACATTCAGTTTTGTTTAGTGATTGTTGAGAACGATAAAGTGTTGTTATGTCATGGTTTTAGAAACTCTGATTTATCTGATTTAACACTACCAGCTGATCAGAGATATTCTGAACGTGACGGAGGTGACTTTGGGAAACCCCTTTCCGTCCTCTTTGGGGAAATATCGTGCTCTGAGGTGCAGTATTGAGCAGGTGCCATTTGAAAGCCCAGAGTTTCTGTCTGTCTCCCATCTTCTGCAGGATAGGTATTTTGTACACCATGAACTTCCTGATTGTTTAGTGTTTCCTGTTTTTGTTGAAATCGACATTGTGTACATCTTTAATAATTCTGCAGGCCGGCTCAGATCCAGAAGATACTGCGTGTCAGTAGAGGAACAGAGCTTCTTATGTTTAGGAATGAACTCGACAACATTAAGCCTCTCCTCCATTCCACTGCTTCCAGCAGCCTGGTGGGAATCCTGTCTCGGTGAGAGTTTCTTTTGTGTTCTGTTACACACACATGTACCACTGACACACACAAACACACACACACACACACACACACACACACACACACACACACACACACACACACACAGAGTACCTCACAAAGCGATTTCAAATGTATTTTTTTCCCCAGGGGTCTATTACTGCCCAGGGTTGGAGTAGAGCAGCATGGGGTTGAAAGAACAGACATTGGGAATCTGGGAAGTGGCATCTACTTCAGTGACTCGCTAAAGTCAGTGTTTTCTCATGTTTTCACCTGAAATTGTACAAATGATCAAACAGAAGTGTGTAATGCGATAGTAAGTGTTCTAACTCAGGGTCTGTTCTGTGTTTCAGCACATCAATCAAGTATTCAAAACCCAGTGTTAATGATGGTTGTCGGCTGCTGCTGGTGTGTGATGTGGCTCTGGGACAGTGTAAAGACCTGGACAAAAGGGATTTCACTTTGACCTCTGCCCCTGAGGGTTACAACAGCGTGCATGGAGTTCGCCGTACAGAAAAAACACACTCTGATTTTGAGGTACTGCTTTTGTGTGAAATCAGTTCTCTGGGACCATTTTAGAGCTTTATATGACCTTTTGCTCTGTGTGTGTATGTGTGTTGCAGGATGATGAATATGTGGTGTATAACACAGACCAGATCAGGCTGAAATATGTAGTTCAATATTTTCTACCTGACGATGAAGTGAAGGACTTTCAGCCTCATGTTAACACGACATTAGCACCTCCACATTTTTCTTCATCTTCCCTCCTCTGTGAGTAATTACATTAAGCGTTATAGATGTTGTGTAATTGGATCACATTAACGGACAATATGATTAATGCATGATTACTGTATGTCTTATATCCACTGGATGTGATGCAGACTTGATGTTGTAATCAGATGTTGGTTTAATCCTCTAGTGCCCAGTGATGATGGTGAGGGTTTGGGCGAGACTAAGAACCCTCTGGAGGAGGTCACAGCTGGTTTATTGGACAGTAATGGTCAGACGCTCCCCCTGAAGGCTGTACATGTGAGATGTAAGCTATTGGACCTTATCTCTCAGGTAAAGTATTACACTGATGCATAACTGACTGGTATATAACACTGATTTTTTTTTAGGTCCAGATTATTTCAAAGAAATGCAGCCTTATATGTTTCGCAGTAAATCATTATTGTTATCCTTTACCCACTTAAAAACAAAACTCTAGCCTTAGATATACAAACAAAATTTCTATAGCTTGCTGTACTGTATCATAATCATATCATTTATAAAATACTTTGTTTTCCTCATTTTTGTTAACAGGTTGTCATTTTCCAGACCTACACAAATACCAGCAGTGTTCCTATCGAAGCAAAGTATGTCTTCCCTCTAGAAGAGACAGCAGCAGTGTGCGGTTTTGAAGCCTTTATTAATGGAAAGCATGTGATTGGAAAGGTGGCCTTCCCCTGACTACATTTCTGCTTCTATTTTAATAATCTTCATTATTACACTTAGTACACTTTATTTTTATCCCCTTCATTCTCTCATTCTCTCAGGTAAAGGAGAAGGAGCAGGCACGTAAAGAATACAAGCAGGCCATAGAGAAAGGTCATGGAGCCTACCTGATGGACCAGGATGCACCAGTGCGTCTCTTTGTTTGCTAAATATCTATATATATTCATAGAATATACACATATTCCTCAGTGGGAATGGATTTTCTGTGTGTTAATCTTATTCATTTTTTATTATTGTTTAAAATCCTGTGTGTAAAAGAGCTTTCATATCTGTGTGTGCTGCAGGACGTGTTCACCATCAGTGTGGGAAACCTGCCACCTGGAGCGACAGTGCTGATCAAAGTAACGTTCATCACAGAACTAGTTGTGAGAGCAGGCACCATCGTCTTCGCCCTGCCAGGCAGTGTGGCTCCATGGGAGCAAAGTTCAGCACTGAACCAGAGAACCCAGGTACAACAGGAATCGTTTTGTGTGTGTGTGTGTGTGTGTGTGTGTGTGTGTGTGTGTGCTTTTTAGTAAACTTGTTTGCATAGTGGAGGCAGCCTTTATTCTTTCTAAAGCGGGTGCAAAATAGATTTTAAAACGTTTACATTTTTCCCAAGCCTCATAATTCGAACGTTTTTGTTGCAGACGACTGTTGAGAAGGTCTGCGTGAATGAGCTTCAACCAGAGGGGTGAGAACTGCGTCATGGGCAACTTTGTACCATTTGATTTTACTATGTATATTCACAAAATTCAAATTTTACCCATACAATATATATTCTTATTTTCTTGTAGAGAATTCTCTTTGTGCATGTCTATTGAGATGCCTATAGAGATCACTAAGCTGGAGTGCTCTCATCAAATCAAAATCAAGGTGCATCATTCATTTTTGTTCATTAAGTTGGACTGTACATATAATGTTGGTTTTGTTACAGTTAAATATTACTGAGACGGTTGTATGTTGTGTGTTAGAAGTAAATTTATTTCTCTTACTTTCCTTCTCTTAGAGAACAGATTGTATGGCTGTAGTGAGCACATTACCAGATCAGACTCTCAGCACTGATGGCTTCCGGCTCAGCGTAACTCTGTTGCAGATGCATATGCCCAGAATGTGGGTGGAGAAACATCCAGAAAAGGACACTGAGGTGAAATGAGATTCGTTCAGTTTTAATGATAAAAACATGCACATCGGTCTTTAACCCCTGACTCCGATCGCTTAACTTTTGCAGGCCTGCATGTTGGTGTTTTATCCATACTTTTATTCCAGTGGTGTTTCGGATGTGAGTGATGTGATCATAGTGCTGGATACATCAGAGTCCATGAGAGGAGATGCGATGGTGAACGCACGCAGGGTTGCTCTGAAGGTGCTCAATTCACTGGATCGCTCACTAAGAGTCAACATCATCTCCTTTGGCTCTGGTTAGTAATCAATAGAGAAGAATAAAGATTATTTATTATTAAGTTACTTTTTAATATAATTGAATGTATAAACTATTTATTTTAACTGATTTGTCATTGTAAAATATATATTTTGTAGTGTTTTTTATTTCACTCGTTAACAACCATTATGGATGTTTCAATAATACATTTTATGCTGTGTATTTTTTATTTGTATTATATATTAATTAATTATTATCTTGTTTTTTTCAGTGTTTATAGTCTAAAAGGATAATATGTGGATTATTAATGTTCAATGCTGATAAATAAAATGTTTGTATTGAGCATTATTTTGCTACTGTTTCAGATAAATTGGTCATTGCATGTTTTATTATTAAAATCTTTTAGGAAAATGTTCTACATGCGTCCAGGATGCAGCAATTGTCTCTTGTTATGAGAGATCTTTATCCGTGTTCTCCCACTGTTGTTGTCTAGATTACAAAGAGGCCTTTCCTTCATCAAGTGTGCTGGAGGACGTCTTTGAAGAAGCCAAGAAATTCATTATGGTCAGTGTTTACAATCAAATACTTGACATGTACATGCAATTTCTTTATGTCAATTAAGTGCATAGCTGGATGTGAATTTATGTTGTTTTTAAATACTGCAATTTTACTATTAGACCTCAGCTGCGGTTGGTGGAAGCACTGAGCTATGGAGACCTCTGCGCACCCTGAGCCTGCTGCCTCCCTCACACAAAATCAGAAATGTGTTACTTATCTCTGATGGACATGTGCAGAACCAACCTGAAACCCTGCAGCTGGTGCGAGATAACGTCAAGCACACACGCCTCTTCACCTGCGGCCTCAGGTAAGCACTCAGCAGCTTTCTGGAGCTAATGGCAGAAATATATTTTTTGAACACAAGTATGCATCCAGATGTTGTATTTGTTTGCAGAGGTGTATTTCCCAAATCAGCAGTTTCACTACAGGGAAGCGTTCAAAACTTGATGCTTGTAACATTGTAATAATGATTCATATTTCAACTTATAGCACCTTTCTCACATTAATGATTGAAAAGGGGGCAAAAAAAGAAAGATAAGATGAAGGATTGTAATAACGGAATCCATCACAGACTTCATTCATCACTGTGCTTTCCACTATGTCTAATATTGTCTAAGTGACCAGCAGTAGTAACAATCTAAAAATCTACTTGTGTTTGTGTGTAGCTTGACAGCTAACCGTTACATTCTGAGAGCTCTGGCTCAGGCAGGTGGAGGAACTTATGAGTTTTTTGACACAAAGACAAAACACACCTGGGCTGAGAAGGTGAGCATCGCTCCATGACCTTCAGATGAATCTTGAGGTGTTTATGTGTAACATGTGGCTGAGACAGTGCTGATTGGCTGTTGTAGGTGAATTCTCAGGTTCGGTGCATGGTATCACCAGGCTGTAGTTCTGTGACTGTGAAGTGGCAGAGGTTTAACTCCACAGCGCCCCCTCCTGTTCAGGCTCCATCACAGCTCCAAGCTCTCTTCAGTGACTGTCACACTCTGGTCTATGGCTTCGTCCCGCACTGCACCCAGGTCTTACAGCGTCAATTATTCACTTTTATATTTGCAAAATGCACCTTGTCTTCTCGGTTATTAAACCATTATAGATGTTTGTCAGATATTTGTCCTGGTCCTCAGCTTGAGAGTTTTTATTTTGGTTTAGGCCACACTGTTTGGTAAACTGAGGGGAAAGAAAAAAATTGAGAACATGGTTTCAACTACAGAATTACAGAAGACTAAAGGAACAGTAAGATTTTAAGTCTTAAATATTGCTGAATTATTCAATAAAGCATTCTAAAGTTTGTTGCAAATAAAAAAATCCTGTAGTTTGTGCATAAAAGCGAGTGTTTATGTTTCTACCTTTTAGTTCCTTCACAAGCTAACAGCAAGAGCAATCATCAGAGACTATGAGGATGGCAGCCTTGGCTTTAGTGAGGCAGAACATGAGGTTTGTACTGTATATTAAATTTAATTAATAAATGTGTTACTTTTAGTCCGTTCTTTTAATGTAAATCCTATTATGATGTGCTTTTTGGAACAGGGGGAAATGTGCGATAATTAATTTGGGTTAAATTTATTGTAGAGCCACGTACCTGATGAGCTCATGGTTTCAGTTTGTGTGTGCTAATCAGATCTTATAGTCACATAAACACTAATGCATCTTGGTATAAGGAAATCAACAACAATATTATCATATTGCGATAGTGTGTGATAAAGTTATGGCTGTTCCTCTCCTGTGTCTAAAACTAAGACTGATTTCTTTTCCCTCTGTCAGGGGAAGAAAGCAGAGCTGAAATCCTATATCATCGAGCTCAGTAAAGAGTTCTCCATCCTGTCCCAGTTCACCAGCTTTGTTGCTATTGAAGAGAGAGTAAGATTACTGAAGCCTGGCAGATTCATTTCTTTTATAAACACTTGGAAGATTGTTGCACAATATTTCACATCACATCACTTTAAATTATTAATTACATGAGGATCTCTGACCTCAGCAGGTGTACATTGTTAATATATGCAAATGTACTATGGTCTTAGTTACCAAACATCACCTAACTGAACACTGTGGTTTTTAGATTGATGTGTTAGATCAGTGGTCCCCAACCCCGGGCGGGTCAATTGGTACCGGGCCGCAAAGAAAGAATAAATAACTTACATTATTTCCGTTTTATTTATTATCTGATTCTAAACAATGTTTTATTTTGAAAATTACTGGATTCTCTCCGCCACATCTGTATATGACTCACTTTTGATGCATGTCAAGATGCTTCCCACAGTCACATGTCTTCCCTCCATCCGATACCTTCTTAAAGGAGCTGCTCCGGCCGTTAACACATAATACACACAGTGGATTCACGTTTATAGTTATATTTAGAAAATACCAGTTTTTTATGCCGGTCGTATCATTTTATTTTATTGTATTTATCTGCCAGACCTTAAAGACCGGTCTGTGAAAATATTGTCTGACATTAAAACGGTCTGTGGTCTGTGCAAAAAAGGTTGTGGACCGCTGTGTTAGATCACCTTTGTCAAAATATGATAGTTGTTATAACAGCAGAGGAGATACCAACCTCATGGAGGTTCAACAAAAACATACGAGTGTGATGTTCTGGTGTCTGTAAACCTTTGGCTATATATATATATATATATATATATATATATATATATATATATATATATATATATATATATATAATGTGCTATAGGCTTATGTGTTGCTGTACTGATAAGGGCATCGTTTAATAACAAATCTCATTCATTTTTAAATTTACACATGTTCAGTGTCAGGAAGCCTAACTGCAGGAATTTTATCTCCTTATTTCTGTGAAGGACGAGGAACAACCCGACTCCGGTTTTACTGACATCACTAAAATAATTGCAGAAGAAGATGTGGATGTTCTTTCTTATATGGGCTGGAGCTCTTTCGAACAAGAACAGGTATTTCAGTTAATTTATTGCAATAGGAAAAACTATGCGGTTTATTTATAATGCATTTGAATAAGATACAGTGAAATTATACACAAACATGAAAACACAAGTAACTGAAAAAATGAGCATGAAGCATAATGAAATAACAGTTCATGTCTATCAAAAGAGCACAAAAAAAAAAATTTGTTTCATCTTCAGAGCTTTACAAGTCATTTGTTTCCTACAGTATTACTTTTTCTTTAGAATTTATCTGCACTGCTGCAGGTCAGTAATAAACAGGTTCGGGTTCAAATCAGTTTTAGTGTATTTGTAAAGAATTCAGTTTGATAAGTGGCAAAATGGCTTTTTACTTTTGCCTGACAGTGTATAACAGTTAAATAGTAAAGTCACTATTATATAGCTAGCTCGTATTATTTATGCTTTATTTATATTTAACTTCCCGTGTGTGTGTGTTCTACTTTTTATTTTGTAGTGGAATCGGGAGTCAGATGAGGAAGTTGCAGCCTCATCACAGGTAAGATGTCACAAGTAAAGGAGTATTAGGCTTAATGTATGGAAGACAATGAATGGATGCCCCTGTGTGTTCTGCTTTTTTTATTTATAAATGTTTTGTTAACAGGGGAGTCAGGAGTCAGATGAGGAAGATGAAGAAAGTTCAAAGGTAGGATGTCACAAGTAAGAAGTATTAGGCTTAATGTAAGAAAGACAATGATTTTTTTTCTCCCCTGATAGTTCTACTTTTTTTTTTATTATAGGGGAGTCAGGAGTCAGATGAGGAGGATGAAGAACGTTCAAAGGTAAGATGTCACAAGTAAGAAGTATTAGGCTTAATGCAAGTAAGACAATGAATTTATCCCCCTGTGTGTTTTGCTTTTTTTTTCAGTCATGTCAGGAGTCAGTAGATGATAATGAGTATTACCAGGTGGGATGTTAGGCTTAATGTAAGAAAAACAATGAATTCATACCCCTGTGTGTTCTGCTTTTTTATTTATAAATGTTTTGTTAACAGGGGAGTCAGGAGTCAGATGAGGAGGATGAAGAGTGTTCAAAGGTGAGATGTCACAAGTAAGGAATGTTAGGCTTAATGTAAGAAAGACAATGAATTTATCCCCCTGTGTGTTTTGCTTTTTTATTTATAAATGTTTTAAGGAATGTTAGGCTCAATTTAAGAAAGACAATGGAAAATATTTTTTCATAATTAGCTGGAAAATGACTGTTTCATAAAGTTTTAGGTTTATGCCTGTTGATAAAGACTGTAGTTACATCCAAAAATATTGGTATCCTTTGAAGGAATGATCAAGAATTGTTCTAAAAAAATACATATTGCATTCAATAAATTGGGTTTTTTAAATGAAAATTGTCAAATGTATTAAATGAGAGTTTATTGCAAACCAGCTGTGTTGACCCTGTATGTCAGACTTTTTATATTTCTGACTGTTTAATAATGATTTCTTTTGTCTATTCTTTTTCTGTCTTGTCTCCACAGGAATATGATGATGTTCAATTCTATGACTTTTTGAAACTTTCTGAAATTTCTGTTAGTTCTTCATTACACATGACGGAGGAACAGAGTGAAATAAGTGAGGGCTGCGCTTTTGTCAGACCACTCAAATCTTTTGGAAGACGCATGCCTGCATTTGAATGTGGTTCATCTCCTGATACTGTTTGTCCTTCCACTAATGACATTATCCCAGATTCTTCACCTGCTGATATCGATATTGAAGTTCCTCGTCATCATTGTTTTCAGCAAAAATCTAAGAAAGCATATGAACCAAAAATGTGCTCTCTTGCATCAATGGACGTACTTCCTCCTCGTAGTAATGATAGTCTGGCTTCTAATACTTTTATGCTTTCCAGAGCCATTCCTTGTAGTGGTTATCTCAGAGTCCCTCCCACTTCTATTGATAGAAGTGGGAGGGACTCTGAGATAACCGCTTCTATTGATAGTCTCAGAACAACTCTTCCTAGTCCTTCTCCCGGAAGTACTGCTCTTGCTCCTGCTGCTCATCTCGACCCCCCTTATGTAACCCCTGTTTTTGGTTTTGGATCTTCTGGATCTTCTGTCCCCCCTTGTGGATTCGGAGCCTCAAGTTATTCTGCTCGTTCTTCTAGCTCTGATTTCAGAGCCACTAATGCTCCTGCAATTGTTCGTTATCATTGTTCTCAAATAGGTTCTTCTGTATCCATGGACACTTCTCTTCCACGTTTTGGCATGGGATTGCCTTCTATAATTTCCCATGTTGAACAGTCTGCTCCTCCCCATGCAACTGTTGACTTTGGATTCCCTCCTCCAACTTCTACTGTTGGAATGAGAGGCCCTGCTCCTCCACCTCCAGCTCCTGCCTTTGGATTTACTCCTCCAGCTTCTACTGTTCAATATGGAGACCCTGCTTCGCCTCCTCCAGCTGGTGCCTTTGGATTCCTTCCTTCAACTTCTACTGTTCAACAGGGAGCCCCTGCTCCTCGTCCTCCACGTGTTTGCTTTGGATCAGCTCCTTCTGTTTATTCTCATCCTCCTGCTTTTTTGGAAGACCCTGCTCCTGCTTTTGATTCTGATGCTTTTGCTAGTATGCCTTTGAGACTCCATCAGAAATCATGTAAGTTCTAGCACACTGCTTCCTTGACATTTGTAAATTTACATTTACAGGATAACCCTTTACGATAAAATCATTCCATTCTGTTTATAGTTTCTGGCTTTAACATTCAGCAATCTGCAACAATTCCACAATCCAAAATTATGAGGCTATCTGCAAAAAAGATATGCAGAATTCCAAGAGAAGGCTTTGACCAAATGCTGAAAGACAGCATAAGTGAACAATCCAGTCAACCTGAAAGGATCAACTGGGAGGATCTGTTTAATCTTCAACACCAGGTACATATGTACATAAGTAATTTAAATTAATTTAAATTAAGGACAAGTGAAATAGAAAAAATGCATGATATTTAATCTAATGCTAAAGAGTGTTTTAATAAAGTTTAGTTTAGAACATTTTTCATGTTTATATTCACAGCTATACCAGGTGACATCTAGGCAATGTTCACTGAGTCAACTGTTAAAATCACAGTAGCCTAATTTCTTACTGTGTTAACCAGCGGGTGGCCTAATTTCTTTTTTCTTTTTACACAGGATGGGTATTGGGAATGTACTGGGACTCTAAGTAGATTCCTAGGCCTGGATGTAGACTTCTTTGCTAATGTCTTCCTGAAAGAAAAAGGCATCTGCTCTTTGGGTAAACAGAGTTTATATTTTTTTAAGTTTACTTTTCAGTCCAACTGATCACTTTGATCATCCTTAAAAAGAAATGAGAAGGAGACAGTATTGAAGGCAAATACAATATTGTCACTGTGAGGTGTTGAGAGTAATAGCAGAGGAGAAAACCCATCTATTAAAAATTTTCAACGTTTGTTTGATTGGGTTTAGCTGTCGGAATATATCTATATCATATGAGGGAAGTCAGTCAGAATAATCAATATATTCACAACTAGTCCCAAATATTATCAACTAACTTAATACACTACATTGACGAATATTTGGGGACACCTGGCCATAAGATTGGGATGTGCTTTTTGAACATCTCATCCCACATTTATTCCCCATTTGCTGCATTGTCATGCTGGAACGGGTTTCGGTTTCCTAATTCAAGTGTAGGGAAATTTTATTGGCACCGCATTCAGTGACATTCTTATACTTTCAACTTTGTGGTAACAGTTTCAGGAAGAACCTCATCTTCTTTCGGCTGCTCCCATTATAGGTCGCCACAGCGGATCATTCATCTCCATACCACTCTGTCCTCTACATCTGCCTCCTTCAAACCAACTACCTGCATGTCTTCCCTCACACACATCCATAAACCTTTTCCTCGACCTTCCTCTTCTCCTTCTTGGCAGTTCCATCCTCAGCATTCTTCTACCGATATACCCCATGTCCTTCCTCTGCACATGTCCAAATCATCTCAATCACCCCTCCCTCATCTAGTCTTCAAAACGTCCTACATGCGCTGTCATGACTCGTTTCTAATCATGTCTATCCTCGTTACCCCCAATGAAAACCTCAACATCTTCAGCTCTGCTACCTCCAGCTCCACCTCCTGTCTTTTACTCAATGTCACTGTCTCTAATCTATACAACACCGCAGGTCTCACCACAGTCCTATAAACTTTCCCTTTCACTCTTGCAGATACTCTTCTATAACAAATCACTCCTGTCACTCTTCTCCACCCACTCCACACTGCCTGCACTTTTTTCTTCACTTCTCTAAAACACTCTTCATCACTTTGCACTGTTGACCCCAGGTATTAAGGTACCTAAACTCCCCCACCTTCACCACCTCTTCTCCCTGCAACGCACCCCTCCACTGCCTTCCCTCTCATTCACACACGTATTCTGTCTTACTTCTACTGACTTTTATTCCCCTTCTCTCCGGTGTGTACCTCCAGCTTTCCAGGCTCTTCTCAACGTGCCCCCTACTCTCACCACAAATCACAATATTATCCGCAAACATCATAGTCCACGGAAACTCCTGTCTAGCCTCATCCGGCAACCTGTCCATCAACATTCTCAAAGCAAACAATGCGCCTATGGTGCTCTTCCTCGGCTTGAAACCACACTGTTGCTCACAGATGGTCACCTCTTCTCTCAGCCTGGCTTCCACTACTCTTTCCCATAACTTCATGGTGTGACTGATCAACTTAATTCCCCTGTGGTTACTGCAGTTCTGCACTTCTCCCTTGTTCTTAAAGATCGGTACCAGCACACACTTCTCCATTCTTCAGGCATCCTCTCACCTCCCAAAATCTTGTTAAACAATCTGGTTAAAAACTTCCCTGCCATCTCTCCTAAACATGCTTCTACCGGTAAGTCATCTGGTCCAACCGACTTTCCACTCTGCATTCTCTTAATCGCTGCCCTTACTTCCTCCTTACTAATTCTATCCACTTCCTGCTTTAGCATCTAAACACAATCCAGCCTTCTCTCTCTCTCTCATTTTTCTCATTCATCAGCTGCTCAAGCAATGCATCAATACTCCCTCCATCTTCTCAACACACTCTCCTCACTAGTCAACACATTTCTATCTCCATTCTTTATTGCTCTAACTTGCAGCACATCCTTCCCAGCTCGGTCCCTCTGCCTGGCCTATCGCTACAAATCCTTTTCTCCTTCTTTAGTGTATAACCTCTCATACAGCTCCTCATATGCCTTTTCCTTGGCTTTCGCCCCATCCCTCTTTTCCTGCTGCCGCATCTCTGTGTACTCCTGCCTACTTTTCTCATCTCTCTGCAGATCTCAATTCTGTTTTGCCAACCTCTTTCTCCTTATGCTCTCCTGCACTTCCTCATTCCACCACGTCTCTTTGTCTTCATTTCTTTTTCCAGATGTCACACCAAGTACCATTCTAGCCATCTTCCTTATCACTTCTGCAGTAGTTGCCCAATCATTCAGCACCTCTTCACCACCACCGAGCCTCTGTCTGACCTCTTCCCTAAACCTCACACTACAGTCTTTCTCCTTCAGTTTCCACCATCCTATTCTTCTTTCAGTCCTCACTCTCCTTCTCTTCTTCTTCACCTCCAAAACCATCCTACAGACCACCATCCGATGCTGTCTAGCTACACTGTCCCCTGCCAACACCTTACAGTTTTCAATCGCCTTCAGGTTGCATCTCCTACATAGAATATAGTCCACCTGTGTGCACCTTCCTCCACTCTTATACGTCACCCTATGATCCTCCTTTTTCTTGAAATACGTATTCACCACTGCCATTTCCATTCTTTTCGCAAAATCTACCACCACCTGCCCTTGCATTCAAATTTTCCTTACACTTGTGGAGCATAAGCACTGATGACATTTATCATCACACCTTCAACTTCCAGCTTTAAGTTCATCAAACTGTCAGAAACGCTCTTCACCTCAACTACACTCTTGTACTCTTCCTTCAGGTTTACCCCTACACCATTTCTATTTCCATCCACACCATGATAGAACCGTTTAAACCCACCTCCAATGTTCCTGGTCTTACTACCTTTTACTTGGTCTCCTGAACCCACAAGTCAAGTCAAATTTGAACGATGTGTATTTATCCCCGGTGTGTATTTATCCCTGATGAGCAGCCATGACGACTGTGGCAAGGAAAAACACCACTAGATGTTATGAGAAAGAAACCTTGAGAGAAACCAGACTCAAAAGAGGAGCACATCCTCATTTGGGTGATATCAAGAGTAAAATTATAAATCTTAAAAAAAAACACAAAACACAGGAGAGTGAGAACTAACATGAGCACCAGAATGTAATTTTTGTTTGCACTGCAACAACACAACACAAAAAAAAACAGAGAAGCAAAGTCAAACTTGATAAGATTTCACACAGAACTCACAAATGAACTGGACAAAATTATTAGCACCTTGTTAAAATTAAAAAAAATAATTGCTTTCAAGCATGTGATGCTCCTGTAATTTGTATTTAGACACACTTGTGGTAACAGGTGTGGGCAATATAATAATCATACTTGCAACCAGTTAAAATGGAGAAAAGTTGACTCAACCTTTGTGTTGTAAAGAGTTGTGTGTGAACTTGAAAGAAAAAACTGTGGAAAAACATGAACAATCTCATCTCCAGAAAACTCATCTCCAGAGATCTGGTCCATCTCCAGAGTCCATCTCCAGAGATCTTAATGTTCCTGTGTCCACTGTGCGCAATATCATCAAGAGTTTTACAGTCCATGGCACTGTAGCTAACCTTTCTGGACGTGGACGGAAGAGCAAAATTAATATAAAAATTACAACAAAGGATTTTTCGAATGGTGGATAAAGAAACATATTCAAGCTGATCTGCAGACACAGGGTACCACAATGTCGGCTTGCACTCTTCGATAGCCATCTGAATGAAAAGGGACGCTATGGTAGGAGACTCAGGAGGACACCACTGCTGACACAAAGGCATAAAAAAGCAAGACTGGAGTTTGCCAAAACTTTTGTGACAAAACCACAATTCTTCTCGGAGAACGTACTGTGGACAGATGAGACAAAAGTTGAGCTTTTTGGTAAAGGACATCATGGCACTGTTTACAGAAAAAGAAATGAGGCCTTTAAAGAAAAATACACAGCCCCTACAGTCAAACATGGTGGAGGTTCAAAGATGTGTTGGGGATGCTTTACTGCTTCTGGCACTGGATGCCTTAACGGTGTGAACGGTATCATGAAATATTTCAGCAGGGCAATGACCCGAAACACACTTCGAAAAGCACTCAGTAATGGTTACAAACAAAGGGTAGAGAGTTCTGAAATGACTAGCAATGAGTCCAGACCCATAGAACACCTGTGAAGAGATCTCCCAGTTGGAGAAGGCATCAAATCTGAATGACTTGGAGCAGTTTGCAAAAGAAGAGTGGTCCAAAATTCCAGTAGATAGGTTCAAGAAACTCATACATGGTTAAGGGAAGCGATTGATTTTAGTTATTTTTTTCAAAGAGGGTGCTAACTAATATTAAGTTAAGGGTGCCAATAAATTTGTCCAGTGCATTGTTTGGGTTCTATGTGGAATTGTATCAGATTTGACTTCTCTGCTTTTTTGTGTTGTTTCAATGCAAACAAAAAGAAAAAACGTGAGTACCAAAACATTTGCTACTGCAACGATTTTCTGAGACAATAGTTGTATTTTCTGACAAAATTGCAAGGGTGCCGAAATATTTGTCCATGACTGTATCTACCTTTCTTCACTCGATCATATCAGCTATCTCTCTCCCTTTACCAGTCATAGTACCAACATTTAAAGTACAAACCCTAACCTTCACTCTCCTCCACTTCTCCTTTTCCTGCTGTCTCTGTAGACGTCTTCCTCCTCTCCTCATTGTTCGGCCAGCAGTAGCCCAATTACCACTGGTACCCTGTTGGCTAACGATACCTGTGGTGACCGATCCGATATGAATTTCTGATTCATGGTCCGCATATTTGATTTGGCACGTTTTACGCAGGATGCCCTTCCTAACGCAACCCTCCCCATTTACCCAGCCTTGGGGCCGGCACTAAGTGTGTGCAACCCTAATGGCTGTGTTTTCAGGATGAACCTCGTATGGTTGTAAAAGTTATTTTCATTTCCTGTTCCTTTAAGTTGTATTTGTTCTGATTTATTCAGGCGCAAAGGCTCAAGCCGACATCTTGAAGCTGGTAGCTACGCTGCTGGTGCTACAGTTGATGCGAGTGATGAAGATGGCAGACGGGAAACTGTTCCAGACTCTCTTCCGCCTCGCTGACCACCCAGAGCCCAGGCAGGAGGCCCTGTTAACTCTGCTTCATTTTATTTTCTAGCAGTGTTGGAGTTAAGGCATTTTGCTCATGTCCTATTATAATGTGTTTGTGGTGTAGGCCAGCCTGCTGGGAGGCGGTGAAGAGGGCAGTGGAGTGGGTGTGCTGGGCAGACAGACAGTACCCATGTGTATGCAGCAGACTGGAGCTTGGCTTGGATTGGGAGTCCTGCACACGCCAACTGCTGAAAGTGGATTCACTGCCGCCCTTCTCAACTCTGATCCCATTGCTCCAGAGAAGCACCCCAGTTATGTAGAATCCACACTTCCACTAATTTTCTCGTTTTTTCTTTTTCTTGACATTATTTTAATTATGTTACATTTCTTATTAAACGAAATACTGTTAGTGCATGGATTGATCATTTTGGAGAGTATTGTACTTTTAAATTAACAATGCGTTATAAATCGTTTTTAAGTAATCATATTAGTGGTAAATAAAATTCAACTTATTTCTGTGTGGGAACGACGTTTTGTTTTTGATCTTCTGGTTCTTCATCATCTGTTAATTTTGTTTCTTTTTTGTGTTTCTTATTACTAGTTATTGAACTGATGTATCCTGAGCATTGAGGTTGGATATTGATTGATATGAGTTTGGAATTTTAGCAAGTATTTTACCTGGTTCTGAATCTGCATTTAAATTGGTTGTGACAAAGTTTTATGGAAACAGTTTTTCTCCTCTGTGATTCTCTCCATTCCACACATTTGGATCATCTGTTATGCTATAACAATACATACATACATACATACATACATGTTAATTGTAAAATTATAGCTGAAATGATGCACTTTAAAATGTCATCAATGTAATGTAATACAGAGCAAATAGTAAACTTGTCTATTTTCTGCCTTGTCTTGCATATGAAACTGTTATTAAGATTTATATTGTGGATGTATGTACCTGTCAGCCAGGACAATGACGACCTCACAGCCTTAAAGGTGAGCTCATTGTCCTTGGCTGCTTCCAAGTCGTAAAGAACACGCACTTTTGGTGTTTCTTTAATTATACTGGTATTAAAAGGTCAGCTGCCAAACAAAGTGGTGGGGTTTCTGCTTGTTGCTTCTGCTCCTGCAAGGATAGCTCACTGAGTGCACAGAACCAGAAAAAAGGGACTGTAGCATTTTATTTTTTTCATTTGTAATATCAAGAATATTAGAATGCATAACAGTACTGTGTAACTTTAACAAAATGTTGTATGTATCGGTAAAATATGTGAGTATATGTCTTTTTATTTAAAGTACATATTTATTTTGATAATCAGGTAAAACAAATATAATATATAAACTATATACTCAGAAAAAAGAAACAAAAAAAAAAGAAAACACTATTAAGAGAGTTTCAAGGCTCTGGAAAAACATGCCACACAATGCACAAGCCAACTTTATCCTATATGAAATATTTGCATGTGTACCAGTGGGGAAAAAAATGTGTGAACCTTTGGCAACATGTGAAGGTGGATTTCATAATGCCTTGAAATTCCATGTAAGCTGAAGTAAACATGATAATGTGAAAAGTCTGAGTGAAAGTTATTACAGACATAATCTGAAAAA
Organism: Silurus meridionalis; assembly: GCF_014805685.1. Lineage (NCBI taxonomy): Eukaryota > Metazoa > Chordata > Actinopteri > Siluriformes > Siluridae > Silurus > Silurus meridionalis. The sequence continues at coordinate 11,914,968 of NC_060886.1, forward strand.
GTAATTGGATTATTTGCAGTGAAATAAAGACAAGGAAATAAAATACACCAAACATGACATGATAGACCAGGCGTTAGGAACCAGGAGTAAAACGGTGTCGTTTATTGGTTTTAAATATGCAAACACAAGAGATTATAAAATGAGACTGCAGGAAATGGCAAACTTAACTGAGTGCTTCACCCGAAGTGTAGCCAGTGAGTGAAGGGAAAGAGGGGCCTTATAAAGGGGACGGGAGAATGGAGGACAGGTGTAGGTGATTAGTTGGAGGGAGAGGCTGAGCGAGAGTGTTGAGTGTTAAAGGGAAGTGTGACTGGTGGCTCTCTGACACACTCACTGATACATGTTGAATTTAATGTAATGATTTGGATGAAAGAAGCCTTGAGCACAATACAGGTAGCCACCAAAATATTGTATTTTTGAATGCGCATTAAGAAATAATATTGCTAATGATAATTTTGTGAAGATCTGAAAGAAAAGAGAGGCCAGTTGTACATTGGGTGGTTTAATATTTATTATTGCACATAAACATAATTGTACATCATTTTGTTATGCAGATCTTTAAATAATCCTCTCAGAACTAAGTGTGTAGTTTGTCTGCTTGTTAATGTAGGATTTGAGCTTTTCTCAGGTATTAATGTGTTAGAAATGCAGTCACTGCAGTGTACTTGTTTAGTTACAGTAATGTCTCCTTGTGTAACAGAAGCCACTTTATATACTGTATAGTAAGAAGATGACCTTGGATAAAAGCACAAAAACATTCTGTGGCTCAGAAGAAATAAAGTTATATGCTAATACATTTGGCTTAGGCTGCCAAAACACACACACTGCATAGTGTCATAGATCTTAAAAAAAAAAACGTTGAATAATAACAAACACAGAAAGTGCAAAAATGAAAATCTTTTCCAACCATAAAAACCTTCTGTAGTTACTTACGTTTTAGTGTTCGTATTTATAGAACCTAAATCTTAAACAGCCTGCAGATGCAGAAATCCTTGTAACCAGATAACACTAACAAACAATGGATTTGTTTTTCCCCAAAGTTTAACAAAACGTATCTGCTCAAAAATGCCAGTCATATCTTTAATGAGGGCATGGGTTCAGAAAGGAACAAATGTGTAACAGATGTAGGAATAAAGAAAAACTTTTAAACCCATAAATATTGTAAAGCACCTGTAGACATATCATCTCAAACATCTCACATGGTAAAGCAACATGCCATTTGATAGAAAATCAATTAAATCCATATTACTTTTAAACTTGGCAGCACCTGAAAAACTTAAACAACTAAACTGTCACTATGTAATGTATGCGAGGGCGTGTCTGATACTGCATATCTTATTTAAATATTTGTATTTCATTTAAAATAAGAAAATAACAAGATAAAAATGAACTGAAAAATACCGCATTTGGCAGATGCTCTGTAAGTCCTGAGAAACTTACAGATACACACAACTGAGCAGTTTAGTGTTAAGAGCTTTGCTTAAGGGCCCAGAAGTGGCAGCTTGGTGGTGCTGGAATTTGAACTGATCTTCTGATCAGAAGTCCAACACATTAACCACTAAGCTGCCACTCCGAGTCCAAACTTATTTGGAACAATTATTAAGCCATGCTTGTTAGTTGCAGGTTCTGTTCACTGGAGTGATATGGCTTGTGCTTGTTTATCGCTATTAACAGATCATAATTAGAGTTAATGTGGGCAATTGGTCGAAAAAACACCTTATGAATAGATCTGGACTCCTAGCAGATGGAACGCTGGGTCTGATATTGTCCTCCACATGTCCTCCTCTGTCTCTGTTAGTGGATGATAGTAAAAGTGTCCCTCTTCCTGTCCGTTGTTCAGACTGTGAATGCAGCGTAATGCACTCTCACTAAGAAGCTTTGCTTTTTTCATGGCCTGCTCGTGCAGCTTCTCCTCCAGCATGGCTGTCGTCTCCTGCTCCACAAACGCCTCAAACACCGACTTGTAGTAGGGCTTCGACTTGCTCGTGAAAGAGGCGCTTAGCACCAGCAGGATGGACAGTCCCAGGATGATGAGCAAAGCAATAATCTGGAGCACAACGATAGAGGAAATCATCTTTTACTATGAGTGATGCTTTTATACGTCCTGAATGACATGTTTTTAGAAGTCTTGGTGTGCAGAGCTGATAAAGTTCTGTTACACAATCATGAGGAAAAGAAACACCAAAATCAATTATATATTCAAAAGGGGCTAAATGAATTGTGATCTCAACCAGCTTCCATCAACAAATAACCTGCACACAAATAAAATATTAGAGATTTTAATATGAAGTCAGCGGAAAAAATAAGACAATGTTTAGAAAATAATTACCCTTCATAATTCCACAGTAATTCACAGACTACTTGTGAAAACCTCAAAATTGTTTAACCATCAAGAAGTGTGACCTCTGGCTCACCATTCCCTTTCTGAATATATTTCAGAATATATAAAAAGTATTTTGTTTCTAGGACGATCCCAGTTGTTATTGTGATTCATTTATTTACTTATTTTATATCAAAATGCAGAAATGAAGGGGGTGCACTTTCTTTTCCCCCATAAGTTTGTGATGTATAGTAAAGCTGCATGATGAGAATAAAATAGCAAATTCTAATTGGGACCAAAATACTGTATTTATATACTCTATATGAATATTTACATATTAAAAGAAGCAGATGACCCACTGATGTGTGACAGTTAATTGTGGTCCAATTAGTTTGATGACTTGTAGAACAACTCGTCATGTGACCGTGGCATTATAGAACAATGTAAATAAAACCTTTCACACTACTAAATGTTTAATAACCATGAAAAATAGTATTAGAGGATTTTTGTATGTGGCAGGCTTCTGCAATTAACGTATTCTTCCACAACATTGTGATAACGAGCAATAAGATGATATAGAACACTGATTCTGAATATGGGGTCCATAAACAATAGATCATTTATCCATTCATCCATTTTCTATAACGCTGATCCTAAACATATCATATTCATTATTTCTGAACTGAATCATCTAAAGAGAGACTTTAACTTGTCGCATTTACAGTGAAATACTTTCTTCGCATATCCCAGCGATGTTAGGAAGCTGGGGTCAGAATGAAGGATCAGCAATGATACAGCGCCCCTGGAGCACAGAAGGTTAAGGGCCTTGCTCAAGGGTCCAAGAGGTGCAGCTTGGCAATACTGGGGTTTGAACCTCTGACCTTCCAATCAGTAATCCAGAGCCGTAACCACTGAACTCCCACTTCCTATTAAATCTTAATAAGTGTAATTAAATGCTGAAAAAATAATAAGAACAATAATGCTCTATGGCTATGTACAACAACAACAACAACAACAACAACAACAAATATTTAGGAAGAATTTCTCTGACAGTTAAAGAGAATACTGAGGTTACCCACCCGAGACTCACTGCTGTATTTCCTAAGAGTTTCTGCTTCTTCAGGAGTTGGGAAATCCTTGCAGGCCAGCTGGTGTTGTCCGCTCCCATTGGCGGCCACAGTGCGGATACAGACGTACCAGTCACCGTCAAGTAGCGCGGCCACGACCCACAGAGCCGAGGCGCAGAAAACCCTCAGCAGATAATCCCCAATGAGCGCGCAGCAGTGGCGCACGTCTGCACCACACCGGATCGGCCTGCAGCAGCAGCATCTGCCCTCTGCACGCGCACAACATCTGCACACGTAGCACTGGCACAGTCTGAGCAGCTGCGTGTCCACCAGGCTCAGGGTGAACATCAGGATGCCTACAGGAAGCAGCAAGTACAGCCAGCAGTGCATTAAGGTTTCCTCCGGACTCGCGCATGGACACGTGAATAAATACTTAAAAAACACAACAGTAACTAGGACAGTGAGTGCTGTCTTCACTGGCAACTTTCTCACTGGGTCTAAACTCGGGAATGGCGAATACCGAGCCATGATTGATTTATAGAATCAGTAATGTACAAGCTATAAGCAACTGTTGTTTTAATTGTGACGGTCTAAACACAAATCTAGTGCAGGGTTGCCAAATCCTCATATCACACCCATTTGCTCTGTTCTTTAAGTCCGACATTATTAGTCTTTTTCAGATTTGCCTGCGTTATTCATTTACACGATTTATTCGCATTAAGGTCGTTTTTTATTTCAGTAACATCACAGAATTTACTGTTATACACCCGAATGAAACTGTTTCCTGACGTCTTAGGCTCCTGTCAATACACTAGAAAGAAGGCAGAAAGGATTTAATTAACTTGTTTAATCAGTGTAGTGTTTATTCTTAAATACCTAGTCTTGCTTTGTTTAAATGTGGATATATTTGATAAAATGAATAGGATAAACGCCAAATGATGGATAGATTCCCGGAATAAACGATTGACGCAGTAAAAACAAGGACCTGGCAACACAATGAGAGGAAAAGGATGGACTCAGATTGAGAGCTTGTGCGTTTCATTTCCGCCCCGATGGCTTGATCTTATTTAGTGCCCTGCACTCTGCTCTCTATGTGCACTATGTCTACTACTGTCAGCTGCTCTACGCTGTTTAGGACACAGCCGTGTTCCATTCTGGAGAACTGTACATTACCTTTGAACACCTTTATTACTTATTGGTTACTTATTTACAGCTTAATGACAAAATTTTATGTATGTGTGTATGTATGTGTGTATGTATATATGTATATATATATATATATATATATATATATATATATATATATATATATATATATATATATATGTATAATATATAATAATTTAATTAATTAATTAATAAAAAGTAACCAATAAGTAATAAAGGTGTTCATTACTGTACATTAATTACCTTTGTTCAATGGGAATATAATAAAGCACCAAAGAATTAAAAACTTTATTTTCTTTTAAGGCATTATATGCATACAGTCGTGTGAACAAAAAAGTATACACTCTTTAAACAATATGTTTTTACGTATCAAAATGTAATTAAAACTCATCATCATCTGGTCCTTATCAGGTCAATGTTTTAAAAAATTAACCCAACCTGAAAAAGCCATTTGTGAAAAATTTATTACACCTCATGAATCAATAGCTTGTAGTATGTTCTTCATGTCCCTACACTGTGACTCACATTTCTTTACAATGTTGCTACATTCAGTGAGGTTTGTGGGTATTTGTTTATGCACAGATACTGTTCTGTTTTTTAACTATTCTGTTGTATATTTGCTGTGTGATTGTGATCATTGCTGTTAGACACATGGCCTCACATTTGAAATACTTTGGAATGTTTAAAAGTTCATGGTCAACCCATATATATCATATATAATGAGGAATAATCGTCACTGTAGAACAAACATTTGAAAATGGCCTTATAACCCTTTCCAGATTGATAAAAGGTACTCAGTGTTGCTCAGAATAAATCAACAAAATAGAGCAATTTGAGTCAAATATAAAATGTGCAAGTCAAATATGATATCTATTTTTATGTCACGTAGACTCAAGTGATAATCGCTACTGTAATGCAGCATTGAATTGACTGATGTTTGGTAAAGGCTATTGACACAGTTTGGTAACAAGTTTTCACAAGTAAACAAGTTCATGTTTTAAGAGTAAATAGTGTCTTGTTCTCTTTTTTGTTTCGACCCACAACTAATTGTTAAAGGATATCTTAAACCATGTCTGCCGTATGTTTATATTTGCCCATGCATCTGTCATCAACATTCTGCTTACATAGAAATAATTTGTTTATAATAGGTATCTGTATTATTGTTAACAGTATGAAACGTTTTATGTCACATGTTTTGTATCAATATCATTAAAGAATATTATATATATATATATATATAACTGATTGGAGATTTATCTCACAAACACTGAGTCTAATACAGTCTAATGTACAGTCTAACCTAATACAGTCTGCTGTACAGTCTAACCTAATATTGTCTAATGTACAGTCTAACCTAATATTGTCTAATGTACAGTCTAACCTAATACAGTCTAATGTACATTCTAACATAATACTGTCTAATGTACAGTCTAACCTAATACAGTTAATTGTACAGTCTAACCTAATATTGTCTAATCTACAGTCTAAACTAATACAGTCTAATGTACAGTCTAACCTAATGCAGTCTAAAGTACATTCTAACATAATACTGTCTAATGTACAGTCTAACCTAATACTGTCTGATGTACAGTCTAACCTAATATTGTCTAATGTACAGTCTAACCTAATACAGTCTAATGTACATTCTAACATAATACTGTCTAATGTACAGTCTAACCTAATACAGTCTAATGTACAGTCTAACCTAATACAGTCTAATGTACAGTCTAACATAATATAGTCTAATGTACAGTCTAACCTAATGCAGTCTAATGTACAGTCTAACCTAATATTATCTAATGTACAGTCTAACCTAATATTGTCTAATGTACAGTCTAACCTAATGCAGTCTAATGTACAGTCTAACTTAATACAGTCTGATGTACAGTCTAACCTAATACTGTCTAATGTACAGTCTAACATAATACTGTCTAATGTACAGTCTAACCTAATACAGTCTAATGTACTCTTAATGTGATTGACTTTAAGGGAAGTCTCTTTTCTGTTTGTTTAGTGTGATGATGAACATATACATGTGTTTAGCAGGACTATGTTAAACAACATGGACGTGCCAGGATTAAGCAGAATTAATGCTGTGTGTTTAAAAAAACACCTTACATCAGGCTTCAGTTATTTCACCTGAGCCTTATCAGGCAAGTCTACGCCTCTAGATGCCAATATTGACAGAAGGTGCTGCTCCCATGCTTCAGGGTGGAATTCAATATAAAGCAGACAGACCCAAGTGGACCCTTGCTGGTGTATATTTCTTCCTCATGTTATTGTCAAAAAACGGGTTGCTTTATGAGCGCTGAGGGAGATAATCAGCACCGATGACTTCAGTATGGCATCGATTGGACAAATTATCTTTTGGAGGTATTGTTCAGAGATTTTTTTGTATTTATTATTAACTGTAGTTTGACTGTTTGTATATTTGCAGAACTACTGTGTTATGGCACCAATATATATACTTTTATATAAACGCATACTTATTTTATATATACTCAGTATATATCATATACCAATATACAAACTTAGATGTTAATATAGAAAATACATCTTATTTTCGTCCCTTGCAGCATGATTGTTCTTATATTTGTAATTGCTGGAATCATAATTCTACTTCTGGCTATTGCATTTTCAGGTTGGATTAAACTTCATTTTTTCTCCTGGTCTATTTTTTCTATATTCATGAGTCTTGCATTCATGTCAACTGTATTTTTTTTACATTTCTGTGTGCTTCCCAGTGTCCCAGGGCTCTGTAGTGACTAATACACCATTTCCTGTGGGCAATCTGGGAAAGGATGTGATGCTAGGCTGCAAGTTCCAAACCAAAACTGGCCAAATTTCTTCTAGTGTGTCGATCACCTGGCAAAAGGACGGCCTCACTGGGGTAGTTTATCAGTTCCAGAACAACGCCGGTCATTTACAGGATCAGAACCCCCAGTTTAAAAACAGGGTGACTCTTTTTCCAGATGTTATCACCACAGGCAATGCCTCCCTTCTCTTAAGGACGGTGAGGATGGAGGATGAGGGAGTGTATCGCTGCAGTGTGACTGCTTCTGGAGTCACGGGTTCAGCCAGCATTCGCCTCAGAGTGGGTGGTAAGAACTTCTGAATGTCTTTAATAGTTAAGTTGTATAAATAAAAAACGCAGCTGAGCACCCGTGCTGCTGTTACTCACTGTGCATTTGCATTGTATTGTTTGCAGCTTTCTCAGCTCCCAATATAACCAGATCAGAGAACAACAGTCTGGCAGCCAACGCTCCACGATGGCTCCCTAAACCTGATGTAACCTGGTTAGACTTGAATGGATCACAGTTAAACAGCAGCACTCAGTTTTCTACACTAACGATGGGGATTGTGCAGGTTACGAGCAACCTCCAAGTCCAAGTGACTGATGGGATCTACACCTGTATCATCCAGAATGCTCTTGTCACAGCTCTCTCTACAGCAACAGTTACAGGTATCGGTTTCCTTTTTTTTTTTTTATTATTACATGATTGCAGGTACAGTGACACACACACACACACACACACACACACACACATTTGCATAAACACACAGAAATTACATTAAATAGACAATCGAACTCACCCAGAATGAAAACATTTACTCAGATGTTGCATGGTACATCCACTTCATATATTTGCTTTTTGCCATCTGTGATTAGTAAATAGACTTTTAAGAGAATAAGTAGTGAGGTATAAATGTACATATGAAGATATATTATATATAATATACATCATTTTGATCTTTTCATTTTGCAGGTAATGGAGTTTCAACAACGACTGACTTCACATTTAATTCATCCCCAAACATTATGAAGTCACATGTCATCAGCACATCCTTTATCCTTTTCTGTATGTTGGTACGGTGAAGGTACAACTTATGGCTGGTGGATAAGGCACAGACTATTAGCAGAGACATGATTCACATTGTGCTGTAAAACACACACACACACACACACACACACACACACACACACACACACACACACACACAAGGTTCTGTAAATAAAAAATATTTTAATATAACCTTTAAATAAACATCAGTAATGGCAATGAATAGAATTGTTTTATTTAAATTCCTGCTGTTGACGTTGATGATTATGTTAATGATGATGATGGTGATGCTTTTTCTTTGGTCTTTCTGCTGTGATGTAGTAAACCAGCAGATGGCGACACTGCCGCTCACCGGTCAGATGATCAGGTCAAAGCGCGTGGCACTATAAACCCCGCCCACCTGCCCGTACGCGTTCGCCGATTGGTCAGACAGCTAAGTTCTCAAATATCTATAACGTGAAAGCAGGTTGCCCGATCCGGTGTTTTATCGCGAGTCTATCATATAATCATAATATTTACATAGTATTTACATTATATACTATATTTTAAATTATCGAGTCGGATTATGACGTTATATTAGCGTTATATTAAGGTCTATTATACATGTTTTTTAAACCTTTAATAGGCGAAGGTTTTTTGCCTAATGCAAACAGTAAATCTATGAATGCCTGCAGTGGATTAACAGGGAAAATGTGAATGTGGGATTAATGTGCACGTCAAGTCACTGAATTTGATTGATTCAGTAATTCGTTTATTTATCCTAAGAATATAAAAATTGATGCACAGTGATGTAAAAAAAATAATGCAAATCCATACTGCGTGGTTCATCTTGATGCTCTTTCTCTGGATTGAGGTCTATGAAGTTACTAACATAGTAGGATGGATTTTTATTGTAATAATATTAACAATCTACTACAATGACTCAGGACTACAGGTTGCATGAACAGTTTTGCATTTAGTCACAAACAATGGCTTGCTTTTTAAGGGTAAACTTAAAATTATATGAAAAAAAAACCTCACATTTAATAAAATGTATTCTCTTTTACAACTTATAACCTCATTATCTCTGTAAAGCTGTTTTGAGTCAATGTTCATTGTTAAAAGCGCTCTACGAATAAAAATTAATTGGATTAAAACCGTTTACTTCTTTATGGGGGGGTCAGATGTAGGGTTGTGGAACTGAACTTGTTGTCAAAGGGTGTTTTTTGTGTGACCGATCTGGCAACCCTGTGAGTAGGTAAAACTTTGCTGAGTGTAGATTGATGTGGAGTGTTTGTAGGACAGACTTTGTTGGTGTAATAATTAGTTTAAAAAAAGGTGATTGGAGAAAAGATTTTACGATGTCGGCCAGTGTGAAAAAAGCTGCCCATGAAGAGGTGAAAGACATAGGAACGGACACCGAGTCGAACGGGAACGTGAGCAGCTCCAGGGCGTTTTGTCGCGTGTGTAAGCGCATGTACCGCGAGCCCAAGCTGCTGTCCTGCTTGCACACGTTTTGCGCGGACTGTATCCGGCAGCTGGAGGCGTTTTCCCCGCTGAGTGAAGCTCCGGCACGGGACCGGGACCGGGTGCGGGAGCGCGTGCTGTGTCCCGAGTGCGACAGTGTGGTGGAGCTGCCGCGGTCCGGCGTGGACGCACTCACCACGGACCACCTGGCACTGGACGAGGTGTTCATGGAGACCCTGCTGCTGGAGAAGTGCGCCGTGTGCGACCTGTGCGGGGACGCCGAGGCCCGTCAGCGCTGTGCGGTCTGCAGCCTCAACCTGTGTGACTTCTGCAGCCAGGCGCACAGGTAAGTACGCTCAAGTCAAGTTTATTTCTATAGCGCTTTTCACAACAGACATTGTCTTAAAGCAGTTTTACAGAAATCAACAGTTAAGGTGAATCATCATCTTCTTTCGGCTGCTCCCATTAGGGGTCGCAACGAAAACCTCAGCATCTTCAGCTCTGCTACCTCCAGCTCCACCTCCTGTCTTTTACTCAATGCCACTGTCTCTAATCCATACAACATCGCAGGTCTCACCACAGTCCTATAAACTTTTCCTTTCATTTTTCAGATACCCTACTATCACAAATCACTCCTGTCACTCTTCTCCACCCACTCCACCCTGCCTGCACTCTTTTCTTTACTTCTCTAACACACTCTCCATTACTTTGCACTGTTGACCCCAGGTACCTGAACTCCTCCACCTTTTCCAGCTCTTCTCCCTGCAACCGCACCACTCCACTGCCCTCCCTCTCATTCACACACATGTAATCTGTCTTACTCCTACTGAGTTTCATTCCCCTTCTCTTCAGCGCATATCTCCACCTCTCCAGGCTCTTCTCAACCTGCTCCCTACTCTCACCACAAATCACATCATCATCCGCAAACATCATAGTCCAGGGAGACTCCTGTCTGACCTCGTCCGTCAACCTGTCCATCACCACTGCAAACAGGAAAGGGCTCAGGGCCGATCCTTGATGCAGTCCAACCTTCACCCTGAACCAGTCTGTCGTTCTACTGCACACTTCACTGCTGTCACACTGTCCTCATACATGTCCTGCACCACCCTCACATACTTCTCTGACACACCTGACTTCCTCATACAATACCACAACTCCTCTCTTGGCACTCTGTCGTATGCTTTCTCTAAATCCACAAATACACAATGCAATTCCTTCTGTCCTTCTCTATACTTCTCCATCAACATCCTCAAAGCAAATAATGCATCTGTGGTGCTCTTCCTCGGCATGAAACCACACTGTTGCTCACAGATGGTCACCTCTTCTCTCAGCCTGGCTTCCACTACTCTTTCCCATAACTTCATGGTGTGACTGATCAACTTAATTCCCCTGTAGTTACTGCAAGACTGCACATCTCCTTTATGCTTAAACAGTTAAGGTAAATGGTGTGCATTTATCCCTGATGAGCAGCCATGGTGACTGTGACAAGGAGAAACTCCCTTAGATGTTATGAGGAAGAAACCTTGAGAGGAACCAGACTCAAAAGGGGAAACCATCCTCATTTGGGTGACATCAAGAGTGTGATTATAGTCTTTATACAATACAGAACACTGGACAGAGTGAGAACTAACATGAGCACTGGATTGTAAGATTATAAGTAATGTTCTTTCTACAGTCTTATACAGTCATTGTAGTTATAAAACTAGGAGCTACTGAGCAACTCATGAAATAGCTCAACATTTTTGACCATCACAGATCCAACACCAGCTTCCAGTGCGCTCACATCATTCACATCATAAAACTAAAGCTTCCCCATCTTTAGGAACAACCTGGTTGGGGGAAACACCCTTTTCTTTCTAACCTTCATACAACAAGGTTGAAATGAACTCGACACTGTGACAATAAAATATTCCCAAACTCAACACTATAGAAGAAACCATAGTTATGAAGAACCATGAACATGGATTTGGACTGTAATTCATATGAACCGTGTAATACAATGTTTATATGAATTACAGTCCAACTCCATATAAACACTGTAATTCAGATAAACATTGTATTACACGGTTCATATGAATTACAGTCCAAATCCATCTTCATGGTTCTTCATGACTATTGTTTCTTCTATAGTGTTGACTACAGGACTGCAGTTTGCATGAACAGTTTAAGCATTTAAGCAGAACAATGATACAACTATAATGAATGGGCAGCACCCAGATGATGATGGGTTCCCTTTGGAGTCTGGTTTCTCTCAAGGATTCCTCCTCTTACCACCGGATGGTTTTTGCTTTCAATTGTGACCACTGTTCATTGAGAATAAACTCATATTTTATAACTTCGTTATCTATGTGAAGCTTCCTTTGGACAATGACTATTGTTTTAAAAGCTCTACAAATAAAAAGGAATTGAAATTAAACGGTGGGATTTTTTAATCCAAGCCAACCTGGTGGCCTGCATGCACATTCCTAACATTCCTCATGACTCGGAGTCATAGCATTGTTTAGGGTTGGAGTTAAGCTTTACAGTATTTTTATTTGTTTGTTTGTTTTTTTACGGAACTGAACAAAATAAAAAGTGTCTGTCAAGAAAGTGTGGAAACACCTAGTCTTTTGTAGTAGTATTATTATTTTAATTTTTTTCAAATAAATATTTTTTTTTATATGAAATATATATGTACAAATGATGGTACAAAACCTAAAACTTACTTCTTTTATTAAAAAATTCTCCCACAGATTGAGTACACACTTCTGGTATTCGGACAGTCTGTTTTTTTAAACATTCACCTATATACTTTGCTATATGCCTAACCCAGACATTAGGGTTGCCCAAGCCAGTGCACTCTTAGTGCCGGTCCCAAGCCCGGATAAATGAGGAGGGTTGCGTTAGGAAGGACATCCAGCGTAAAACGTGTCAAATCGAATATGCGGATCACGAAAGAGAAATTTAAACCGGATCGGTCGAGACCCGGGTTAACAACGACCGCCACAGGTATCGTTAGCCAACAGGGTACCGGTGGAAATTCGGCTACTGCTGGCCAAAGGAGGAGGAAGAGAGGAGGAAGACGTCTACAGAGATGGCAGGCAAAGGAGAAGTGTAGGAGAGTGGAGGTCAGGGTTGGTACTTTAAATGTTGGTACTATGACTGGTAAAGGGAGAGAGATATCTGATATGATGGAAAGGAGAAAGGTAGATATGTTGTGTGTTTAGGAGACCAAGTGGAAAGGGAGTAAGGCCAGGAACATTGGAGGTGGGTTTAAACTGTGGGTTTAAACTGGAGGTGGGTTTAAACTGTTAAACAACGGTTTAAACATTTCATGGTGTGGATGGAAAGAGAAATGGTGTAGGGGTGATTCTGAATGAAGAGTTTAGTAAGTGTGTAGTGGAGGTGATGAGCGTGAAGCTGGAAGTTGAAGGGATGATGATAAATGTCATCAGTGCTTATGCTCCACAAGTGGGTTGTGAGATGGAGGAGAAGGAAAAATTTTGGAGTGAATTAGATGAAGTGGTAAAAGGTGTACAATGAAAGATTGATGATTGGGGCAGACTTTAATGGGCATGTTGGTGAAGGGAACAGAGATGATGAGGAGGTGATGGGTAGGTATGGTCTTAAGGAGAGGAATGTGGAAAGGCAGATGGTGGTAGATTTTGCTAAAAGGATGGAAATGGCAGTGGTGAACACTTATTTTAAGAAGGAGGATCATAGTGTGACGTATAAAAGTGGAGGAAGGTGCACACAGGTGGACTATGTTTTATGCAGGAGATGCAACCTGAAGGAGATTGTTGACTGTAAAGTGTTGGCGGGAGACAGTGTATCTAGACAGCATCGGATGGTGGTCTGTAGGATGGTTTTGGAGGTGAAGAAGAAGAGGAGGAGAGTGAGGACTGAAAGAAGAATAATATGGTGGAAACTGAAGGAGGAAGACTGTAGTGTGAGGTTCAGGGAAGAGGTCAGACCGGGGTTCAGTGGTGGTGAAGAGGTGCTGGATAATAGGGCAATTACTGCAGAAGTGATAAGGAAGACGGCTAGAATGGTACTTGGTGTGACATCTGGAAATAGAAATAAAGACAAAGAGACGTGGTGGAATGAGGAATTGCAGGAGAGCATAAGGAGATAGAGTTTGGCAAAACAGAAGTGGGATTTGCAGAGAGATGAGAAAAGTAGGCAGGAGTACAAGTAGATGCGGCAACAGGTAAAGAGGGATGTGGCGAAAGCCAAGCAAAAGGCATATGAGGAGCTGTATGAGAGGTTGAACACTAAGGAAGGAGAAAAGGATTTGTACTGATTGGCCAGGCAAAGGAACTGAGCTGGGAAGGATGTGCTGCAAGTTAGAGCAATAAAGGATGGAGATGGAAATGTGTTGACTAGTGAGGAGAGTGTGTTGAGAAGATGGAGGGAGTATTTTGAGCAGCTGATGAAAGAGGAAATTGACAGAGAGAGAGTGTTGGATGGAGATGGTGAAGCAGGAAGTGGATAGGATTAGTAAGGAGGAAGTGAGAGCAGCTATTTAGAGGATGAAGAGTGAAAAGTCGTTTGGACCAGATGGCATACTGGTAAAAGCATGGAGATGTTTAGGAGAGATGGCAGTGAAGTTTTTCTCCAGGTTGTTCAACAAGATTTTGGAAGGTGAAGCATGGAGAAGTGTGTGCTGGTACTGATCTTTAAGCATAAGGAAGATGTGCAGACCTGCAGTAACTACAGGGGAATTAAGTTGATCAGTCACACCATGAAGTTATGGGAAAGAGTAGTGGAAGCCAGGCTGAGAGAAGAGGTGACCATCTGCCGAGGAAGAGCACTACAGATGCATTATTTGCTTTGAGAATGTTGATGGAGAAGTATAGAGAAGGTCAGAAGGAATTGCATTGTGTGTTTGTGGATTTAGAGAAAGCATACGACAGAGTGCCAAGAGAGGAGTTGTGGTATTGTATGAGGAAGTCAGGTGTGTCAGAGAAGTATGTGAGGGTGGTGCAGGACATGTATGAGGACAGTGTGACAGCAGTGAAGTGTGCAGTAGGAACGACAGACTGGTTTAAGTTGAAGGTTGGATTGCATTAAGGATCAGCTCTGAGCCCTTTCCTGTTTGCAGTGGTGATGGACAGGTTGACGGACGAGGTCAGACAGGAGTCTCCGTGGACCATGATGTTTGCGGATGATATTGTTATTTGTTGTGAGAGTAGGGAGCAGGTTGAGAAGAGCCTGCAGAGGTGGAGATATGCGCTGAAGAGAAGGGGAATGAAAGTCAGTAGGAGTAAGACAGAGTATATGTGTGTGAATGAGAGGGAGGGCAGTGGAGTGGTGCAGTTGCAGGGAGAAGAGGTGGAGAAGGTGGTGGAGTTCAGGTACCTGGGGTCAACAGTGCAATGTAATGAAGAGTGTGTTAGAGAAGTGAAGAAAAGAGTGCAGGCAGGGTGGAGTGGGTGGCAGGAGTGATTTGTGATAGAAGAGTATCTGTAAGTGTGAAAGGAAAAGTTTATAGGACTGTGGTGAGACCTGCGATGTATGGATTAGAGACAGTGGCATTGAGTAAAAGACAGGAGGTGGAGCTGGAGGTAGCAGAGCTGAAGATGTCAAGGTTTTCATTGGGAGTGACGAGGATGGACAAGATTATTAGATTACTATATGCCTCTTGCCAAATGTGTTCTTTGCTAGTTGGAGATTTGATCCCAGAGCAGTTTAATAGGTACAGTGACTGGGCAGGCCATTCCACGATAGTTAACACTTTATCTGACTGTTTGCTCTGTAAATAACGCTTAGAGAACTTAAACGTATGCTTCAGGTCATTGTCTTTGTCTGGTCATTGTCTGTAAGCTGCAGTCCAGATGGAATTGCATGGTGTTCAAAGTATGAAATGTTAGAAATTTTGGTTCATTATTTCTTTTACAATTTAACCTACATGTATATAAGTAGTTAGCATGTTCTTCAAACACTAACAGAATATTGTGAAGTGGAATGTGATATAGCTACTTGTCTTTAATTCATCCATAGCCTATTGTTAGTGCCTGAGATAACAGTTTAATGAAAGTATACCGTTAAATAACGTTAATAAGAATACAGTTAAATGACCTAGTTTGTCGCATATAAACAAAAAGAGCATGCATTTCTTGCAAAAACAATAGAAAAATAGTTGCTTTTTCACACTTTTGACAGATACTGTATCCTACACTACAGTTCTAACTGGCGATCTTTACCTCATTGACATCGCTCTGCCACTAATTTCTCTAAATCAGGTCTCGAGATGGAGGTTACCAACCATACATCTAACCATTCAATCGTTTTATTTTATTCAAATTTTATTCTGGCTAGTGTCACTGTGGATTTTGAGTTCATGTTTGCGCTATTGTCATTTCAGTATATAGCTTGTGTACTTGGCGGTACACACATAAAATCTCAGAATTCAAATATGCAGTTTCTCCTGGACAGTCTGTTTATGAGTGATTTTGCATTACAGTGCTTGGGTGCTTACAGGAGAGCAGCAGGCTCTAGACATGATGTCAAAAGACATGGGGAAATAATTGCAGGATTGAAGAAAATGTGAATTGTATTGCAATGTGAGGGGATAAAAGAGAATGTTTGGGTCCTACCACATACAGTGAAATTAAATGTTTTTTCATTGCACCACAGCCGTACACAAAACTGCAAATACTGTGAATACACAGCCGTGTAAGACAAGTGCAAGACAATAAGTTCACATAGCAATAAACTCACAGACATGCAGACTGTGAGGTATAGGAAAGCTGTTGCACAATAGACTTTAACTTTTGGGTTTTATAGCAGAAATATAGATAAAAAGTGTCTAGAGCACTGGTTCACCTAGTTTACCTAATTGAATGTGTATGGGTAAAGAAGACCAGAGAAGCAGATGGAAGTCCATGCAGGCATTTGTCGAACATAAGATGGAACTTGGATGTTAAGCTCAGGATCGATGTTTGGAGATTGAAGCTCAGATGTTAAGACGGGGTCTTAAAGCTGTGAAGGGACAACACAACCTGCAGTACAGGAGGTTGCAGCCATTTGCACACAACAGTACATTATACCACCACATCTGATACACTAAACATATATCACATCTCATACACAGAACCTTTTGCTATATCAAGGAGCAAAGAATTCTGTGGCGCATGGGATTTTGTTGCCTTTTCAGAAGGGAAGTCAGTAATTTAGCCATCATTTCAGACCAATGAATAAAGAGAAACAACACAATTAGGGATGGACTCAATTCTCTGAAAATTAAAAAACAATCATGTGTGGTGTATACACCTAGTCCTAGTATTTATTACTTTTCTTTGTCTTCCTAAATTCCTGATGGTGATAAAGCACATACAGGGCATTTTGAGAGGAAGCAGAAAGTGTTTACCTTTGTGTTTACCCAGAGTTTACTTTTGTGGTTACCCAGAGTTTACCCAGAGTTTACCTTCCTGTTTACCCAGAGTTTACCCAAAATTTACCCAGAGTTTACCTTCCTTTTTACCCAGAGTTTACCCAAAATTTACCCAGAGTTTACCTTCGTGTTTACCCAGAGTTTACTCAAAATTTACCCAGAGTTTACCTTCGTGTTCAGCTAGAGTTTACCCAGAGTTTACCCAGAGTTTACTTTTGTGTTCAGCTAGAGTTTATCCAGAGTTTACCTTCGTGTTTAACCAGAGTTTAACCAGAATTTACCTTAGATTTAAGATAGTATACCCAGAGTTTAACTTTTGCAGAGTTGCATTGAAGGTATTAATAAAAAAATACTTAAAGGAACAAATTAACGTTTTTATTTGCTGAAGCAAATAATATAATTCTCAAACCAAAAAAACTCAAAGTAAGTCTGGTTGATGTCTGAAGTGCCGAGGAGTATCTAATAAAAAGGTTTTGCCACTGTATTACTGTAATTTCCGGACTATAAAGCACACCCATATATAAGCCGCACCGCACTGAATTTTTTCTAATATTTTCATTTTTAACATAAATAAGCCGCACCTGTCTATAAGTCTACGTCTAAGTCTAAGTCTACCTGTCTACACTAATGTACTTTACACAGGCTTTAAAGAAAGAAGTGAAGTATGTTGCGCTTCCTTTAGGAGCATAGCGGAATTTTGGGAATAGCATGCCACTGCATTTTTCCAGTATTACTGCGTGTGTTCAAGACGAGGATTATGTCCTTATTATTTTCTGATGCTCATTTCTAAGTTTCTTTGACCAACCCTTAACGCTGTTGCCAAGAAAAATAAAAAAGCACGAGATTTGGAAACCTGTCTGTGCTTATATGATTTCTGTTGCAACTGGAGTTAGCGCGCTCTCCCTTGACCCAGATTCAACGCATTACACGGCTTGTATCTAAACAGTAGCCGACCAAGAAAGTCATTGTTCACTGTCTTCCTCCTTCCTTTCACAACTATTTCTCTCTGGAGTTTATCTTTTGGCATCGTCGTGCGTTTAAAAAAAAAAACATTTTTTCTCCAGATGCCGTGCAGTTTAGAACACAGGTGAGGTGCGGTTTTCGTTTCCATTCGGAAATTTCATTGGTCTAATGTTATGGGGTTCAGTTCAAAAATACGGTACTTGTCAGTTACGCTCATATTTTTGTATTTATTTTTTCCCTTTATAGCAATTAGAAGTTTAATATGCAGGTTTATTTATTTATTTATTTTTTAAACAGGAGACAAAAGAGGACTTCCAGTCATGCCATTCAAAGCTTGGAAGAGCTGAAGCGCCAGGGCCATCTTTCCAGACCCGTGTTGTGTTCTCAGCACCCGGGCCAGGAGTTGCGTCTCTTCTGCGAGACATGTGATCTCACCATTTGCATGGAATGTGCTGCTGCTTTTCACAAGGACCATCGCTGCAGTCCCCTGCATGAGGTCATACATCAGCACGGCGACCGTATTCGAGAGCTGGTTTCCAGGAACCTGCGGCCTCGTCTTTTTCGTCTGGAGGAGGCATTGAGGTGCGTGCAGGTTTCCCAGAATGCTTTGCAGTCTCGGGCAGAGGCGATGTCAAATGAGATCCAGGCCTTTGCACAAGCCTACACCAACGCTGTGCAAACTCACTGCCGTTCTCTTCTGCACTCTCTGGAGGATCTGAGACTTCAAAGGCGCAATCAGCTCCAGCTGCAAAAGGTGCAGTTGCAGCAGGCATTGTGTGATATCCGTGGCAGTGTGGACTTTGCTGAACGCTTGCTTACGTGTGGCTCGGAGGCAGAGATCCTCAGTGTAAAGGGAGTAACCACAAGGCGGTTAATGAGCCTGATCGAATTGGGGTATGACCCACACTTGACCAGTGTCAGCCATGACATTGGTGGCAGTATCTGTTTCTTACCACAGGAACTTGCAGGTGACGTGGACGGATTTCCAATGGTAGGAGTTCTGCAGGCCAAGACCGTAGATCCCAGCAAGTGCTCCATTCAAGGAGAAGGTAAGGATTCAGGTATCACGTTTTACAGTTATAAAAAAAATAAAATAAATCATTTTCTGACTGATGGACTCAGCACTTATCCAAGGATTGTAAAGGTGGCCAGCAAATATTCTAGATACAGTAAAACCCTATTGTATGAGCAACTAATAGTACGAACAAACGAACGCACAAGCAAACCCACGCTGCCGGTTCCCCACTTTCGACCGAGGGTAGCATCAGTCGCTTAGTTGATCTCGTGTCGCTCAGTCGCTCTCGTTGTTTAGTGCAGCAAAAATGTAACTTTTTTTGCTATATTTTTGTTTCACTAGAAATCTTGTAAAATGTCTCCCAAGAAAATCAGTGATGGTGCTGGGAAAAAGAAAGTAAATAGAATTACCATTGAAACCAAGAAGGAAATAGTCGAAAAGTACAAGCGTGGTGTGTGTACTCGTGACCTATGTCAGCAGTATGGGGTGTCTAGCTCTACCATAAGCACCATAGTAAAGAATAAACAGAAGGGCAAGAGAAGGAGATTCTCCTTCCAAAAACTTCTTTCCTCTCTCACCATCCACCACCATCTCACACTCGCAATCAACCACTACCACATGGGTAAGTGTTAAATTATGTTTGCATTTTTATTAATTTATCTTTATTTTTATTACAGTATTTTATTATCTTATTATTAATAATGTATTTCTTTACGTCAATACAGTCATTTGCGGGGTATTTGTTTCTTAAAATAGGCTACAAATACTTTTTAAATGCAGAAATAAGCGATCGAATGAGGTCTCGGAACGGATTAAATCGCTTTTACATTAATTCTTATGGGGAAAATTAGTTCGAAGGTACGAACAAATGGACCTAAAAGCAATTTTCCAATCATCCAACAGGGTTTTACTGTACTACAAGTTGTGTTTGACTGTTCTTATTCTTTAACTAGGAGATTGGATGTTGCTCAGCTGGAGCTCCTGCTGTTATCACTTGTAAAAACCTATTCTGAACCATCCCATGAATGCCATTGTCTCTCATCAGTAGCTTGAGCTCAATTCTAAATGTGAATAATTTGTTTAACCATGGAGTCATGTGCCTGATCATTCACAGGGCTGCTTGATTTTCAGATAAAAAGGGTGTAGCACCTCAATGGCTACATACATCAAGAATACATTTACCTAGTCACGACTTTTCCAGTGTATTTTCCAGGTTGAATTTGAATTGAAATGTAAGTGTATTTCAATCGATGATTGCATTTTTTCCCCCCGATCCTGGAAAGA
This sequence comes from Silurus meridionalis, assembly GCF_014805685.1. NCBI lineage: Eukaryota > Metazoa > Chordata > Actinopteri > Siluriformes > Siluridae > Silurus > Silurus meridionalis. Next base: position 11,935,447 of record NC_060886.1, read on the forward strand.
AAATGTTTAGTTCCCACCTGTAGCTCAGGTGACACTTTTATAAGAAGCAGAACCATTTTTCACTAGCAGTTCCATCGTTTTCTTAAGGAGAGGGCAGTTCCAATTTACCCTGACACCATGTGTCTCTGCAGAGAGCATAAGGTGTAGAGTTTCATTATATAAAATTGTATTTGTTCTAAAAAACACTCTTGGGAATGAGGGCAATTCAGCTGAATTTCCAGGTAGGTAACACACACGTACCTGCACAGGATTAGAGCAAGGAATGGAATGATCATTGAACAAAGTGGGGACATTCATTGTTCCCATAAACCTTTTCATTCGGTGTTGTCAATCACAGTTTTTGTCTTACAGTTGTGTCTCAACATGTTCCATGACCAGACACAATATTAATATTATATTGTGCCCTCCACAATTATTGGCACCCCTGTTTAAGATGTGGTCGTGGACTTCTAAAAATTCTCCTTTTTTTTTTAAAACAACATAGAACCCAAATGCAAAAAAAGAGAAAAATCCAACCTTTCATTTAAGTACATTACTTTGGTGGTAAAAAAAAAATCATACATTTAGAAAAAGAAAAAAAAACTTGAAATCATGTGTCCCACAATTATTGGCACCCCTAACAATTCCTCTGAATAATGTAATTGTTTTTTTTTTTAAATATATTTTTCTGTAGTTGCTAAGGTTGGTCAGGGTATCTAGGGACTTTTAATTAGTAATTCATGATTTCCTGTTTCCCTGGGGTATAAAATGACGTGACACAGAGGCCTAATTCTCTTACCTGTTTGTCAACATGGCAAAGACAAGAGAACACACCATTCAAGTAAGGCAGATGTGTGTCGACCTTCATAAGTCAGGCAATGGCTACAAGAAAATAGCCACTCGCCTTAACTTGCCGGTATCTACAGTCAGAGGAATCATTTAAAAGTTTAAAACAACTGGAACAGTGACAAACAAGGCTGGAAGAGGTCCCAAGTTTATCTTGCCACAACGCACAGTGAGGAGGATGGTAAGAGAAGTAAAAAAATTTCCCAAGCTCACCGTCACAGAATTGCATCAAAGAGTGGCATCTTGGGGTCACAGAGTCTCCAAAACAACCATCAGACGCCTCTACATGCCAACAAGCTGTTTGGGAGGCATGCAAGGAAAAAGCCTTTTCTCACTAACACTCACAAACGTAAACGCCTGGAGTTTGCTAAGCGGTACTGGGACTTCAACTGGGATCGTGTGCTTTGGTCAGATGAGACTAAGATTGAGCTTTTGGCAACAAACACTCTAAGTGGGTCTGGCGAAACAAAAGATGAGTATGCCGAAAAGCACCTCATGCCCACCGTGAAGTATGGTGGAGGATCTGTGATGCTGTGGGCCTGTTTCTCTTCCAAAGGCCCTGGGAACCTTGTTAGGGTGCATGGCATTATGAACGCTTTGAAGTACCAGGATATTTTAAATAAAAACCTGATGGCCTCTGCCAGAAAGCTGAAGATGGGTCGTCATTGGGTCTTTCAGCAGGATAATGATCCAAAACATGTGGCAAAATCTACACAAAAGTGGTTCAGCAGTCACAAACTCAAGGTCCTCCCATGGCCATCTCAGTCCCCAGACCTCAACCCAATCGAAAACCTGTGGGGCGAGCTAAAGAGAAGAGTGCATAAGAGAGGACCCAGGACACTGGATGATCTAGAAAGATTGTGCAAAGAAGAATGGTCAAAAATCCCTCTCTCTGTGTTCTCCAATCTTGTGAAATGTTATAGGAGGAGATTAAGTGCTGTCTTGTTGGCAAAAGGAGGTTGTACAAAGTATTAACATCAGGGGTGCCAATAATTGTGGCACACATGATTTCAAGTTTTTTTTTTCTTTCTAAATGTGTGATTTTTTTTTTTTTACCACCAAAGTAATGTACTTAAATGAAAGGTTGGATTTTTCTCTTTTTTTGCATTTGGGTTCTATGTTGTTTTAAAAAAAAGGAGAATTTTTAGAAGTCCACGACCACATCTTAAACAGGGGTGCCAATAATTGTGGAGGGCACTGTAATACCCATATGTAGTTTCTCTCAGAAAGTAAGACTTGATTGTAGAAATAGCATGTTCAGTAATTCATCTTTAATGAAATACTGGGAAATAATCACATTTTTAAAGTAACAGAAATCTTGTTGTTGAGTGACCTGTGTTGTTGAGGTGAGGATAAAATAGAAACTATGGCAATGAATCTGTCTCTGGTTGTGTTGGAAAAAGCAGTAGCACCGTGACACCCTGGTTCCTTATTAATTCAGAATAATTATATCTCTGAGTACTGCAGTTGGCATGCAGAGCTTACTAGTAGTTCTTTGTGGTTAGTGTTTTAAGGATTGATAAATTGGATTGTCTATGAAGGAACAAAAATCAATAATTTTTTTTTCACCTCTTTTGTGCAGTTATGCATCTGCCTTTAATCTTTTTATTGCAATCTTTAAGACAGAGTATGAGAATCTGAGGGCAGCTGCAACCATAAAGGCTGAATTTTTCTGACAGCTGCAGAGAGAAATGTAGATATACGCGACCAGAGAGCTCAGGCTACATCTATATGAATCCCATTCACATTTTAAACGCTCTACATTCACACTGGTGCTTTCAAACATTTACCAACAATTCTCGAGTCCCTGTACTGTACATGCATGAGAATGTAAGAATTCATGTCATTTAAGTCAAGTCAAGAGTCTTTTATTGTCATCTCTACTATACACAAAGCTACATAAAGTGCATCGAGTGCAACCTAGTGCAGATGAAAAAAAGTACAGAGAGTGCAGACAGACAACACAAGACAAGACACATAACTCAAGATCGTGCCGACCAGTCAACCTACTGTATACTCTGAATATACAGTACTGTGCAAAGAGAACTATAAAAACTATAACCAAAAGTATATATGAACAAACACAATGCAGTGCAAAAAATAGCAGGCACCTTTTTGAACTAATGCAGCATGTGTGAACATTCTGTTCACTTCGAAAAATGCAATCTGAAGGTTGTACAGAGTGGCATTGTATAGGAATGTTACTTTAGTTTTCATGTATCACTAAAAGCTGTCAAGCTGAAGTTAGAAATTTTTGAAGTCCAGTTTGTCTTTATAATAATCAGGTTTATAAGATTTTCTCTTGAATCTGAACTCATTTGCAGGTGTCCAACAATGTATTGAGGGCCAAAAGCGTGAGTTCACACTAGTCTGCAGGGACTCTGCGGGGGAACTGATGGCCAAAGGAGGAGACTCTGTGTTAGTCAGTATTATCCACACAGAAAAGAAAGAGTGGTGAGTTTGAACTTGTTTTTTTTTAATATTTATAATTATATTTATAATTGCTATTGGCAAAAATCCATACCGATAGTTTTTCCAGGTTGTGTTAGCCTCTAGAAGCGAATTATTGACGCCACGTGCTGTTTATTTGAACATTTTTTTTAATATAATTTATATTATAATTATATATTATATTAACTGTTTTTATTCATTTGGAGTGTTACTTTTTGTTTCAGTTTGAATGCATGTCTTTTATTGTACTCCATATTTATTAATATAATATATTAATTTTTATTTCATTTAGCACATGATTTAGTACAGTTTTTTTTTATTTATTTATTTGTTTGTTTATTTATTTAATTTTTAAATAAAGTGAAATACTATTTTACATTTGGTTTTTTTAAATTTTTTTATCTACTATCTGTTAATTAATCGGTTATCGGCATGTACGATCCAACCTAGATATCGGTATCGGTAAAATCTGTCGACCTCTATTATACAGTTTTCTGAATATAAGCTTTATAGATCAATTTTATTTTATTTTTTATGTCCATTGTCCCAGCAGCTACAATCACTAACTAATTATGACTTTATGACTAGGGCTTTATGACCAGTGAGCACTACTGTGTCACATTCCAGACTACTGCAGCAACCTTTTATGGTAGCCATTTGTGGTGGAAGATGACTAGAACTAGAACTACCCTGTATGTTCGGATTGCATAAACTGTCATGTTCCAGCATGCCTTGAGATGACTCAGGATGATACAATTCCCCCATCTATTATTAAAAAGGCTTAATGACATAGTGTGGCTAATTCCAATAAAAAAAGCCAGGTTTGACTCAAACTTGTGCAGTTAATAAGAACACTTGTATAATCTCTATTAAATCTGCTTCATTATAGACTCTTGTGTTTGAAGTTGTTTTTATATAGGACATTTATAAAACATACACAGCACCTTTTGCCATTTCTTGCAGCAAAGTGGAGACAGCAGTGATTGATAATAATGATGGGTCGTATACAGTCTCCTACACGCCCAGGGAACCTGGATCCTACTCTGTGTGGGTTTGTGTCAAAGCACAGCATGTTAAGGTAACAGCTCGATTAGTAATAAAGTATTAATAGCTCAATAGGGGTGCAATTAGAGTGGGACCGATCCTGTTTCTGTTTTTTGTGCTTTGCAGGGTTCGCCTTTTGGGCTGACTGTGAAGAGAAAAATTCAGCGACACCGTGGAATCTTCCACTGCTGCTCTTTCTGCTCTAGTGGTGGCGCCAAAGAGGCACGATGTGGCTGTCCTGGGACCATGCCAGGTATAGCACACTTACATTCCTGCACAAATGGGTCTGGCTTTCAGGGTGTATTTCACTACACATTATGACATAATGTATTGTAGTTTTTAATAATAAAGAAATGCACTTCAGTTTGAAATGTTTAGGCCCTAAAAATTGTAATTAGGGGTGCCTCTGTTCAGCACTGGATTTATTTGTGATGTCACACTTCGCCGTAGTGGTTAGTGGCTCATATAAATGTAGAAACAAGGCTTTAAGAATTTTCCTTTTTCATAAGCATTTCTTCTTTCACCTTGTCTGCTTGGTTTAAAGACTATAATTTTATTGTGGCGGTTGTATACAGTGTTAAATCCCCCAAAAAAAGGAATGAAAGAAAGAAAGAAAGGAGTCGTACTGTTCTTTTGATTTTTTTTATTGTGGAAAGATGTTTTGTAAGTTTTCTTATATTTCTCTGCTCACCAGCAGTAAAACAATCATCATACTGTACGTACAGAAACATACAGAAACCACACTTCATGTGTTTGCGCGTTGAGAGCAGTGAACTATAAGAAACGGTTGAATGATAGAAACATCTTACAGTATAATGGAAAAAAAGTGAAGAAAAATAGAATCTTTACCCGTTTTTTATTATTAACAGTAAAATACATTTCAGCTTTATAAACTTGTTCCATATAATAACCATGTCTTTGTCTTTAAGGATTAACTTTCAGTTTTAATGAGACTTATGTATTACTTTATTAAAGGTAATGTAAACCAGATACTGTAAGACTGTAAGTTACTACAAGTGCCTTCTTAGAGAGATCAAAATATCCAAATGAGCCTTTTCCAGTTACATCCAGATTTTCTTTTACAATATTTAATGTTTGTACAGTCAAACATGTCTCAGCGTGTTTATACCGATTACTTTCTATGTAATCGGTATAAATGATCATTATTGATCATTATAATCAAACTCTTGATGTCACCCAAATGAGGATGGGTTCCCCTTTTGAGTCTGGTTCCTCTCAAGGTTTCTTCCTCATAACATCTAAGGGGGTTTTTCCTTGCCACAGTCACCATGGCTGCTCATCAGGGATAAATACACATCGTTCACCTTGACTGTTGATTTCTGTAAAGCTGCTTTGAGACAATGTCTGTTGTGAAAAGTGCTTTAGAAATAAACTTGACTTGACTTTCTAAAATTGTCTACTATTTTTTAGTTTAAATGCAGAATTACTTGTTAAACCATACGCTATTTTGTGTTTGTGATGCCTGGCAAGTGGTAATTTGCAAGCTGTAATAACATCATTTCCCACCTCTGGAGGTTTAACATGCATAGTCGGGGAAAACAAGACGCCTCCATGAAAGTGTTTGCTTGCTCTCTCGAAGCATGTAAAACTCATAAAAAAGCTACTTCAAGTGCACTTTTACAGTAATAACCCTGAGTGGTTATTGCTGCTGTTCTACTATAGTAACCTTCAAACATTCTTTAAATCATTACAGACAGTTGTGGGTATCCATAGCAAAGCTCAGTGGTGCTTCAAATCTTCATGATTAACTTAAATATAAATTGGTGATTAATATGACCAAGGTTTTAGTTTTAACTGAATAACATGTCTGTATATGAACAGATCAGCATTATAAGTGGGTTCTCTCTCACTGTAGTCTGTGTTGCTCTGAATTTTATTTCAGTACTCTAAAACTGTATACCCATTAAAACACTTTTTTTTTTATTTTAATAAATGATGTGTGTGTTTCAGGAGGGTTCCAGGGCTGTGGTCATGGCCACAAAGACCACCCAGGGAAGCCACACTGGTCCTGTTGTGGTAGTGTGAAGGAGAGCTCAGAGTGTTTGCGCAGTCTGGAGTCAGGCTCTCAGCAAGGACATGTCCGAACTGTGGAACTCTGAAAGAACAACCACACACAAAAATGCACAATTATGTCGTTCTAAAATGCTATATGGTGCTTTAAAACCTGAAAATGTCTTGGTATATATATTTTTAGACATGTCACCAGCAGGCCTGTCCGTGATGCAGTTGATCTCTGTAAAGCTGGATTATCCCCCTCTTTTGTTCACTTTTTTTTAACGACTTTTTTTTTTTATTTCAACTCTACAAGCATGAACCAGTTACACACAGATATTTAAAAAGCTTGAACAAAGTGCTGCACAAGTTTAACAAATCCTTGTCGATTTTTAAGTTTGTGTTCATGCATTTTATATTTGTACTTTTTTTAACCAAATACCTCGTATGGAGAGATATAGTGATAACGTATAACAAATAATTAATTTCTGGTTTCAAATGTGAATATATGTAATGCTGCTGTGTGTAATAAAGGGGCATTGAAAAAGTAGGACATATCTTGTGCAGCAATGGTGAGCAGCGTGCATTAGGAATTTGGCTTGAATATTCGGTCCCTTTGTGTATTCTGTGAAAGTACAAGTTGCATTTAACAAGAGTTGGAAAGAGCTTTTGTAAAATAGCTAGCTAAGAGGCTTTATTTTCTTGGCCTGGCCACCCAATAATACAGCATGTGAAGCTGTGTTCGGTGTTGATCTACTCGACACTGGCCACGTCGACAAAATGAAAACATCCATAAGAACTTTTGGTGCTACTCTTATCAACATCACTGTATTCTTGATATTTTATTTCATAACCGAATGCCTGATGTGTTTATTTAACTAATATTGTAATGAATTAAAATAGACTTGGTGTCACATAAAACCAATATGATTACATGTGTATCAATACTACTAAATGTTCCAAACTTCAGCTGTCTGAACAGTTATCTTTTTTTTTGTGTTCTTTTATGTTTACTCTGAACTTGCTTTTGGTTGCTCAGACTGATTATTGCAACATAAAATATACTGATATTAGTTGCAGGATATTTACATAGGATAGTTATGCTTCTGATCCAGGTTATGATGACAATATTGCACTTTAATTATTTAGAAACTCCCTTTTTTTATTTTTTTTTATTTTGCAATTCTTTGTGGTTTTTCCAGCCTGGGAATGACTTGTTAAGCAGGCTGGAAGTGTGGGAGATGCTTTTCTAGTCAACACCAGATGGCAACAATGCGCTATGGTTTTCCCTGCTACAGTGTTTCCTATTGTCCTGATTTGAAGTTTAATATACTTTCAAAACCTCACAATAAATGCTTGATTAAGCGTTTCCATGCCGAATGTCAGCAGGCTGTTATCCACATCTTCTGTTGAAACGCTATGAATTTTCACACAGGGACTCCTATATATTTATTCAGTGATATTATGAACACTTTGGAAATATCAAAATCAGCCTATAAAGAGGGTATTTGGATTAAGAGATCAAATCAGAGTGCCAGGAAGAGAGCATTGGGAAAACATGCAGACTTTTTTTCCCCCCGTTTTTTTGGTCGGATTGAAAATTGCTATGTTAATTGGAATTGCACAAAATTGGGCCAAGAGACCTTGGAGCCAGAGAATGTGCAATAGACACTGCAAGTTGGACAGCATATAACCATTTACTCGTGCACTCCCCTGCTTTTTCCACCCTGAGAAATATATCTTGAAGTGAAACTTATTGATGCACTGAATGTTTATAGTTATACTATAGTAATTATAGAATTACTAATTAATATCTACATTGTTTAATTGTATCATTTGCTTAGGCATATTAAATCATGGCCCACCTCACTGCTATCTACCAGCTGGTTGATTCTGGGTCATCCAACTAATCCATTATTTTAAACAAAGCACTGCAAATATAAGTGGCCTTATAATGCACCAACTAAGAACATTCTGGTAAAGAGCAGTCAACAAAGATGACTGCTCTCTATGAGTTAGAGCTAGCTATGACGCTGCTGTGAATGACCCATCTGAATGGAATCCAGCTGGTGGGGTTTGTTTAAAAATAAAGAACTGGCTTATCTTAAGCTACAGGTGTTTACCAAAGTCAACAGTACATTAGCATGATATGCAGCCTGCGTTCGCTGTCTTTGATTATGCCATCACTTCTTTTACTCAAGTTTGTTTGTTAGTTTCAATAGTAGTACATTGATGGGCTCTGGATCCACCTCAACCATGACCAGCTACAGAATATGAATGAATAATGTGTAAGTCAGCATTTATTTTGAGATCAATAACATATCTTGATTTTCGTGTGACTAAGATTGAAGACTAGCTATGACATGCCTGCTGGACCAACTTCAGATCGCTTTTACACTTTAAATCAGGGGTCACCAAACTTGCATTGGTTTGAATTTGAAAATGACAATATAAAAAAAAAACCAACAACAACAACTTTAAAATATGTTTCATGTTAGATTAGAGCTAGCTGGTCTCCAAGTTGATTTTTGTATGTTACGTAATTAATAATCTGTACAAACATGATGCAACGTAGTGCAAAATTGTTAGTGGCTTGTGAAAATGTTGTAAAAGCTATCATTTGAAAATGTAAAAACTTGCAGAGATTTATAAAAATAAAGTTTTACATATTGATATTGATCTGTTTCCTACCTTGTTAAATCATTGTTAATTATTGTGAGAAATCATTAACATGACGAATATCATTAATCATTAATAATAACATAATAAAAGGTAAATTAAGCAAATTTGTTATTTCAAAAGTGTGTATCAAACTGGTAGCCCTTTACATGAATCGGTACCCAAGAAGTAGCTCTCAGTGTCAAAAATGTTGGTGACCCCTGGTCTAAATCAATGAAGAAGTCTTCAATCCTTCAGATACTGGTGAGCTAAACCCCAAGACATTCATACTTATTATTAAAACTATATACAATATTGTTACTAATATCTAACAATCATTTCTTTCCCTTTTATATTTTCATGTTTTACATAAATTTTCTTTTAACCCAGTTATTTTGTCCTTTGTATTACATTTATTTATTTTACATCATTTATTTTCCTTATAGCCTATTCACACGGTGGCAATGTGCACGTAATGATGCAGCTACAGTCTGCTTAAACAAATAAAGAAATTAATTCACTACCCTCAAAAAGTGAGGTAAATCAGTGGACACCTCAGCAGACTGGAAGCTTATTTCTTTGACAGGTCGCCTTGTACAATGTGTCTTAGGTTTGTCATTTATAATTGCATAGAAATGCAAGTACATCCAATGCACATTTAAAAAAGACAGATCTGACTGTTTCGAGGTTTGGGACACACAAAAATTCGAGAGAAAGTGTAAACCTAAACTTTTTCTCTTCTCATAGTTATATGATCAAACATATCATGCTTACATGCTGTCTTTGCACCTCCTTGCTGCTGTTTTTTTGCACTACATTGCTCTGTTCTGTTTGTACTTTCTCCTGGGTATAGCTTTTACATTTCTCCTCACACAGTACTGTATATTTAAGTATACAGTAGGTTTACTAGTCGGCGCTATACTTGGTTTTTGTCTTTTGTCTTGTCTTGTGTTGTCTGTCTGCACTCTGTCTGTCTGTACTGTTCTTTTGTTTGCACTGTCTGCACCAGGCTGCACTCGATGCACTTTATGTTGTTTTGTTGTTTAGTGTAGCACCAGGGTTCCGGAGGAACGTTGTTTCGTTTTAACTGTGTACTGTGTACCACTGTGTATAGTAGAAATGACAATAAAAGCCACTTGACTTGACTTGACTTGACTTGACTTGATATCACTGTATGCAGAATCATGGATTTCGCCGGTTGTGGCAACCATAATTTCAGATACACAATCTTAAATGAAAAGAACACCAAAAGTTTGGAATAATGAGTCGATCATTTGTGTTATTCCAACAATCATATATTTTAACATGACAAACTAGAAATTGCACATGTATAGATTCGAGGTTAAAAACTTATACAATATACTGGTTCCATTTTGCTCTTGAACAAACTGAATGGCAGTCTGTAAGGGTTAGTGGAGTAATTGCTGTAACCAGTGAGACGTGAAAAGTTATTTCGTTTTCCTCGTGGTTGGTAATTGTGTGACCGTCCCTGTGTTTTACCAGGCGGCGCTCTCTGATGGGATGCTGGTGGAGGGCATGGGGCGGAGTCAGGAGCCTGCTAGCTGTTGCATGAACATCATGGACATTAGCGGGTGGCGGTGCGCAAGGCTGCAGGATGACACGGGAGGTTTAGAGCAGCTGAAATGTTCTCTGAGGATGCAGAGATTGTGAATAGTTTATTCTTTGTGAAAACATTGCGGCGGCGGGTCTGTGAGGCGGAGACGGTAATGAGCGGAGACGGTGTGGGCTGCAGGCAGAGACGGATGATCCTGCTGCACGTTTAGCCTGGACAGAGAGAGAAGCAGGGTTTCAGAGGAGCTCGTCTTAATTTCATGTGTTCGGGTTCGATGTTTTGTAGGAGGTTTTTGTGCTTTCCGAGCACGGCGTAGTGACGTACGTTCAGTCTCGGTACTGCCACGGCGTCGGAGGGCGCGCGCGGCGGGCCTGGGATACGCTCACGCGTGCGAGCGAACTCTTCCTTCGGTCTACGGTCACGTCGCCGAGGGGGTATCAATATCGCAAACGCTTGTAACGTTTGCGTGCAGGTCAGACCCACATCGACAGTCGTATTCTGCCAGTGTGGTCCCGGTGTCACTGAATGAGCTCGACGTATCTGAGGAGAAAAAAAATCCCTGAATGTCTTTTCGCTTTCAAGAAAACACGGGTGGTGAGGACTAAAGCACGCGCCCGCTATAACCGGCTCACTTACTCGGTACGCGTTATGAACAAGCTAATCTAGCTAGCCAAAGCAATCGGGAAACGTTTTTTTTCCTTTTCCCCCCTTTTTCCTTTGGATGGCGGACGCGGATCGTGGATGGAAACGAGAATTCGGGATTCCTCACAGTACGTTGGCAGCACGTGTTTATTTTGGTGTGTTATTTTTTTTATAACGGTGTGTGTGTGTAGTGTGTACCTGGACGGTCAGGTGTGACCGCGCGCACGCGCGCGCCTGCTCGGGACACCAGCTTGTGTGACGCCTACAACAGGCGGGCGGGTGCGCCCTTGCGCGCGCGTTCACACAGCTTCCTTCCAAGGGCTCCCGAATGCTAGTCAAACCTTTTATTGGGGAATAAATTGTATTATATTATAATGTCACTCTTGTGATTTAATTTGTAAAGTAGTAAGGGGTTATAATCGCTTCATGTCCTAATTTATACTCGAATGAAGTGGTTAAAGACTAAGCGAATTGTTTTTTTTTTTTTGGAAGCTAATAACGTTAGCTTGCTATCGGTTCCGTTGGTTAGCATGTCATGTAGCGGTGTGATTGAATAGCGGCTGTCAGGTAACTCGGATTGTATTTTCTCTACGTAGTTGAATTTAGCCTGTAATTTCCATGCGTAATGTTTTTTAAGAGTAACATTTATTATACATTGTACATGTATTGTAGATAAACCGTGCCCATTTAAACGAACCTGAAATTGCCATGGAAACTGAAGCTGGCTGTTCAGCCTCCCAAGACTATTACATTTATCATGGGTTCACATCAATTTTCCTTTTCTTTTTTTCCTCAGACCAAAATGATGAAAGTTCACTGATGGACACGGTCATCTTCATACCCAGGATGTACACATAGCATTTGGAGGCATGTTGGCTGCAATGAGATAGTAGAAGTGGTCTGCATGAGAGAGCTGTGACATTTGTCCCTCCATATTCCCTGTTTTGCTATTTGAACATGACCACGCAAGCTCTTTTGCCGCTCTCGGGGCGCAGGATACCCACTCTGTCCCCAGGTGCTTCGTCATTTCCCCACCACAGAGCAACCTTGAGGCTCTCGGAGAAGTTTATCCTCCTCCTCATCCTCAGTGCCTTCATTACGCTGTGCTTTGGGGCGTTCTTCTTTCTTCCAGACAGTTCCAAGCACAAGCGCTTTGACTTGGGGTTAGAGGATGTTTTGATACCACACATCGAGCCTGGGAAGGAAGGACGGCACAGCAGCGGTCAGGTCATACACGGACAAGGAGTGCATGATGAGCATAGACACAGGTGAGGTTTAAAATAAATTTGCTCACCAAAGTGTATGTTTTGTATCTGGGGCTGCTTGTGTGTGATGGGGCAGAATAGTGTGAATTTGTAAGGGTAATTCTTTTTTTTAACTACACTGATTCAGGTTCAGTTTTAGATACAAAGGAACATGGAAATGTATTGATAAAGGTGGGCCTCTTTCCAGGACTTGCATCACTAACTTGTGGATGAAACCAAGTTGTCGTGGAAAGACTGAACTTTCCACTCGTTTCCTGTGTGCTGATTTTTTCCTCTTTGTCATTCCAAATATATATTTATATTTAGAAGGTATTGGTTTCACCATACCCGTTATAATAAAACAAACTGGCTTAGACTAGACCTATAACCTGATTCGTAAAATGTTTTACGACGGCACACTTTACAGTCTGATTGTCAAGACTAATATAACTAAAGTAGACTTTACCCTGTACAATTTTGCTGCCGCAGAAAAAAATCGTACCTACCATGAGCCTTGGGCTGCATAATGTGACATGTGACTCACCAGCAGCTGATTTGGTGCCACTGTGACCAAAGACAATGTCATTCTTTCTTTTTTTATACATTTAAAAGAAGTGTAACTGCTGCCATGACACTTAACGAAAAGCACCAGTAGGACTATGCAAAATTCATGTGACAGCTTTATATACTGTAGTGGTAACGACGAAACGTGGGATTTAAAAGTAGTCAGGCTTGCCGAATTGTGTCAGCACAGAGAATATCTCTAACATATCGTCCCAGTTGTCTCATGCTGGGCGTTATAAGGCTTGTATCTGTTTGTGTAAAGGGATGTGGAAAGAAAAGGAGGCTGAATTACAGCCTCCAGTGTCCTTATTACGCAAAGCACAAAGCTTTCCTGTTTTTCCTCTTTCGTTCAGCCGCAAACAGCTGCTTATTTCTCCTCATTACCTTTTTAAAGCTTTGCCATGATTCTACCATGGCCTTGATTTTTTTGTTTTTGCGTGTCCCTGTTTTCTGCCCGAGCCTGAATCATGCTGATTGCTTACGTCAGCAGGACTGCATCATTTTCCTAGATGACAATCAAGATGAAGAAAAAATAACGCACATTTTCACACAATCTGTTATAGGATATTTTGGGGTTGATTAGCTAGTACAGTGTGAAAAATAATAATCGTTAAAGAAATTCAGAACATCATTACAATGCTGTGTTTGAACTGTATATAGAATCCATAGAAACCAAACCTGACAGAACTCATTGCCAGAATAATGCCGGCTTTGTACACATCAAAGGTGTACCATGGTATTTAATATATTGTAAAGCATATTGCAAGTGCATGCATCAAAGCACAGGATGGATAACAGATCTAGATGAGAGTGAGGGCTTTTATTCTCATTGAGTAAAGCACAGTGGTGCTGCCAGCCTCATACTGAAAGGCTTTTTTGCCAGCTGCTACAATCTGGACACACTGGTGTAGGTAACGTCGCAAAATCGATAATAGTACTTTTGTTCTATATACAAGGTTTCTAAATGAGCTATAAATACACTGCAGAAGTTGCACTTTCTTAAAGCTTTGTTTGTGCGTGCGAATATGTTTGTGCATGTATACCTTGATTCTGTGTCTCTATATGCAAAGACAAAGTCAATTAGATAGTAGTTATAGTTAGTTAGATAGAAATAGAGCTAAAAACACTTCATGAGTAGAAACCAGAATTGTACTGATAGACTGAAGAGCTGAACTGGACGTGTCCACTGATGTCATGCTGCTTTATGTCCAGGAAAACTAAGAGACCTTAACATTTATGATTAGTTTGTTTAGGTGTTTAAGGGACATCTTTTCCGACAATATCATGTCTGATGAACAGGGCTGTGAAATAAAACAAGTGTATTTGTGTTTATGATGATGATGATGAGTAATGCTTTGTTTCTTTTGATGTTACTTTTTGACATTGCCATAACCTATTTTGTGCATACCTGACCATAAGATTAGTGTTTTTGTGAACCACCCATTCCACATTTAGTCTCCATTTCTGTGAAGATCCTGCTCTAGATTGTTGTGTGGCGAGTTGTGCTTATTCAGCCACAAGGGTCTTATTAAAGTCAGGTAGTGATGTAGGGTGAGGAGGCCTGATGTACAGTCAGTGATCTAAGTCATTCCAAAGGTGTTCTCTACCAGGCCACTCAGGATCTCCCACTCCAACTCATGTTTAACCATTTCTTCATACAGCTTGCTTTGTGCACAGGAGCACTGCCATGCTGGAACAGGTTTAGGATCATTTAATGGTACTGCATCCAAAGACATCCTTTACAGTTGTCTGCCTCCAACTTTGTGGTGACAGATTTGTAGTTTTTTTAGATTTCCAAAACAACATATGGCTGATAGAGTCGAATATATCGAATGATATTGGTGCTTTATCAGTATATGGTACGTTCAAAATCATGTGGTATCAGATGAATTGGAAATAATGCTTTAAAATAGATTCTGCAGTAATGCTTGCAGTTGTGCTAGAGCAGTAGGAAGCTGTCTGAATGTTTGCTCACAGCCACACCACTGTGTGTTTTCCCGCTTTGGTGAGTTTACCGTAGTGGAGTCGCTGATCATGAATAATGTATTCTGCTGCCTGGTCATCTGCTTTCACTCATGACCCACAGAGAGATTCGCTCATCCTGGCCTGAGGTCTGAAGGCAGACACAAGCACATTGTCTATCACTCACTCCGGTCTGTGCCGTGGTTTCTGCCATGGTCTGTGCCAGGCTACACTCGGCTAGTCCATGCTCTATCACACTTAACCGCACTATTTCTCCTAGTTAAAATATTGCCTGATTATTATTGTAACAATTCATATTAATTAATGTATTATTTATAAAACTAACTAACAAAAAGAAAAGAATAAATAGTGTTCAACAGCGAATGAACTATAATGTGCAAAGCTTGTGCGATGCATCAATTTGATTTTCTATACACAATATTACACAGCACAAAATCCAGCAATGCTCACTGCTATATTGTACTGCAGAACCCACCAAGCTTTATTTCATTTTATTGTTGTACGTTTCTGCAGAATCACTTAAAACAGGGACACTCCTCTATCTAATTAGGTTTTTTGCGAGTCCTCACTGCACAGCTGATATTATTACTGTGCACTCCCATACTCTCCACAAACCAGACATCTGGACGATTACATCAAAAATTGTAACAGAAGCCCACTGTGTATTAGGACATTATAGATGGTTTTAAGGTTAAATACTTTTTTCAAAAAAAGAACTGGATTTTGCTAACCCAATAATAATAATGTTGATGATGGTGGCTGTCATGTTTGTGTTGCATTACTTTATCTACGATTATGTGGAAATATTTCTTATTGCAGAATCACATTCATACAGTTGATTATTAGAACTGAAATATTTGGTAAAGAGCCTACAGATTCAACACCATCCCGTCAAGGACACGTACCTGCCTGCTGCCTTGTGATTGAGAAAGCTTGTGTTAGCATTCAGGTGCTGTATTTTCTCTTATCACTGACTAAAGCAGCTGGGTTTGTTTGAATTTGCAATTCAAATGCTGATATTCAGCTCACATTTAAAACAATCACAGCCTATTTTTCAGAAATATTTTATTTAGTTATTTATTTATTTTTGGACATGAGGGCATCAAAGCTTTGAAACTCGCTACAACCTTCACTTTGCACTTACTTTACAGTTTACGTGATTAAAAAATAGACACCAGGAAGCATAATTCTGATCAGAAACAGACAACCTTAACTTTTAAGATCTTTTACTTGTCACATATATATATTAAAGCATAGGCATAACGCATTTTTTTTCTCTGTATATCCCAACTTGTTAGGAAGCTGGGGTCAGAGTACAGGGTCAGATATGATACAACACCCCTGAACCAGAAAGGGTTAAGTGCCTTGCTTAGTCAAGCTCACAACATTGACATCATGGCAATGCTGGGGCTTGAATCCTCAGTCTTTCAGTAACCCAAAGCCTCAACCATTAAGCTACCACTTCCTTCCACAATTATTTTGTAATATATTTTAGCCGTGTAACATACACAAAATGAATGGTTTGGTAGGTACCTCCGTTTATGAGACACGGGTAAATTTTGATACACTTAGGGGGAAGAAATGCAAAACACATAATTGCTTGTCATTTTTATTTAAACGCATTATTATTCATAAATATTATTACAGTTTACATTTTTTAAACAATTTTAAAGAAAATGCCTGCTTAAATGCCGGTCCCAAGCCCGGATAAATTGGGGAGGGTTGCGTTAGGAAGGGCATCCAGCGTAAAACATGTGCCAAATCAAAACGTGCGGAGGATCCGCTGTGGCGACCCCTAACGGGAGAAGCCGAGATAAAGATAAAATAAATCTAATTAATGCAATACACTTTTTATTATATTTATTAAATTGAGAATTGAGTAATCAATTAAATTGGCACCAATGAAATTAATTGAATGAAATTAAATAAATGGAAAAATGTACTATGTACATGTACTATGTACTACTTTAACAAATGTCTTCATTCCTTCAATCCTTTATTCATTCAATCCTGCGATATGCGGAACTGTCAGGATCTTCGTTTAAGAGAAATTCTTGAAGCTGGGCATAAAACGCAATAGAATCAATAGCGCTAACATTAGCTGCTAGCGCTATGGATTCCTTAGCATTTTCATGCATGCGGAAAACAAATCTTATTTCCGGTATGGAGGGAGTAGCCTCAGCTACTATAGCCACTAACTCTGGCTTATTTTTTTTAATACCCCTGGCATTGTTGTGTATAGGTTTAAGTTAATCATAAAAATGGAGACTAAACAAATTTTGGTTCGCCACTTGACTTGACTAGACGTTCCTGAACTTTAACTATGTTCTGCACATGAAAAGGATCGCATTCGGTATCATTTTCTCTTTGCACACTTGGAATCAGAGTTCCTTATTTTGATTAGTGTTTCTCTAAGACATTTGTAATTCATAGGTGCAGCAATGAATATTTAGCAATTCTTTAAATACTTTAAGATGTTTACAGTAAATAGGAAAGGTACACAAGCCAGCTTATGTAACTAATAGTTCCTTTGTGAATTGTTTGTAATCGTGTCCTGCAGAAAAATCTTTTTTTATGGGAATGACGGGTTTAATTTTATGCACTGTAACAAGTGATCAGGAGGATGTTTATGGCAGTGAGCATATGTCACCGTGTGCCAGATGCGCCGTGTAGCCCGGTCATCTTGCTTGCTTTGATGATCTCACTAATTGATTTTAAAATATATTTAAGATGATGGTGCTTCCTGGAGCTAATTTGAGCCATGCTTATATCTACTAAACATAGAGTAGATTGTGAGCCTGTAGCATCGCTAAATCGTCCCTCACATTCCTCCACTAAATGGTCCCTGCTAGTTAGTAGGAATGTCTCGTCTAGAAGGTCCCCAGAGATGCACCACTATGATGCAAAGGGGAGGAAATGTTCCGAAATTGCAGCCTCTGTACTTCTGAACATTGCATCTCTTGGCTGGTGTACAGTAAGCATATTTGGAGCCGAAATGTCATCGCTTTGTTTGTTCTCTTGTTATATTTTTGTGTGACCCAAAAATCAAAGTAAAAGGAGATCTTGGTAGTGAATGCAATTCAGAGAGAGAGAGAGAGAGGGAGTTCATTTCACAACTGGTGCCTGGGACAAATATAGGTGATGACTATTGCAGACATCAGCTGTGGAGGTCTGAGCATACACAATTAAGTCATTTTACACAAGCAAGAGTGTGGTTAAACTGAATATCAACACAGCTGTGATCTGGTGCAGGCAAGAACCCGTGTATAATCACAGCCATGCCAAAAATCCACTATAACCGCTCTATGAACAAGAAATTTATATTGAGTTTCTGACCTTTCAGACACAATATGGCCATACATATGTATGATTTTGCTCAGCTAGCAGAAATGGATCCTGATGAAACTATGCCCACATTATTCACTCGTTGGCTTATATTGATTTGTCCATTCCTGTTTTGGGTGCTTCCGGGAAAATTGGTGTTCCTTCATGGGCAAATTTGTGGGTACTCCAAGAAAATACATTTTAAACGAAGAGCTTTCTTTAACATTGGCTAAAATGTATATCGTTGTACCAAAATGCTTCAGGGAGTATGTTCTTGGGACAGATAGGACAAAAATGTATTCTTTTGGCAAGTGACATCACCTGTAGCTCCTCAGACTCAAAAATAATGATCTCAAAGAAGAGAATGATACCTACTGTGAAGCATAGAGGAGGCTTGATTATATTCCAGGGGTTGCTTTGCTGTCTGTAGCACAGGGAGCCTTGTACAGGGCACAATGAAAATGCAAGAATACCAAACCATTCTGGAGAGAAACGTACTGTCCAGCATTAAAAACATTCATCTCAGGCGCAGCTCATGGCTCCTCCATTAAGATAATACATCTAAATGCACTCAAGAATGGCTAAGAATAAAAGTCTATTCTGAGCAAATCTTCTATGAGCCCTTATCTGAATCTTGTCCCTGAATCTATCTGAATCTATGGAAAGTGTGCATCATAAACAATAAACAATATTAGGTTAAAGATTCCATCATTTTTGTCCACTTGCCTATTTAAAAAAAGTGCTGATTCAAAAACAAAATCAGATTTTATTAAGGAATGAAATAAACATTTTATTTTGGATTCCAATTGCTTTTAACTCTTTCAAATTATTCAAGAGCTATTTATTGCAGACAATAATGTGGCTTCTTTTTTTGTGGTTGGATTCCAAAAAAAATAGTGAGTTGTGTTCACTCACATCACTAACTCTACTGTAGTAACCGTTTTAAACTAGTGGGATCTTTGTGGCGAGCACAGTGGAGTGGAGCGATGCTCAATACATGTCCCTGTATGGTTATACTAAACATAAGCGATCATGGAACGCAGTTTGACCAATCAGATTAGTGGAGCAGAGCTAACTGTTGTATATGGAAGAACATGTTCAGAGTGTTCAAGCCAGAAGGAGTGTTTTGTTTGATGGCTTTTGTCAAGATTTACGAGTTGTTGTGCACCGCTGACAGAAGTAGCAGGCATAAACGCATTTTGTTCATCGGTTTTCTAAAACCAAACAACAAATTTAAGCTTACTGGATATATAGAAAACTAGCAATGCAACATTACTACTTGATTTAAGGACAAAATTATGAGATATACAGGTAGTCGTCGACTTATGACCTATGCAACTTACGACCATTCAACTTTACAACCACAATCGCTAGCCACGGCGTACGACAGTGCGTACCAGCTTCCGGCATAATTTCCCAGTACTGTACATATAGCCTACTCTACTTATGACCAAATCGTGAAAAGCAAGAACTTTTCATTTTGGGTGGATTTTTTTTTTTTTAGGATAGTTGGTGTTACTGAGTTTTTAATGAATGCAAATTGCTTGTGATTAATGTTCAGTTTAATGCTGATTTTATTGTAGCTGTTTTCCAGTGTGCTTGGACATTTCAGCCACTTTGGATGAACTGGAATGTTGACTGCACCCCAGCCCTCCTCACCCTACATCAGTACCTGATTTTTCTAAAGTCCTAATGACTGAATGAGCACAAACCTTCACAAGCACACACCAAAATACGTGAAGCATCTTCCCAGAGGAATGGAGGTTATTATTGGGGATAATAGAATAGGAGGTTTAAAAAGCATTAATCTTGCAGTTAGGTGTCCACAAACTTTTGTCCATATAGTGTAGATTTGAAGTGTTCTCAAGTTCTGTAATGCAGTATTCTGAAAGTGAAGCTGATGAGAAACGTCAAATTACAGCACTAATCCAGCATTATTGCAGTTCCTCAGTGTTGGACAGGTGCATCGTGTTCCAAACTCAACGCAGATTCATGATTCAATTATTCTGACTGGTGATAAATGCGTGTTGTGCTTTATATGTTTCTCTTGATCATCGGGTTATAATAAACGATGTGATTTGCACTCGCTCCTTCGGCGAGTGATGATGTGAGCATTTGTAATTCGATCATAGGGAGGAGCGTGTTATTAAGCTTTATTGCACCACTCTGCTCCAGGCCGCTCTATTTTGCTGTTACTACCACATTAAAGTTATAAAATGGGATACAGCTAGTTAACAAACAGCTGGCAGAGAGATGCGCAAGGTGGCAGATTATTCCTAGTAAGTAATAAAACCACGAAGAAGGACCAAGATGTTAACGTAAAGCGGGAACGGTGTTGATCGAAATTGGTTCCTCTGATAAAATTGAAGAAAAGCACATTTTGATCGCATATAACATCATAACACCCTCTGAGAAATGGAACAGGTTTTACCTTGAGGGAATTCAGCACTTTAGCTGTAGAGCTGTTAATTGCTATAAACTTTGAGGATCTGTGCTGTTTTTCTGAGCATTGTTTTAAAGGTTTTATATATTTATGTCTACACTAGAAAGCGGTATGAGCTTGCTGGATTTCCAAGTATCATTGTACACAGATTATTTACCGTCTGATTCTTTGCAAGTAGTTGCATGTCAAATATTTTATTAATTTACAGCTATATTTAATGTTGTTAGTTAACACCTTTTATCATTAAGTTTGTTTATTAGGTTTTCTGTTTTCTTTTTTTCTCCCCTCACAGGAAAGTGAATGACAAATGAAGTAGAACAATAGAATGTTACAATCACGATGTTACAATCGATACGGTGAAGCATATCATAAATATCACTTTAGTAAAAAGTTACGGTTTCCATTTGGACATGAGTAAAAGTACAAAAGTAATCTTTTTTAAATATACTTGTATAAAAATAATTATAATTATTAAAAAAATAATTATAATAATCTTTAAAAAATAATTATAATAATTTTCTCGCTTTTTATTCCCTCAGTGTTTATTATCGTGTGGGTTACAAAGAGCTAATGCTGGAGATTCCTTCCATAAATATTAGTCTTCCTTTTTTTTTTTCTAGGTATATGTATGGCTTGTCAATAAAATGCATTATTGCCCCGGTGTTCAATCCGATTGAAAAAGTGGACAAGTTTAGTGCGAATTTCACAGTTTAATGAAACTTTCACACAAAGCTGAATATTATCAGCTGTTCAGCTGTGGATCTCTCTCTGCCAAAACCGAAGCCAAAGTATATCATAATGACTGCTTTGGAACAGAGGTCAGTTTTTATTTCTGTAAAACATGAAGAACACTGTGCACATCCACCAAAGAATGGAAAAGGCTGATATTAATGTGTGGAAATGGTGCAGAAATGGATCCTGACTTGAAGTTTGTTGGTTTTATTGTAGAGTTATAGAAAGGTGTGTGTTTGTGTGTCTTGTGGAAGGGATTCTTTGTTTTGTGTTTGTTTAAAGTGTTCGATAAGTGCAGCTCGGGAGATTTTTTGTTGTTTTAATAAAGCAGAAATTCTTATAAAATATGGCCACACACTCTAAACAAACAGCACAGTGAAAACATTTCTTTGCTTATCTCAGCTTGTTAGGAAGCTGGGCCATGATATGGCACCCCTGGAGCAGACAGGGTTAACGGCCCAACAGTGGCAGCTTGGTGGTGCTGGGGATCAGCTGGGTCATCTTCTGGTCAGCAACTCTGAGCTTTAACTGCTGAGCCACCACTGGCCAATCTTAAGCATGTGGCTTGAAATGATACTTTTTATTTATGCAGAACTGCTGACAAATACTTTTTGACAGATGTAATTTTCCTGGAGCTTTGCAAGCGCTTAATGTCGTCTGAGGTTTTATTGGCCTTGCTCCACATCATCAACCTCAATGATGTGCAAGCTGTCATCAATGGTAACACACAATAGCGAACAACAGCTGTTAACAACCCGGCTTGTGGACTGCATCGAACTCCTTCCTGTCCAAAAACCTTCATCAGATGAAGACACAGAGCATGTATTAAAACTTTATTGATCTCTTAATGATATACATTAAGTTGTACTCACCCTTCAAGATTTAACTGCTTATTATAGATGTTAACAGGCAGTTAACAGGAAATACAATATGCCAGTCACCCTCCCTGGTTCCAAAGATAATTGGGAAAAAGAAATGAGGCTTTATCTTTATTTATCCCTGCAAAACATCACAAATCCAGAACACGGTCAGTACCACAAGAGACTACAGCTTCTCCATCATGGCCGCTCAAATAGTTTACTGTGGCCAGATTACAATAAGAATGTCAAAATACCCTCTCAAGACGCATAAAGCCGTTTCCATATTTAAATTGGAGAGTAAATCCTTACATACATTTCACAAATTTTTGTGGTAGACCACACCTTTATACATGTGCTGTACTTTATAATGAACCAGTTTTTTGCTTAACATTAGCACTCAACTCGGGTTAGCCATGTAAGATCTGTTGATAACTGTTGTTTAAGAAAGAAATGTGTTTTTTTTTTGCCGTCATTGTTGTTGTTTTTTTGCTATTTCTATTAAAGAAAAAGCTAAACAAATTCAATGTAAATTTTTTTTGTTTTTGTCTAACCTCAAGGTTGTCACGTAGTCTTCACTTTGCATGCATGCGCAAGTTTCTTGTGGTTGAGCTACTTAATGCACCACCTGCCTGGAAAAGCAAAAGTGAATGCCCCAAATCAGATTACCCTCATGAAGCAGGATATGACCTAGAATTTCATGATGCATGCCTTGTTACCAAGTGCTTTTTCCTGGATGAGAAATCAGAATCTCTGTCTATCAAAGAAGTTCTTGGGTTTGTAGAAATTATGTCTTGATGAACTCTATCAGGTTTCAAGATCCTCAGGCTTTGTGGAAATGCCAAGAGACCAGAGGGTTTGACCTTAGGTAGGCACTGATCCCGGTGATTTTATAATTACCATAGCTCTCGAAAACCTTTCTCAAATGAGAAGAAAGGTGTCAGGACCTTAGACGCATAAAGATAAAGCCTGAAGGTGGAACCTTGTTCTGTTTGTTTGTACTGTAATTCCTGAAAGTGTATACTTGTTGAACACTCTTGTCACTCTAAACTACTGATATAATGCAGTGTTGTGCTTTTGGAAACATTAAATGGATAGGTAACCGCAGTCTGTAGCTCACTTGTTTTCAAATGAATGGGATAAATGCATAAGTCTGAATGAATTACACAGTAATTCTACAGAACAACAGGCTTACTGGATGCTGAAGTGCGGAGAGCCGAGCAGTTATTAATAAGTGTAAATAATAACAGTCGCTCATGTAGTTACTATTCACTATGCAAAGATGAAACTGGAAATAGGCTGACGTGGACTGAAACAAGAGATGACGTGGACGATCAGTAGAAAGCCTTTAAATGTGGTGCTGTTTGCTTAAAAGGCTTCTTTATCATTTGATACCACAAGGCTTTTTTCCCCGAGCGCCCTCTGGTTCAGAGTGATTTAGTCAGGAACAAACAGCTGCACAGCGCGCTGTATAAAAGAGATAGCAACCACCACCATGGGAATATGTGCGAGAGAAGAGGAAAAGAAAAAGCCTTTATATGGTCCATATAATGGAAATTTAAGAGGTTGACCCGGATTATTGCCCTGCTTTCTTTCCAAAGTTGGTCAGAAGAGATTTTTATTTACAAAGAAAGTAATTCGACTTGTAATATATGCTGTAAAACCATTAATTTGTCCTTTAAATAGCTCTGGAAACAAGGGCCGCACCAATAACTTTATTTCGGAACACGTATGAGTAAGAGAACATGTTTTTCGGTACTTGTCTGTAATGAAACTGAAATGAACCACCTGCATACCAATCATGAACATGTACATGGGCAAAGAAATACAGTAAGCATCTAACCAGAAGTGCATTGGTAGCAGTGTAAAATATTTACAAATGTACAGGTTGATGAGGCTATGAGATATGATGGATATGAATAAATAATGATAAAAAATTTAAATGAACAGTACACAGAAAGGGGATTATATACAATGAGTACAATGGTCATGGATAGTTCAATGAAGGAGAGATTGTGTACAGTGTTAATGAATGTTATATACATCTATACAAATGATATGGATGCAAAGAAGAGCCAGTTATATAAACATGTGCAACGGTTATAATAGTGCAGTCTTAAGTATTACAGTACATATAAAGTATATTACTTACTATTTCTGCCCCCCCCACAAAATTGTAAAGGATCCCCATTTATTATTATTTTTATTATTATTATTATTTTTTTTTTTACTCAAACCTGTTCCTGCATAATGATGCCACTGTGCACAAATCAAGCGTCAAAAAGACGTGTTGTGGACTCATTGTTGATCAAAATCTGTGGGAAAAACACATATGCATGTGATGGTCAAGTATCCATATGTATAATGTTCTAATATAGTGTATGTGGTCCCTCACCCCCCTACACCCCCCGGCTAGAAAGAACTCTTCATGCTGTATTTCACGAGTAACATGTCATTGGTATATTACACCGTGATTCATGGACAATGTGTAAAACCCATGAATCCCTATGCTCATGCAAATGATCAGTTCTTTGACACTTCTTTGCATGCTCGGGTCAGACGGCCTCATGCACTGAGGGGTTTTTAGCAGGTTCTTTGTTGTTCCTTGTTGCTGTAGTTCCTTTTCTTGATATCTGAGCAGAGCACAGTTTTTCGCTTGCTTTGCTGTGTCGCTATTAATTGTAAGACGTTGAATATTCTTAGAATTTTTTAATGATTGGGTGCGCGAGTAAATGAGCTTGGCATCAGTCTGATGCTGAATACCACCATGGTAGACCATGTAGACATTTTCTTGTGGCTGAGCAGGAAGAATCATATTACAAGTGAGTAAATCGTTCGAGGGCATCATTGTAAAACTGTTGTAGCTGAGCAACCGCCTAATTTGTCTTACTGAAAGGGAAGACGTTTCCTTTCTGTACGTGTGGGATATTTTTAGATAATAGTTTACAAACATTTACAATCAAATAAATTTTTTTTTGTTTTTGCAGGATTTCTTGGCAAGATAAATCATCCAGTTTCTATCCGAGACTAAACTATCCATCACCCTGTCTTATCTCTGATATTTGCCTTTCAAAACATAAAATGCGTCGTGGCACGTAATTTCTATAGGAGACGCTATAAGTAGAGAGCAAACAAGACAAGACAATAAGTGAGTGATGGGATTTTTTTTTTTTTTTTTTTTTAAATGATCCTGTTAATGAGTGGAACAGGGAGCACTTAGTTCCTGTGAATTGGCTATGAAAAGAGCAAAGGTCACTCAGTAGAACATCTGCATATAGCAGCATTAGATTTGAAATTGGGGTGTGATTCAGGGTTTTAACATTTTTTCCATTCTAGCACTACAATCTATTGGTTGTTAATTTATAATAAAATTTCTATGTAGAAAAAAGAGCCAACAGAAACTCTGTGTGTATATCCTATTGGGTCATTACTCATGATGATAAAAATTGTTTTATGAATACATTTCTTTGATTAATCACTGCATGCACATAATTTTATTGCGTACCAGCTGCCGTGAAGAGAAACGGGATGAGCTTATTGCGATTTGTTGTTGTTTGTTTTTTAAGGGTGTCTACGTAAAGGATCTATTCAATAACTACGCTTTGTGCAAAAAGATTCGGAGATTGTGCAGAAGAACAGGATTTTTCCCTATTGTCGTATTTTTTTAATGATTTTTCATTGGAAATACTATTAATGCAGATACAGGGATTGATGGTAGAGTCTGTTTTACAGGATTGAATAAATTCATGTTGTCAGCACTCCTTCTGCTTTCTGTCAGTTAGCATTCAAATCCTTATTGAATCCAGCTGATATTTTGTTGCACCCCGAAACGTTTCCAAAAGCTCACATATTTCAGTGTCTCGGGTGTCTGTTTGAAGCCTGTCCCCTTTCAGAGAATCACTGGTAATCTACCAGCACTTCTTACAAACACCCCCACCACCACAACTACCGTGTTCACTAATAGTCTCAAAAACCTGGACTCTGCCTGAAAGTAAAAATGGATACCTCCGGCTCACTCGTTTCTCACTGTGAAAGGCAGAAAGCGAAACTTGATTTAAGTGAAATGATAGTCTTGAGTAATGGAACCGGCTAAGACAAAAAGGATTCGGGGAATTTAAAAGACGCTGCTGCACACTGAACACGGCCTCCTAACACAAGCACGCCCCTGATCTCGTTTGACAGCCTATAAAACGGCATCTAAGGTAAATCATGTGCTCTCCTTCCATCACGCTGAATACTCTGAAACTGCTGTGTGGTGCTTTATTATATGTGGTTGTTTTACATTAACATAAAGACAGCCTCTCTTTCATTGGTTCAGGTGTGCGTCTGTTAATGCCAGACTCGCTCTGTACAATTTTTGTAGTGCTTTGCGATTGTTGCTTGTCGGACTGTACAAACATGATCCTCATGTCGCACTGTAGGTGCTCAAGATGTTAGATTGTATGACAGTCAAAAACTGACACACTCAAGAAAAGGGTTTACATCAATCCATGATGCGTTCAGACCCGCGTTCTGTTGTTAACGTTAGCTTGCATCTGTAGAGTTAATTTTGTTCATGACATGCCTTAATAATAAAAACATCTACTACTAAAACAAACACTACTCTTCCCTTTGTAACTTTTCAATAAGTTTCTCTACTGTCCATATGATTTGTTTCGACATTTTCCCTGAGGTGGTTTTGATGTTGTCACGCTAATTGCGTAAATGTATATAAACCATACCATATACAAATAAAACATTTTGTTTGTTTGGTCGTTAGCTGACATGAATGAAAACAAATACAGATTTCACAAATTACATTTTGACTTTGATTTAATTGTTAGTATGGATTTGTATTTTTTTGCACAATAGCTTACACACAGCACAAGGAAGTTTTAAACATTAATTTATGAAAAATTATGTACAATGTAGTTTGCATGAAGACTCGCTATTACTTTGTGTGCAGGATTCAAGAAATGATCTGTGTTGTGTTATGGAGGAATGCACAGCTCTGCCGTAAGTGTGCTGTTTGCATGTGATTAATGAAAGTGCAGGGTAGAAATTGCATTAAATCTGGTTAAATCTGGTGATTATGCTGCAAGATTATTATTATTATTATTATTATTATTTATTTTATTTTTTTAACTACATTTAAGTTTCCTAACCTAATTCTCAGTTTATTCCCTGTCATTTCTGTTAATTCCTTTTTATTGAAAATGGAATGTTTCCGGTTTTCAATATTCCTGGAACTTTGCAACCCTCTTAATGGCTGACCCTGGGATCTGACCCCAGCTTCCTAACATCTCTAGGATACGCAAAGAGAATTTCACTCTGTTTTAATCTGCATGTGATGAGTAAAAAGCACCTTTTACCTTTTTAAAATAAAGGGAGTTTAATAGTGCCAGTTAACGCAGAATTGTAGTGGAATATATTACCATGTCCTGTTAGAATACACATTAAGCTCAGATACTCCAGTGTAATGCTGGTAGTTATTAGTGTTTACTTTAGTGTTTAGCTTTAATCACGTGTTTTGCTGGAACCATTAGAGTCTGAAAACATCTACTGCAATCTAAATGCATGGATGGCTGCTGTTTATGGTCAAACCACTTGATCTCATCGCTCAGGTCCTACATTTAGGGATACACATTAACAACATGTATAAGGAAGGTGTGATTAGAGGTTTGACGCTACCGAAACTGCTTTCGGTTTTCATTGCATTTAATTTGTTCTAAAAGTAAGTGTTAAACCGTCTTGCTCCAAGCCGAGGACTTACTGATATCTTACAATTTGCATATTTGTTCATTTGAAATTCACTTACACTAGAGGGCATAGCAATTAAAAAGTGCATATTTTAAGCCGGATAATATGAATCCGTTATCATCAGGATATTCAGCAGTCTGCTGCAATTTTCTTTTCTTGCTTCTCTGTTTTACTAGTTACCCAAGTGCGCTGCTCACCAATGATTTAGATTTTCAATATAGGCTTGTAAAGGTGCGGTGGGAAAACTGCAATTTTTGCCTGTTAACTTGATAAAAAATTGCCCGTGGAATCAGTGGATGGGACGATTCTGTAGAAGAAAAACATCAGTCCAGGACTTATCGTATCACGATGCTTCACTGGCTGCAGCGAGAGCGCAAGTCTGAAAATCAGCGGCTCTTTATGATTTGCAAATCATGTTTTTTTTTAATTTTTTTTATTTTTATTAACTGACCCCAGTCGCTCCATCGGAGCATCTGAACTAGCAGAGTAGTGCAGTGGCAGACGGCATCTAGATGATCGTGGATTTGGTGTTAATGGGGATAAGTAGAGATGTTTGATCAGTGCATTATGCTTCTGTTTGACACTCCTACAGTGTGCTTAGTGTTTGGATGTTTTGAAATATTAAATGATGCTTTTTGCGCTTGATTTAAATAACAGCTTAGGTTGAATTAACCATCTACCTGCTGTGTGAAGGGTGATCAGAGTTGGTAAAACAGCAGCATCCTCTTTTTATTGTAAGTGGTCAGATCCTGGACTATGTGACCTTCTCCATCATGTTTCTGAGCTCATGTTTCCTTTTGCAGGATTCTTTTGTATTTTCCTGCCTTGTTGTTCTGATATTTGAAGTCAATGATCCCCTGCTTTAAACAGGTGGAGGCAGGTGTGGTTTCTTGTCAGTCGAAACAGCAGTCATACCAGTGATTTGTGAATTAGCTCTGAAGAGCATATTTTTGTAGTAACAGCTTTACTGGCAGCTAGAGTTCACTAACCATGTATTAGCCATAGCTCACTTTTGTACCCATTCTCATTCTTTTACCAGTCTGGTGTTACTAACTTGTGTTAATGCATAAAATAAGCATGTCAGTTTATCCATGTCTGTGCCTTTGTATGCACCAGACCTCTTTTCTTTAGACACTGCTCCTATTTTTTTCTTTTTTTTTGTCTTCTATTTATATATCCTCATTTGATTTACTTGAGTGGCACCTCTACTTTTTTCACAGCGAGACACCTTGTCTGCATGTACACGTGGGATTTGTCCAAAATATTTTGACCCAAGTTCATTTCAGGCTAAAAGGGATGGCATTGTTTTGGAGATGTTTTAGTAAGCCAAGGCGGAATGAGGAGATATAACCCCTGTCAACATCTTGTTGCAGAATACATTTAGCGATAACATCTCATTTTAAGTAAGCGAGTGTAAACGATCCCATCTTTTATTAATCTCTGTGCCCCGCTGTGATTGTGCCCTTGCAGGGAAGAGGAGGAGAGTCTCCGCAGTAAAATCCGGGCAGATCACGAACGTGCGCTGCAGGAGGCCAAGGAGAAACTTCGCAAGTCCAAAGATGAACTGAAGGCAGAGATCCAGACAGAAAAGACTAAGGTGGTAAAGGACCTAAAAAAGAAGGACGGCCCAAAGCCTCTGCCCCCAGTGCCCATGCCCAAACTGGTGGGCATTAATGATGGAGACCCTGGAGACCCTGACGTTAAAGAGAAACGGGACAAGATCAGAGAGGTATGAGTGAGCGAGTGTGTTGTGATATGTGCAAATCTCTTCATACTAATGTGCAGAATATTTGCTTGTATGTGTGAACAAGGTACTGGGAGCACTAGATTCTATAATGTACAGTTATTATATGAGAGATTTTAGTTCACTAAATAAGATGCAGCTTTGAGTACATGTTTAGATGCCCAAGTGAGGTACGGTGATGTTTTGGTAATTGTTTTAATCCTATGTCTTTTTGCACCAAATTGAAAATTTTTTGTCAGGAAGTATTTTAGTCGGCTTGTAAACCCTGAAGTGGACAGCAGGCTTTTGAAACTGTTCTCATAATGGCCTGGATATCAGCAGAGTCATAAAGAAACTGGAGTTATAAAGACATGGGGTGAGAGGCTACTGAATAGCCATCTGTCTAAGCAGCGTAACACCGCTCCTATGACGAATACAGGTGTAGGAGGAGGGAATGCTGATCAGATTATAATTTTTCTCCCCCTTCAGTTTTGTGTAGGTCACAGAAGGGACATCTGCCATTCACCATGGGATGATGACCACTCAGGGTCTCACATGTGTGGATGCACAAACACAAATACACACGCACACAAACAAACAGAAGCGTCCTGTAGGGCATGGTCCATCTCGCCCTGTTACAGTGGATGCCTCACAGCAGGGCCATCTGCTGCTCGCAAGGGGACCTTAACTCTCTTCATTGTTTGTGTGTCATGGACATCAGCATGTCATGATATCGAAGGGATAAAAAACAGGTGAATGTAGAAAATGATGCATGAAAACAGATGCATAAAATGCACAGTGAGTTAAAGGACCACGTATATAAGAAAACTGAACTTAGAATTTAATAGTATGCATCTGCATTGATCGATTTCACAGATATTACATGCTGTTTCATTTAGTCACCATCAGGTGTTTAAATCACCTGTACAGTGCTATATTTCTAAATTTGTGACATAACAGTTTAAACCAAAACCAAATGATGCATAAAAGGGACCCTAAAGAAACAAAAACAGTGCGATAGACTTTTTATGTATTTATTATGAAAAAGATATTCAACCCTGAAAATGTGTAGATAAACATATAACAGTCAGTTGGCAAGACGGGTAACAAATGGACAGCACAATAGACAGTAGACAATACAGATATTTTGCATGTCGGTACACACACACACACACACGGTTAACACAATATAGACAAAAGGCAAAACATTTCCCGTCAGAACAGGCATTGAGGTTTATTGCACGATAATTGTTCACATTAGTACACAAGTGGCAAGCAAACTGTCTGTGATAAAAATATAAAGTGCTCAAGTGATGAGAGACAAAACAGCACATGACTAGTCAGGATAATGAACAAGATATGACTGAAAAAGTGTGCGGTTCAGCAGTTAGTGACGGTATGTTGTTATTGTTGGCAATATATATTGGTAGCTGTTAATTCATAATCTACACAATATTTTAGAGGAAATAATTTGATCAATTGTGAGTAAAAATATTCGATCGCATTTTTATATTCCCTTATACCTGTTTAATTCTGGAAACCCGTGGCATGGGTGTTCTGTTTTTCATCTGCTATTATTAACCATTTCTGAGATCCACTTGCCTTCACCTCCTGCCACCTCAGAACCACTTTACTTACATGGCTGTTGAAAGCCTCGATTATTCTGTTTCTCTGGAAATGTTTGTGCTGTGCTTAACAACTTTCACGCTTGCTCAAGAATACTGCAAAAGCATCAAATCAAAAAAATGCTCGATTTATGTTTCTTAGATTCTTCTTCCACCTTGTGTTTTAAATCATAACGATGCTCAACTATGTGAGGTGAAAGCATTTTGCCCGCAAGCTGTGCTTTAATTAGTGCTGTACTAACCTTGAACAGCGTGACCGCGAACAAGATGCTCCCACAATGCCCCTCTCTCCGGGCTGTTGCCTCAAACGAACACCTCATTCGCGTCTGTGTTTGAACAGATTAAGCATGAGATTTGGCTTCATTTCACCTGTGTGGATCAGTTTGTAGCAAGCGCTAGGAACAGAGAGAGAACATAAATGAGGCTTTCGTCACATGTGCCAGGGCTTTGTGTTTGTGTGCACACAATCATTCTCCTCTCTGCTTTCGACCCTGCTCCACCTCTCTGTCCGACTTTGTTCCTTCCTGTGTCTGTCACAAACAAACCTTCTGTAATGTGAGAATTTCTACATTCTTGCAGCTCCTGTGAAGAATTGGACACCAGGTTTTCCACACACACACACACACACTCTTTCCATTGTCTGATCTCACTGCAGTTTTACTGGCACCTAAGCTTCCAGAGATTCTAATTTGTGTGAGATCATTGCGATGCTTTGGTATTTAGAGACATTTTTAAACATACGTGATAAAAAAAACTAAAACGATTCATGCAAGGATGCCGTGTACTGGCTATGTGCCAGCTAGCAAGAAATCTAGATCAAAAAATCTAGAGCCAAAATTTGTGCCTTGATATATTTAATACCACTGAATTGTTTGATATAATATATGAGGATGGTTCTGACAGTATTATTTGATGAAAAAGCAGGTCACAGATTAATATTACACTTCATATAATTTATGAATTATAAATAGGACAAAGCTTTTTATATTGTAAAAATACAATACAGTAAACAACCATAATAATGCTCACCTCTGTTTTACCAAGCCTGACGTTAATACTGTAGCGTTATTAATAATTGTTCCCACTGACTATAGTACATCCTGTTAACACATTTAAAAGCAGCATGCAGTCTCAATCCAGGTTTCATTTTACATGACTCCATTTTATATCAAAAGAAAGTTTCATTTTAATTGGTATTCCAGTTTCATTTCGTGCATTTATCTGACGAAGGCCTGCATGATCCTGCACTGAATCCTCCATATGATTTGGCGTGTGCTCTGCTGCCACAGCTAAACATGATATGTTTAATTTAGGACTCGCTGACAGAGAGCAGTGACGCAACGCTCAAAGACACACTCAAGAAACAGCGGATTCAGCGTAAAAGTTCATGTTGATGTGCTATTGATGTTTCGTCTCGAGAAATCATGCGGCCCATTGCTTCAGAAAGCAGTGTGTACACGTTTGAAAGAAAAACCTTCTGAAAGCAGGGGGGATTATTTTTATTTAAGACCTTCAGGCCTCTGTGCTTTGTGCTCGCTGTGTTTTCAGTGGTGACTAAACTAAATGAAGCAGGATAAGCTGAGACTCTGTAGAGTTGGTCTGAGCTTGTGTGATGTTGATTGGCTGCATGTAGTGCTTACTTGACTCGGAGCTGGCTTGTTGCTGGTGGTAGTGTGTCTGAGTGCTGGTGCTAGTTGGCACGGGGAAGCAGAATGCATTTTGGATACTGTGTCCTGGATGATGCAAGTGCCAGAATAATAACTGAGCATATGGCTTCGAGACAGCTGAAAGAGAGGGCAGTAGTATATACACAACAGCCAGTCACTGAGCTGTAACGAAAATAGAGAGGAACAAGAAAGATGGTGTGTTTAGTAGGAGTTTTGAAATGGCAGGTACAAGATCTGATTTTGTAACTCCGGTTTTACAAAAGAGTTGGGCTACTATGCAAAATGACAGTAAATGGATTGATTTGATAAATTTTTCACTCAGTTTAAGGACAGTGCACTTAATGTTTTCCTTAATTGACTACATTGGTTTTGTATATTGTATATTTTTTGTATATGTATATTTTTTCTGGAACTAATTTCCAAGATGAGTTGAGAGAAATTGAGACTTGATAAAAGTCAGACAAGTCGAAATAACGAGGTGGACAAAGTTTTTATAGTATATCTGGAGCTTTTATAAAAAGTCTAGTCTGTGTGAAAGCATGTGAGTAAGCATGGTTCGAGGCCTGTCGATTTGCCCACGGATACGGCAGCAAACAATCCAGCACTTTTTGGCCAATGTTCTTTAAAGACAGATTGCTTTTATTTGGGGCATTTCATTCTTGACATTAGACAAAGGGGCTGTAACGGTACACAAAATTCATTCGGTTCGGTACGTACCTGGGTTTTTAAGTCAAGGTTCAAGTTCGGTACAGTTGGGGGAAGAAATGCAAAACACAAAATTACTTGTCGTTTTTTTTTTATTTTACACAGTTTATTATTGTTAACTTTTGTAAACATCAACAGTTTAAATTTTTAAAACAATTTTAAATAAAATGCCTGCTTGGTTATATAAATATATAAAATATAAAAATATAACATTTATAATATATAAAATATAAAAATATAACATTTATAATATATAAAATAACATTTTATAATATTTTATAAAAATAAAATAGAATAAACCAAATGAATACAATACACTTTTTATGATATTGATGAAATTAATTTATCGATTAAATTGGCACAAATTTAACTGAATTAATAAATTAAATAAATGGAACATTTAATTAAATAGTTTGCATTTGTTATATTTGTATTATTCGTGTGTGTGTGCGTGTGTGTGTGTGCGTGTGTGTGTGTGTGCGTGCGTGCGTGCGTGTGCGTGTGCGTGTGTGTGTGTGTGTGTGTGTGTGTGTGTGTGTTTCAACACTTTGTCCAGAAGGAAAATGTTAAACTATGCTGTCATGGTACACATTAAATTAACATATTTCCTACATCACTAATTATACTACACTATAAACAAAGTCTAAATATTTTTCGGAGTTATTTGTTTGTTGCTATGATATAGATAAATTTTATGTTTCTTAGTCCATCTAATAGTTTTTAGTTTTTAAACCAAAACCACCCGCGATAAACAAAAAAACCCCGATAAACGGACCTCACAAATGCAATTTTATGTATACAGTTCTGTACTGTATTATTTTACTTCATTTTATAATTCATAATTATATTTATATCATTTTCATTATTTTAACATAAAACATAAAAACAATTCTCTATAAACAATTCCACTATATTTTGGTCTATCGTACTATCGTATCTGTGAGAAACCGAGAAAATCAGCCAAACAAATTAGTTATGTGGCAAATGCAATTCCGGGATAAACCGGGGGCGTGAGATTCGAACCGTGGTAAAGCGGGGGATTTCTGTATACCTGTAGTTGATTTTTATTTTCTCTTTTTTTCTGTGTGTGTGTTTTATTTCTACAGTGCACTATCCCAGCCTGTCCTGTGGCACTGTGACTCCATCCAGTCACAATTAATCCACTGGTTTTCTTTAATGCCGCGCACTTAATCATATTTTTGCCGTAGAGTCGGGCAGTGAAGCTAGTCCAGGTTTTTTTGTCGTGTGGTGGTTCCGGATTGTCGTGGTGCCACGGGCTACGTGTGAGCAGCAGCGGTGGAGCTCTGCAGCCAAGTTTGTGTTTACTGCCGTCAGAAATGAGTCCATGAAGAGGTTGGTGAATGTGCTCGTCTTGACGCAGAGCATAAAGGAAGCTTCATTGTGTTTGCCTACGAGTTTGTTCCAACCGAAGCTAAAGTCCGTGCTTATCTGCAGACCCTGTTTATAAAGCGTGTGTTGCACAGTGTTAACACATTACAGAGCAGTGACTGTAAAACAATCCTCCCTTCCTCCTACACGCCTTTGTCCTGTGCTTTCTGAAGGAGTAAGTTGGCAACACTCATCAATGCTGAGCTCTATCTAAGCAGCAGGATTCTCCCTGTCTAATGGCACTATACATTCACTGTGCTTTTGTTTTCTTTATCACCTTTGTCTTTTCATTTTTCTTTCCTTGGTTGGTTTTTCTTTTTAATCCTTTCACCCTTGTACACTAAATTGGCAGTTCGAAGATAAGGCTTGACACAGTAACACTACATCTTGCCTGTATGCGTGTCCCTCTTCTTGTCTCTGTTCAGTCTCTCTCTTCCTCATCTTGTCTTTCTCCCACATCTCTTTCACCCACACACATGCTCTATACTATATGCTGAAAGGGAATACACAGGGATTGTTTTTTTTTTTTTTTTTTTTTTTTTTAAGATTTTGAGGGGTCTGCTCACATTCTGCCAGCACAAACTGATCTAACATTGTCCTCAGTATTCACGTTTAGATTCTTTACATTCCCAAAATTCTTTTTTCATCCACCTCCTCCTGTCTGCACTGTTGAGTTTTTAGGACGTGCTTCAGACAGTGTGATTTGCTCTAAAAGGATCTCCTCGTCACACTTGTCTCTCAACAGATAGCATAGAAATCCCATCAGGGTACCAAGCTTTGTCTTCATTTACCGCAATTAAGATGCATGAGCTCTTTCTGGCGTCCTCATGATCTTGAGTAGACATGTAAAGGTGTCACAATCCCTTTACAGTGTAGAAAGGTACAGATGAACCTTGGTGCCTCAGCTGTAAATGAGGAATTTAATAGGCTCCCTCACAAGCTGACCTTCATAAAGCTGAGTCAGTCTGCTCACACTGGCCACAGTGGACGGGGTGGATAGAGCACGGTGATGGATGTGTTTATGGGCAGATTTGTGGGAGCTTCTGCAGCAAGCTGCAGGAGGTATCACAGGAGTAACTCGGATCTTTGCCTTGTCATGTCCTTTATGATTTAAACATGCCCACAAGGCAAAATGTCACTACCACAGTATCTTTGTCCCTTGGTGGCGAACGAGTGGCACAGCCCCATCACAGCTACAGCTTCTGTGGTGTTGAGATTCACTTCTTTGTCCTGTTCCTTGTCGAGCAGTGATCTGTTTTCAATGTGTGTTCCTTTATATGGTATGAAAATTTTTATATATTTAGTACACTAGTCATTTTTGCAGATATTTTTTTTATGTTTCGGATGAGCGCGAATCTGAATTTGAATGACAGTGCTATAGAACCTGTTTCTGAAATTAATGCCTTGTTAAACATTTACACAATTCAGATTCTTCAAATTTCAGATTTTTACAGCTGTAGATTTTCATACTTTGTGTTGTTACTAGTGAAATATGTCTTTGACCTTGAGTTTAACAAACTTGTGCCTTGCTTGTTCCGTAGAATTATAACATTACCAGCAGCATCTATCACTCAGCCTGGCTCTCTGGCTCATCTTTTTTCCCTGTTGGTAACTGTCACTCTAGGTATTGAATATATTACATTTATGAGATTTTATATGGACCCTAGTGGTAATAAACAAAAACAAACCTGATAGAGCGATCATCTGTCTTATTTTGTTTTGCTGCATCCAACATGTGATATTTAGCAGCTTGTGGAAAAAGCCAGTACCTGCAGTGTCACACACTGAAATCTAGTCTCATCTTTTGCTAGTCTTATCTTTTGCTTTTATAAACTACATTTTACACCCAGATGTGACTGCTGCTTTGTTTGATCTCTATTACATATGTTTTTATTTGATGGACTGATTAAAAAATGATTAATAGCGTTATTATAGATGTACTTTAAAGGCATCGCATACCGTCATACATCCAGCATCTGACTGACAGCAGTATCTTTTATAAAAAAAAAAAAAATCATTTTTTTTCTTTTCTGAAGATATACTATAATTCTGTAGATTTTTTTTCTTGAGATTTGATATTAGTATTTCTTTTCTCTGCTGTTGCTTAGCAAGAAGCAAGCATACATGAAATTTATTGAGAATTTGTCTTATTTACATATGCAGTGTTTTTGTTGCTGGTTGAGTTGCCAGTTATTGTACTATGAAGTCATCAGTAGACGTTTCTTCTGTTGGTTAATTTGGTAAAATTGCTAAGTAAACTTTTTTCCATCTTTGTGGTGTCCAAACCATCACTTGTTGCTGCTGTTCATGTTGCCTGTTGTCGTCGTCGTCCTCCTCATACCCTTTGTTGCCAAATATGCGTAGCTTTATTGAGGTGGCCCACCATCTGTAAGTTTCTCAGACATGGTGAAAGGACAGATGTGCTGAATCTGCTGGAAAGTTGTTCAAGGTTTAATAAAGCCACTGTGGACCTTGTAAGCATGACCTCTCAGCTCACTAAAGATCTATAGTGAAAACCAACTTGTCAGTATGAGGCTGGTTTGAGATGCAGAGGCCACCAGTTTATCTTAGGCAGGAAGAAATGATATCATTTGAAATTCCAAAGACCAAAGATCTTGCTGATGCTGCTTATTCTTTTTTGCTAAAGCCCATTAAGTCTCACTTATGCCGTACCTAAGATGAAACTAGAAAGGCATGGCCTAGATATTGGCCTGAAATTTGATATGGAGGTTGTGGCTCGAATCTTAGCGAGACTTTACTGGGTCTCAAGTTTCCACAAGTAATTTGCTCTTAAAGTGAAATGCCTCAGACGACAGGTTACTGTTCATGCAAACAATGCTTTAGTTTGGTTTTAGTTCAGGGACTGAGGTAATGAGCTCAATGTGCTTGATCAGATTAATTGTTGATCTTGGTCTGTCTGTCGTGGTCAGAACATCTGCAGGACACCACGCTGTGTCACAGCTTGGTAATTGAATTACCTTTTGCCTACACAAATTGCGTCATGTTAGTGCATGTGGTTCCAGGCCCTAAATAGTTGAGGAAAATTAGATCTTATGGATTGAGGATTTGATCTCATATGGATGGAGACTATTTGTTTATATGCATATATATTTATGTCATCATGGAGGGGGTTTATTCTGTTATGGTGTATTTATGGCTCCAGGTCTAGTCGTTTGCTTTGTGTATTTGTGGGTATGTGTTGTGTGTAAAGATACAGCGTTGCGTCAGTGTTTGATGTCAGTGACATGGAGGTAAAAACAGAATCGAATGGCGCTTTTGTTTTTTTTTTTTTTTTTTTCCCCCCCGTTGAACATATGGAGAAGGAAGACATGACTAGTCATAGCAGCGCTGATGCAAAACACACAGGTCTACTTCATCCTTTACCTTCCAGAAACACACCTACACACACAGGGTAGTAAAAACTAACTGCTATACTCCCTGTGGCTGATGTTCTGCCAGACGAAAGATAGTGTACCAAACAGAGTTATAGCCACAGCATGGGCCGTTGGGTAAAGAACATCTTTGATTGCAGATTCTCCAAGTGTATCATCAAAGCCTGTGTATTTCCCCTATGACCTGCTTCCTAAAACGCATCACTGCACATTCCAGAAAAGCTCCACATTCAATCAACTGCTTTAAATGTGAACTGTTGCATGAAATGAGAGAAGCACATACGGGGCCACCTTTGTCTGAGCATGCGAAAGGATATTGCCGCAAGAATGTCCTGGAGGATCAAGGACCTACGTCATCCCGTTATCATTGCGTTTTTGACCCCGGTTGGGACACCTATTGTGTTTGTATGTCAAACTGTGCTGAGACACTGCTTTATATTCATGAGGCTTACTAACGCTTCTCTTGTATCTGTGGCTCACTAGATGATGAAGCACGCGTGGGACAGCTACAGGCAGTACGGCTGGGGACACAATGAGCTCAAACCCATTGCTAAGAAAGGACATTCCACAAATATATTTGGTAAGTGAGCTACACCCGTTTCCCAATTACTCTAAAACATGCTGTATCTACAGATCCGTCCCCTCATTTGCATGGAAATAGCTCTGGTCAAAGTGGAAAGCGATGCCCGTGCAAACTTGTTAGCACCCTTTTTCTACACAGCCATTTCCGTGTCTCGAAATGATAAGGACGTTACAAGCATATACACATGCAAAATCCCGTTTCCCCACTTAATCATTTATTTCGAGGGCTGTTGTCAAGCTCTCCAGCTGTTTTTCCCTGATAATGGTGACCGGGTTAAAGCTGTTATATGTGTATTTTGGAAATTAAAGTTTAGATTTCTAAAGCTTGTGAAAGCTCTTGTTTTTGTAGGAATGTTGCATGTATTGCTTTCTCTGGAAGTCTAGTTTTAAACATGGCTGCTAGTTTGTTCCCATAGGTGAATACTATGAAAGAGAGGAGGAGACTGAAAATGAGTCATTTCGTTTTCACGGATTACTTTCATAATTAATGAGCATCTGCGCTAATATCTCTTTTTCTGGTGTCTTTCCATATGGGAGAGGAGTACTCCGTGTGTGTGTTAGGGGTATAACCGTACATGTATGCAATCCTTTTCGTTTTATGTGTGGAGCATAGTAAAAATCTGTGTTGACATTTTTGACAATAATGGCTGTATGTTGAGTAAATCTATACTGGTAGGAATATACATAGCATTGGTTAGGTAAATTATGAATTATGGTAATGGAAGGCAGTCTTCACCAGGATAGTAAAGACGTGTGTGTGTAGACAGAACCTTTATGAGTGGTAAATAATATTTATAAATATAAGCCTATAATCTCAATCAGTATGTAGAGATATGCATTTTCTATTAGATAATACCAATAATTGCTGATATACTTTAAGAACTACCCAGAATAAATGCGTATGTATATGCCGGTGTTTATTTGCATCTGTTGCTTGCTGATGATAAAAATAGCAAAGGGAGCATATTATTGAAATAATGTAATTTCATAATGTAATTTCACAGGCTCTGAAGTGTGTGTGTCTGGATAAGGTCTCAGCTGAAGAGATGAGCGACGAAAATAGTTTGTTGCTCTTTTCCAGGCATCAGTGAAAGCAGTTTGCGCTCTTTCATAGAAAAGTGATGTGAATAAGACTGTGAGTGCTACAGACAGGCACAGCAGTTGGGGGGGTCATTTCAGTGTTTGTAAGATTATCTCCCTTGTAAATGACTCACACAGGGCTGAACGGTACCTGACAGAGAATAGCTGACATAAAGCAGACAAATATTTTACCGATAGCCATTCAAGGTCTGCATTGTACATGTTGAGTCGATGGCACAAAGACTGGAGCATAAGTGGTTTGTTTACTGGGAACATGCTCTCATAGGAGACTGGAGTCAGATTTCATAGATTAGCCTAGTACACAAACACAGCTATATTTCAAAACATAGTGCTATATATTTTCAGACTTTCTACACGCACACAATCCCTCCCAACCCCCTCTACAAATCTGGGCTTGTTTGATTAATGCAGGCTGACTGACTGATGTGATGCTAAAGAATTATGGACTTAAAGTTTTGAGACGGATTCTGATCTGTACTCTTCAGTTAATACTCATACCCACAGCTGCATTCATTAGCTCTTCAGACTGTTTTCAGAATACGTGAAGAATCTGCTTTTAGATGAGTGTTTGCACATTAATGAGGTTCACACCCTACATAGCAAAGCATGAGAGAGAGAGAGAGAGAGAGAGAGAGAGAGAGAAAGCACCCATGTAAATATTAAACTCTACTGATGAGGGAGAGCTATGCGCTTATTTATTAACACTGGATAAAATAGAAGTAGAAGAACAGGACTGATTGGCATAAGGAGCACCTCTGGGGTAGGCGATTGATGGTGTTGATGAGCTGCATCTCACTGCCAGAGTGTTAAGGTTTATATGACGTTGAAAATGTGCTGCTTAGATGAGAAAGGAATAGAGAAGAGCGAGATGAATGAGAATAAGGGTTTGGAAGGTGAAAAGAAAGAAGGGTGGAGAAGTGAAGTGGACGATGTAACTGGAGAATGTGGAAAGGAGCTGACAGTGGCCCATCCCACCTTTTCCCACAACCATTTTCTCTCTCTCATTTGTTTCATTCAGTTTTAATATCCTGAAGCTCATTTGCATAATTCCTATCCATCCCCTTAGGATTTTTCAGGAAAATCTCCAATTACTCACGCTTTCCTTTGCTTCTTGTGAAATTGCCGTCCCTAGATGGTTAATATTTTCTTAATGAGCCATGTGATTTCTCTTGTTCGTTCTGTCTGACGGGCAAAACAACATGGGCAGATATTCAGTGGTTTCTTGTACTGTAGGGCTGCAACTAGCGATTATTTTAATAATCGATTAATTGGGCAATTATTTTTATATTTCCTTCTTTCGATTAGTCAGGTAATTTTTTTTTTTATTTTTTTTTTTTATGTTTTGCGTATTATAACTATTTAAAACCCTAATTCAAGTTATTTATGTACAACAGTGTATTTAATAAATGCAAAAAACACAAACTTGAGTTTAATTATCTTGAATTTAGACATTTTAAATCTTATAGTGGCTGCTTGAGGGATTTCTCCTTTCCAATTCACTCATGCTGAGTTGTTTCTTTCTGTAAAAAAAAGAAAAAAAGAAAAACAGCATTTGAGTATGCAAGGCGAAGCGATTTGTGTAAACCAACATTTATATTGTATTTTGCAGATAGTAAGTTAACAACTTAAATAGTCAATATAAAATATAATATAATATTGTTTTGAACTTTTTTGCTTAAAAGAATACATATCCATTTTGTACATTTGAGAATATATAAGCATCTAGAATATATAATTAATTAAATTTTGTATAATAATTAAATTATATATGCATAAATTAAATATACAAACATTTAAGTGAGTAAAGCCGCAGTAAATCACATTCAAAAACAGAAGTTACTGTTTAGTAAACAAATTCTATAAAAAGAGAGTAGAACGTAGAAACAACAAGCAAACAAACAGGCCTAATTAAAAGAAAGAAAAAATATGCATTGGTGTTCAAATGTATCATCATTTGCTGCAAACCACAACAGCGACTAAAAATTTGATCCTTTTCTGCTTTTAGATTTAGTGACCTGATGCTCGCGAGTCACAACAGACCAGATCCGGTGCTGTACCGAAATTGGCAAACAGTTTACACAATAGCATTTCATTAAACTACACATTTTTCACATGATGAGGATTTTACAGTTTCTGCTTACCGTGCTGATGTTTCACCTTCATCCAAGACACCAGTGTGTTTTCTTCGTATGTGCTTGTGTATCTATGCTACACAAGTTCAACTTTTACTTTTAGGTTACTTTTGGGTTAGAGTCTTCTTTGTTGTGTTTAATATGAAATGGTTGCATGCTTTGGATGACTTGGAACGCACATTTTTTCCTGCTCCTGGTTGACCCTGTACTGTCTTTTTCCGCAAGCGTCTGTGTTATCTTACCGCCACGCTAACCCGTAACCTGAGCAGCCCATCTAATCGATAACGGCGTTCATTGACAATGAATTTCATTATGGATTATTATAAGTCTTAAGCACATTACGTGGTGGTGGTATGAAGAAGTGCAGGAGAGCATAAGGAGAATGAGGTTGGCAAAACAGAAGTGGGATAGACAGAGTGATGAGAAAAGTAGGCAGGAGTACAAGAAGATGCGGCAGCAGGTAAAGAGGGATGTGGCGAAAGCCAAGGAAAAGGCGTATGAGGAGCTGTATGAGAAGTTGGACACTAAGGAAGGAGAAAAAGATTTATACCGATTGGCCAGGCAGAGGGACAGAGCTGGGAAGGATGTACTGCAAGTTAGAGCAATAAAGGATGGAGGGGGAAATGTGTTGACTAGTGAGGAGAGTGTGTTGAGAAGGTGGAGGGAGTATTTTGAGCAGCTGATAAATGAGGAAAATCAGAGAGAGAGAAGGTTGGATGATGTGGAGTTGGTGAAGCAGGATGTACATAGGATTAGTAAG
The DNA here is from genome assembly GCF_014805685.1 of Silurus meridionalis. Classification (NCBI taxonomy): domain Eukaryota; kingdom Metazoa; phylum Chordata; class Actinopteri; order Siluriformes; family Siluridae; genus Silurus; species Silurus meridionalis. Next base: position 11,978,615 of record NC_060886.1, read on the forward strand.
GAGGAAGTGAGAGCAGCAATTAAGAGGATGAAGAGTGAAAAGTCGGTTGGACCAGATGACATACCGGTAGAAGCATGGAGATGTTTAGGAGAGATGGCAGTAGAGTTTTTGACCAGATTGTTTAACAGGATTTTGGAAGGTGAGAGGATGCCTGAGGAATGGAGAAGAAGTGTGCTGGTACCAATCTTTAAGCATAAAGGAGATGTGCAGTCTTGCAGTAACTACAGGGGAATTAAGTTGATCAGTCACACCATAAAGTTATGGGAAAGAGTAGTGGAAGCCAGGCTGAGAGAAGAGGTGACCATCTGTGAGCAACAATATGGTTTCATGCCGAGGAAGAGCACCACAGATGCCTTATTTGCTTTGAGGATGTTGATGGAGAAGTATAGAGAAGGACAGAAGGAATTGCATTGTGTATTTGTGGATTTAGTCAGGTGTGTCAGAGAAGTATGTGAGGGTGGTGCAGGACATGTATGAGGACAGTGTGACGGCAGTGAAGTGTGCAGTAGGTACAACAGACTGGTTCAGGGTGAAGGTTGGACTGCATCAAGGATCGGCCCTGAGCCCTTTCCTGTTTGCAGTGGTGATGGATAGGTTGACGGACGAGGTCAGACAGGAGTCTCCCTGGACTATGATGTTTGCGGATGATATTGTGATTTGTGGTGAGGGTATGGAGAGGTGGAGATATGCGCTGGAGAGAAGGGGAATGAAACTCAGTAGGAGTAAGACAGAATACATGTGTGTGAATGAGAGAGAGGGCAGTGGAGTGATGCGGTTGCAGGGAGAAGGTGGAGGAGTTCAGGTACCTGGGGTCAACAGTGCATTAATGGAGAGTGTGTTAGAGAAGAAAAGAAAACAGTGCAGGCAGGGTGGAGTGGGTGGAGAACAGTGACAGGAGTGATTTGTGATAGAAGAGTATCTGCAAGAATGAAAGGGAAAGTTTATAGGACTGTGGTGAGACCTGCGATGTTGTATGGTTTAGAGACAGTGGCATTGAGTAAAAGACAGGAGGTGGAGCTGGAGGTAGCAGAGCTGAAGATGTTAAGGTTTTCGTTGGGAGTGACGAGGATGGACAAGATTAGAAATGAGTTTATTAGAGGGACAGCGCATGTAGGATGTTTTGGTGACAAGGTGAGGGAGGCGAGATTGAGATGGTTTGGACATGTGCAAAGGAGGGACATGAATTATATTGGTAGAAGAATGCTGAGGATGGAGCCACCAGGTAGGAGGAAAAGAGCAAGGCCAAGGAGGTGGTTCATGGACGTGGTGAGGGAAGACATGCAGGTAGTTGGTGTGAAAGAGGCAGATGTAGTGGACAGGGTGGTATGGAGACGGATGATCCGCTGTGGCGACCCCTAATGGGAGCAGCCGAAAGAAGAAGAAGAAGAAGAAGAAAAGTCTTAAGCACATTATTCATCATATGCTATAGCCAGCCTTTTTCTAGTAGTCTATTTTGGATAAAAATGCACAGATGTTAAACTGTCACAGTGGACTACAAATGTTTTGAGTATTTTCCCCTACAATCATGAGTTTTAACTGACCCTAGTTTGAACAAAGGTAGTCAACTGGGGATGCATTATTTAATAAACAAAAAAAATGATGCCTTCTCATTGTGTAAAGAAGTGACATGATCATTTGGAGAGACTTGTTTTTAACGATGCCTCTTATGATTCTGTTTTCTCAGTGTTTGTATTATAATTGCTCGGGAGAACAAACAGTACCGTTTCTGTGGCTTAGACAGACAGACAGGTCATAAAATAATATTTCTAAATGGATTGTTTGTGGTCATTTGAGATATTTGTTTTCAAATATGTCTAAACTGAAGCACAGACAGTAGAGAGGCTGTTGCAGTTAGTCGTCTTGTGCTACGGGAGCTCATTGGCCGAGTAGAATAGGTCACGTCTCAAGGGAAACAGAGCAAACTCAAGTGTTCCATGGAGTGTCTAAATAATACAGCATGCAATTCATTTGCATTCATGTTCTCAAATGTATGTTTTTGCACCAGGTAGCAGTGTACAATCATTGTGGTTTGTGAAATAGAGAACCATGGCATAGAGCTGCCATATTGCATTCCTCAATAAGTGGTCTCCAGATAATATTCTGCTCTTCCACACATCCCAAATTGTCAGCCTGTTTTATCTCTCCTGAGGTGTCTGTGTGTCTGTGTGTCTGTGTGTGTGTGTGTGTGTGTGTGTGTGTGTTTCAACACTTTGTCCAGAAGGAAAACTATGCAGTCATAGTACACATTAAATTACCATATTTCCTGCATCACTAATATACTAAACAAAGTCTAACTAAGTTTTTTTGTTTGTTGCTGTGATATAGATACATTTTAAGTTTCTTAGTCCATCTAATAGTTTGCAGTTTTCATGTCATAACTATTGCACGTTTTGACAGCATTACTCACTTTTGTTGCCAGATATTTTGACAATAATGGCTGTATTGAGTTATTTTTTAGAGGACAGTAAATCTGTACTGCTATACAAGCTGCACATTGACTAAAATAAATCCACGTTTCATTACTATATTAATGTCCTTTGGGAAGAGGGAATAAAATGGTTGCTGAAATGTGAGGGGTGTACGCATCTTAAAAATAAGTACACCCCTCACATTTCAGCAACCATTTTATTATATCTTCACCTTGCATGCTGTTTTTATTTTTAATTTTGTTTTACAGAAAGATACAACTCAGCATAAGTCAATTGTTTAAAGAAGAAATCCCTCATGCAGCTTTATAAAATTCTAAATATGGCTTTTGGACTTCTTTTATTGCACTTTTATACATGAATAACCCGAATTAGGGTTTTATATAGTTATAATAAGCAAAACATCCAATTAAAATATGTTAATGTTTTATTCTATTAATCGGGAAAAATAATTGTCAGATTAATCAATTATCAAAATAATTGTTGGGTGCATCCCTAAAAAAATTCAGAAACAAATTAGAGCTCATAATATCAGACAAGCTAATCACTAGATGATCTGCTACTGGAAATGGTAATTTAGAGAACATATTTGCTAAATGGGTGATTTTAGTAATATATGTTATTATTTTAGAGAGTTAGTTTACAATTAAATAAATCACTAAGAAAATTTAAAAGGAAACTCTATCTATGTAAAGGACACAGTGTTGTGCATGTACATGTGCTAGATTTTGCCCTGACCTTAGATTTATACTTGGAGCTTGTTTCTGAAAATGCTTATTAATGATAGTATTGGGGATTGCATTGTAACACCCTGGAATTGAAATGTAATAATTATGATTCCCTAATAATGAATAATTAGTGAATCCTTCAGTTTTGGATGTGTGTGAATACAGCAGCCCTGATTCATAATGGATTATTCATCTGTTCTATTTTAAATTGTGTTTTGGCGTATTATCAGGTTTAAAGAGCTGGATGAAAGCAGTAGAAAGGGATCGTGCCCTTAGCCAAGCATCACGTTTTCTTTTTGCCCTTTTTTGTCTCGTTCACATTAAACTTTTAACAGGCTGGTGTCAGATTTGGGCTGGAAATCCTATTGATTTTGGACTCTTTAAGCCATTTATAAATGCCTTTTTAGGAGTTCTGGAGTTACTAAAGCCAGGGATACAGTTCTGTACAGAGAAGGAGAGAGGACAAAGATGATTGATGGTGAAAGGAAAACAGAGTAGAAGAGTGGGGTGTGTATGTGTGAGGTTAATTGGGCCTCTATACTGCCCCAACATCTTGTCCTTCAGTGTCTTGTTTTGTCCCTCAGTCCTGCCCCATTATGCTGTTTCTCAGTCCTGCCCAAGCATTTTAATCCCCAGTCCCACCACTACATTCTGTTTCTCAGTCCTGCCTCTACATCTTGTCCCTTATCTCTGCTCTTGCATTCTGTTCCTCGTGCCTCAACATCCTGTCCCTCACTATCCTGCTTTAACATACTGTCCCTCAGTTTCTCCTCCATCAGTTCTATATTAGTTTTCCTTTTGGTCCTTCAGAGTCCCTTCTTCCCAATCATGGATTTTATTGTCCAGTCTCATTCTTTGTTTATGTCTCTCACTTTCTTGTCCCTCTGTGACCCATCTCTGTGTCCTGTTTTTTTCATGTCCCTTCTCCCAAAACTAATGAAAGTGCTGCAACTCAGTTTATCAAAATGTTAAGCAATGCGTCAGAGTGCAGTAACTCAGTTAAAAGTGTTATCAAGCCACTTACATGTCTGGCAGCAGCTTTGAAGGACAGCGTGTGGGGAATGCAGACCGGAAGCCAGACGATGATCGAGGAAAATTGGTCAGATGCGTTAGTGCTCGACAAGACGCAGTTAGCTCAGATAAACCTTTTAAAAAATCTCCTTACAGGATTAATTGAGTTTGTTGGCTGCTGCCAAGCCAAGTGAGTCTACTCTTGAGTGTGTATGTGAGAATAAACGTTATTTAATGTGTGAAATGGAGTAAGGACTAATATTCACACACAACTATATACACAAATATTATGTTGTATTTGAAAGGTTTACATTCTTCTTTTATTCTCTTCTGTCTTGCCCCTGTCTCTCCCAACACTCTTACATAAACACACTGTTCCATCTCACTTTTGGGGTTTACACTTGAGTGGTTTTGCAATTTTCTCTTGAATAGATAAGCAATGGCTTAGATTGAATGAAATAGCCTTTAAATATATTGCGGGAAATGCAGCTGAAATGCTTTTCAATCTGGCTGTATCAGTGCCCTTAAAGATTTCAACTCACTTTATCATGCATGACTGAGGGATCATGACCATGATGTCCAGTAAACTGATCCCCTGTGGTTAAAAAAAATAGCCTGTAATTGGTTTTGACAGGGTTGGTGTGTATACGCCGATCAGCCATAACATTAAGAGCACCTACCTAATGCTGTGTAGGTTCCCTGTTCCATCAGAACAGCTCTGGTCTTTCAAGGCATGGACTCCACATGACCTCTAAAGGTGTACTGTGATATTTAGCACCAAGACGTTAGCCTTAGATTCTTCAAGTCCTGTAAGTTGTATGGTTTGCCCTGTGTGGATTGCTTTTTCTTCCCAGCACATTGCACAGATGCTCAGTTGGATTGACATCTGGGGAATTTGGAGGAAGTGCCAACACTCTCTCATGTTCCTCAAATATTTTCTGAAGCTTTGCAATGTGGCAAGGAACATTATCATGCTGAAAGAGGCTGCTGCCATTAAGGAATAATTTTGCCATTAATGGGTGTACATGGTCCACAAAACTGTTTTTGGAAGTTGTTTGTCTCAAAATAACATTTACATGAAATTCATGAGCCTAGTTATCCCAACAGAACTGAATCACACTGCGCTCTGTTTTGGCGGTGGACAGTGACTGTAGCTACACAGCAAGCTAATCATAAACACCAATAACTATAAGCAATTTATGCTACAGTAGCCTTCCCTTCTGTGGGATCAGACCAAACTGACTAGCCTGTACACCCCACACACATCAGTGACCCTTGGATGACCATGTCACCAGCTCACTAATTGTCCTTCTCTAAACCTCTTTTGATAGGTAATAACCACTGTGATCCATGAACACATGCATACATACATACATATATCTAAATGATTATTATATTTTAATTCTTTAGAAAATTTATTTTGTGGCCTTAAATATTTTCATCTAGTATCCTGAATGTCTATGGTGCTGAAGCTTGAAATTAATGTTGGGTTTTCATTTCAAGGCTGTCGGAAAAGTTAACTAGCTTTGAGATAAGTGCACCTACCAATCTATCCACAAAACGTCTCCAGTCCTTGCGATATCAAAGATGTAATAACCCAAAACGCATGCATTTCAAAGAGCTTCATTTCACAATGGCTGGATTGTCATCTTGTTCTTTGGGGAGTCTGATCATCCTGCCTTGTCAACTCCTTAGTCACTGTGCATGGCTACACAGCCGCTAGCTGTTTCTATACAGTATTATTAGGAGCCTCTTTCAGTTCCTCGTACATCACTTGAGCGTTTTGTGTGATTTAAAGATTGCAGCGTGTGTTGGTTTTTTTTGGGTTTTTTTGGGTTTTTTTTTAATGAATGTATTGGATGTCTCTATGTACGTACAAAAACCTGTTTGCAAGTTTATAATACAGACTAAACTATGGGTGACATTTTAATTACCTGAGACTTTTAATCTGTGATATGCCAACTGCTTTTTACCAGATTGAATATTATTTTTTTTATTCTTATACATACATACATACATTTATACACATTCATACATTATTTGGATACATTACAAAATAATTGAGACACCTGACTTAAATTAAAAAAAAAAAAAAAGCATTACCACAAAGTTGGAGTACATTTGTACAGGTTGTGTTTGGATGCAGCAGCATAAAGATGTCCCTTCACCTGAACTAGGAGACCCAAACCTGTTCCAGCATGATTATGCAGTTCCTGTGCACAAAGTGAGCCTCTTTATGATATGGCTTGGAGTGGAAGATCTTGTGTTTTCTGCTATAGAGCTCTGGCCTCACCCCTATTGAATACCTTTGGGATGAATTAGAATGCTGACTGCACCTCAGGCCTTCTCACTATACATCAGTGCCTGGCTTTAGTAACACCCTTGTGGCTGAATGAGCACAAATCTCATCCACAAGCACACTCTGGAATCTAGTGGAACATCATCCAGGAAGAATGGAGGTTATTATAACAGCAAATGGTGACGAAATGTGGAATGAGATATATAAAAAGCAAATCTCTAAGCAGTAAAAACACCAGTCTTATTGATTTTGAGGATATTTAAGGCTCACCTGACATTGTGAGGACGTTGGTCCTAACAAAGGCCTAAATGCTAGCTGGGTACTCGCACTGTTTAAGTGCTGCATGGTTATGGGCTGGGGCTGATGTTACTCAACAAATACCCTTCGAATCTGAATTTGTTTATGCCCACCAAATGATTGCGCTAATGAGATTGTAAAATATCAAAAAAACGAGAAGATAATTGAGATTAAATTCAGTTATGACATGACTGAAAGGCAAAGGTGTGTAATATTGCGTGTTGTGTGTTTGGGTCCTGTTAGGCATAACAGAAGGGTTTGTAGAGCTGAGAGGCTGGGGCTGCTGGGTATTTTTAGAGTGATTTAAAGCCTCTGTCAATAATGATAATAACACTGCAGTTCCCACATAATTGAACAGAGAGAGAGAGAGAGAAAGAGAGAGAGGCTTGCCACACTCCCTATTTCGACAGCTAATGCTGCTGGGGAAAAAAAAAACCCAACAGGGCTACAGCAGCATGAGTCTTTAACATAGAATCATTATCCTGCATGAAACCAAGGAATAATTGTAATAGTAGCATAACAATCAAGTAATCATGCCATACCCTTCATATGTTGAAGTATTTTAACATTATTGATCTATTGCGCTAATCTACAACTAGCTAATAAAGCTAATCGATGAACCATTTACTAATTACCTATGTCGATATTTTGTAGAATAATCATACAGGAAGAACAAAAAAAGTCACAATTTCAGTCCAGCTTTAGCTTTCAGACAGATGCCTCAACTCTCTTGGCAACCCTTCCAAACAACCATACTTATTTAGTCTTTTTCTAAATGTACTTGAATATTGATGGCCAGTATAATGTTTGTAGAAAATGTTTTGTTGTGTGGTAAAAAAAAAAAAAAATTTACGGTGTAAAAAAAAAAAAAGTTAATTAGGAATAGCAATATGGTATAATTATATATTTTACGAATCATGGCATAATAAAAATCATCTGGTCCTTATCAGGTCTTAGAATTAGATAATACAGCTTCTGATATACATCACATGATGTATTATACCGTGAGTGGAACTTGTGCTACAACATAAACAATCATCTGCTGTACACAATTAGTATCATTGTACCTAACATGGTAATTGTTTCAAATAATTTTTTAAACGTATGCACATAATTATTAAAGGCACCTAATATTAAGTGGGATTGCTGCTGATGATAATTGTATTATAGTATTAGATTAGTAGTAGAAGCATGATCTCAGGACCAACCAGTGTTTTACATCTAAAAGCTACAATTCCAGGGAGGCAAGAAAATAGAATATTTTTCCTCTATAAAGGTAGGGAATGCAGTCAGGCAAGGCGAGAGACAGGCATGTCATGAACTCGCGCAGGTGCAGTCCACTCTCACAGTGCTATATACACCAACCCTCAGTCACAAATTAAGCTTTGTCTGGTTATACGTGCAACCACGAACAGCACATGTTGTTCCTGAGCTTTTTAATGGCATTTTAACATATTCCCACCTGAAAACCAAACCGTTTGTGCTTGTCAGTCAATGCTCCTACTACAGCTGGCAGAAAGTATACCTGGAGTTATATTTTTTACAGCAGTGCCCCCAGGAAACAGGTGAATAGAATTTAAGAGACTAAGTAGCAGCCAGGTGCTGCTACTCAAATGCTCTTAATTGACCATCAGCAAGTCTGACCATCTTTATAAAAGCCCAGGTATTTAGCAGTTTGATATGTTTGGAATGTTCAGGTGTGTGTTACAAACAAGGAAGAAAGATATTAGCAATGGCCTTGAAGAAGCAATTGTTGCTGTCCATCACTCTGAAGGGTTATAAGATTATAATTTAAAATCTCCATTTGGTGGAGTGGAAAACATTCGTGGATTGTACACTGCTTAGTGAAATTGGCAAAAAAAGAAATAACCACAAAGAGTTGTAGCTCAATTTGTATAGGCTTCAGTTTGCATTTCAAAGTTTGAAGTTAAAAGTACATTTAGAAAAAGACTAAATAAGTATGGTTGTTTGGAAGGGTTGCCAAGAGAGTTGAGGCATCTGTCTGAAAGCTAAAGCTGGACTGAAATTGTGTCATGCTACAAGACAATGATCCCAAACACACCAGCAAATCTACAACCGAATACTTAAAAAAAAAAAAAAGAGAACAGAATCAAGGGGTTGTAATGGCCAAGTAAAAGTCCAGACCTCAACCCAACTGAAATGCTGTGGCTTAAGAGAGCTGTGCATAAACAAATACCCACAAACCTCACTGAACTGTAGCAACATTGTAAAGAAATGTGAGACAGAATTTCTCCACTGTGATGTGACTGATGAAGTCATACAGAATATAATTACTAGCAGCTATTAACCATTATGGTGTAATACGTTTTTCACACATGGTTACTCCATTTTAGCTTGATGTTTGCCAAAATAATGAATGACATGGTCTAATATGACGTGCTGTTGTTCATCTGAGGTGGTATTTACCCAATTATAAGATTTGTTAAGGAGCAATGTATTATTGCATGCGAATTTAAAGATCACTTACTTTAATTTTCACACGACTGTAATCGTGTCAAATTTGTGTTATGTGCGTTATCATTATTTAATTAGGAGCTGCAGAGAGATTTGTACCGTAACTGTTCTACCTCTGCCTGTTTATTACTGACCCAAGGACTTTTTTTTTTTTCTCTCTTTTTTTTTTTCCTATTTTGTGTGCGCGTGCTATTTAGTGCTTGTCGTGCTAGTTTGACTGAGGATTGACAGCTTGTTGGTGCCTCTTGCAGGAAACTTAGCAATAAAAACTTACTTGTAAAGCTATTATAAGCGTAAAGAAATGTACTCGATGATCAATTTGCATCGGTAATGTAACACCATTAAAGTATGTGTATATATAAAATGGATGTACCATTGATTTGATTTTCACTTATGTGAGAGATCCTGGAATGGGGGTTTGATTGCTTTGCAACATCTTGCTTTTAGAGATGTTCATCAAGGATTAATTTTATATTTTGGCTGAGGTCCTTCTGATATGCAGTGGTCTGATTGGTTCCTGTGTCAGAGACAAATTTGATGAGTGATGTAGCTGTAAACAAGATTCAGGGCTCTGTAATGTCTCTAAAAAGCTAAAGGTGCCTGTGGTATGTATCAGTGTTTTACCATCTAGCAGCAAGGGCCATTAACATACACAACAAAACAGGAGGAAAGAAAACACTCGAGACTTGGGCACCAAGGTTACAAGGATGAGAAAAGCATTAGTATTAGAACGATGTGCACAAACATTATCATGCTCATACACACACTACTGTTCCGTGCCCTTGTTCTACAGATTACAGTTTGTATAGGATGCTGCAGTAAGAGTTCTCCCTGAACAATCAACATATTACTGCAGTACTGTCAGACATTCCCTGGCTTTCTGTTTGATATACAACACAGTCTAGTCTTTTTATTTGTTTTTTAAAGCCTTTTACCTTCATCTATGCCTGATTGTATAAGCAAAGATGCTTTACTTCAGGGTGAGGTATAAGATCATCAAACACAGGATTCATTTATGTTTCAAGAACAAAAGACACAAGAAGTGATGAAGCTGCTTCTAGTCTGCCTGCTCCAAAACAGAGGACTTCTTTCCCACAAGGCACTCAGCTCAAATATCTTTTTATTTTCTCTATAGTTTTATACTTATCTTAGTTCATTTATGAACATGTGAACTAATGTTTATTTTTAAAAGTTCCCTTATCTAACCTTTCATAACTACACATTCTTATCTTAATTACTTAGTTTCTTTTTTTCCTCAATAGAACAATTAGTTTGTTTTAATGTTATTTTCTTTGTTTTCCATTTTTTCTTCTTCTAATTTTGATTACAACTGCATTAAAATGAACAAATTATTCATGCATCACACTGTTCCTCCTGGTCCTCTTCTTCCTGTCCTCTTCCTTCTATTCTACATTTGTGGTCTTGAACCCAAACCCCATCCCCATTTACTGGATCTGCTTAACTGGAGATTTTCCACTGGTATGCTTTCTTTCTAAGGACGTTTTCTGTTCTTGCAGGTAATTCCCAGCTGGGGGCCTCGATTGTAGATGCCCTGGACACACTCTACATAATGGGCCTCCACGATGAGTTTAAAGATGGTCAGGAGTGGATTGAAAAGAACCTGGACTTCAGTGTGGTAAGTGACCACACGCAAACACTTTATGTTCACACACATTTAATGGCCTACATTGCCAATAGAAATGTATCTTCTTTTTCATGGTTAATATAAAATTGTCCATTTACATTAAATACATCTTAGAAATGAGAAATATGCAGCCTACCTGCTGACATGCGGTATGCTGCGTATCATGAGTCTGTAGCTCTATTTTGCATTCCCTTGTTTCTATTGACATGCCATGGACTCAATTTTGAAAACGCAAGTTTTATTGAAAAAATGTAGACAGGAGGGATAGTATCTAGAGCACTGGAGAAGAGCCTTAAGAGAGAGTGAGTATTAGCAGGAACTAATAAATATAAGCAAGTAACGGAATGGATTCATGCCATAAAGAAACCCTCTGTTTGCTCACATTTGCAAGAAATATGCAGTAAAAACAAATAGATCTTAAACCACAGTATTGCCTGTTTAGTCTCCAGTCATCTCTTTCCCATAATTTGTTCTTTTTGCTTTCCCATATGCATTTTGTACCATTTATTTTCCTTTTCTTTCATCCTGCCCTCTTTCCCCTTGTAGCTGAGGGTAGGGCTGAAACGATTCCTCGATCAACTCGTGTCGTTAGAATACAAAAAAGCATTGAGGCAAATTATAGAGGCCTCACCCGCTAAACTGTGCACCGCTCCGGGGTCTCATTATAAACTTGCAAAATGGGGCTAGAAACGCGCGTACGCCACGTACCACGCAAAGGTCGTGCACGCTTTTTATGTGTCGCCAATTCCTCCTTCTCACATTCTGTGTTTCTACGATGAACGTACACGAGGTTCAGAGTTTACTTACAGCAGCACACTTTCTCCCGGCAAGTTTATTACGTTTTTTTTTTTTTTACATTTGCGTTAAAAAAGGCGTACGCACGTTTTTAGCCCTGTTTTCTGCCTGTGCCACGTTTATAAATGAAACTCCTGGACACAAGACGCTGCAGAAGGAAAAAAATGGAGGAAGGAAGAGAAAACAGCGAGGGGTGGGAAGATTCAGGCCAAAGAACAAAACGTTTTCAAAGTTTTGGATGATTTCAAACTAAAACATAAAGAAAACACACGTACATACAGTGCGTTCACTACTTTTTTTTCTTCTAAAACTACTTCAAAAAAGAAAAAGCACTTATCCGATTACTTGATTTATCGATGAATATTCATCGACTGATTGGTAGAATATTTGTTTACTAAAATAAAGGGATAGCTGCAGCCCTAGATGAAGGTCATTACATTGATGAGTTTAGGACTGATCAAAGAGTGGTGGAGCCTTATCTGTTTAAGCCTTCGAGAACAAAGAAGATTAATCACGGGGTTATGTAATACAGCCAGAGCTCAACAACTTATGACAGGAAAGGAGTGAGGAACAGGTTTCTTTTGAAATAAACATATCTGGCAAAAATGTTATGAGATACAGACACACACTTATCCATTTTAGCCGTCTCTCTTTGATGTTTGGCCTATTAGTCTAACAGTTGTCTAATACTATGAAATTCCATTAGGTGAAGCAACCCTTTCATTCTTGCTGAAGACCAGTCTTCTCAAAAACAATTTGAGTCTTTTAATTAGTCGGTGAGAATAAGGAGTGTGTGTTTAGTCACAAAAATAATAAGGACTGCTAGATTTGATCAGTATATTAATAGCAGTGCCTGGAATCTTTAGTAGTAATGCAGTATATATTATGAAAGATGGGCGACTCTCGCAAAACCTCAGATGCACACAGTTCTCTCTCTGGCTGTGACTTCGGGCATGTCATTCTCCACTAATTACTGAATCTGTTTAATGACTGAGACACAGCTGGAGCCTCTCACTGCTGTATTCTGTAACTCTTAGAACTCAAACCTATTTTGAGCATTTTTTTACTTTATTATTGAGCATCTGAATAATAAATAAATAGCAACTCTAGAATACAATCAAAGAGCTGATCTGGGGGTTTTTAAGTAAGTATGCTCATGTTTGCACTCAGTCACGTGTCATTAGAGCCGAAAGCTGATTTATCAGCTTTGCACCAGTTGCGTCACTGTAATAAGTCAGTGTTGGTGGTGCTTATTCTCAATTTTCTGTGCACGTATTACTCTCTCTGGTCGTGTTGTGATGATGGATGAGGCTGTATGCCATCGCAATTAATTGTGAAAATTAACCCTAAAAGCTTGCACTAATAGACTTGGATGAAGAGCTCGTATATCTGAGTTGATCCTCTTCAAAGAACTAGAGGTAAAGAAGGGAAAGCCAAGCATGGCCTTGTCATTTTGTTTCATTGTGAATGAATCTCATCAGTCCGAGTATAAGTGTCTACGCTCTTATTTCAGAGATGATAGGTGGGTTCATGTTGTGAGGCTTTTTCGAGATTGAATGACCAATTTTAGGTTGTGCTGCATATAAAATAGTTTTAGAGCATCGCCACGATGAGTAACTGACACAGTCTTGGTTGGTCTCATGCATTAATGCATAAGCTTTTTTGCTGATGGTGTGCGTATGTGTTTGTACAGGTCCCAAAGTCTCATTTTTCAGTGCACTCTTTCACAATAATCAGGGTCTTAGCAGGCTCTATTAACATGTATGCACACATGCATGCCCAGGGCGAGGTGCATTTATATTCTTCCTTCTCAACCAGACTTAAACAGCTCACTGCATGCTACACACACACACACACACACACACACACACACACACACACATGCACACACACACACACACATGCACACACACCTGTTTAAAATGTGTTTTCCACCAAGTGACTGCATTGAGGTTATTTCTACTACATGACAGAAGTATGTATGTCTTGGTTTTCTTTTCCTACAGAATGCAGAAGTGTCTGTCTTTGAAGTCAATATCCGCTTCATTGGAGGTCTGCTTGCTGCATACTACCTTTCTGGACAGGAGGTAAGATATTATTGTGTGATTTGTGCAGGTGCGTAGGAAAGATTCACCTAGTTGGTTTGCTAAAATAAATCAATGAAAGGCATGGAAAAAGTGCTCTGAAAGTTTTAAATTGTTATGTAACCAGTATTTTTTAAGGACTCACTTTATAACTCTGAGTGTGTGGATCGCAGTGTGGATCACAGTGCTCTCCCAAAAAAAACTAGTTTTTGTGTGTTACTAGAATAATAACAAACATTTATGTTGTCCTGTGTATATACACAAATTCCCTGGTTGTGTGGAGTTGGCCCAGTGACCTGAGTAGTATTGTTTGTGGAAACAAGCTTACGCTCTGTTAATTATCCCTCCCTTTTGTTAAGTTTCTTATCTTCCTTTGGCAAATCTGTGTGCATGGTTTGCTCCGACCCTTTTGCTTTTAATGTGATATGCCCAGGTGGAATAACTGCATTAGTTTCCTTCTAACTTGAGGTTAGGAATGTGGGCTTGAGTTAGGATACACAAATAGTTCTGCTCTGGGTGGAAAAATGCAATGTAGTTAATCTGTCCTGCTGCTGTGTGTCTGCCGGTTCAAGTACTGTGTTTCCCCATACCATAAACAAGACACACCCCGAAAAAAGCCCTAGCATGGTTTTTCAAGGTGCTCGTAATTTAAGCCCCACCCCAAAAATAAGCCTTAGTGAAAATCATCAGACGGCATTTACGGTAGTACCATATGTCTGTTGCAACACACCATGATGTATTGAATTATAAATTATCAATATAATATAATAATTATAATAATAATTATCATAGTAATATAATACTAATACCGGTAATATAAATAATCATTACTGTACGTATTTGTAAAAACCCAAGCGGTTGCCTTTGTACAAGAGCTACAGTAAACAGATTACCAATCAGAGTACAGGTTACAATATGAAGTAGATGATATACTGATTTTTGTACCATACATAAATAGATGTACTGGTAGATGGTTGTACATGAGAATATACTTAAGAATGTTGTACTTGTATTTGGATGAGTTTATGCATTGAGCTGCTGTCACATGGTTGGCTGATTTAAGTAACTGCATGAATGTGCATTCTTTTTTTTTTTTTTTTTTTTTTTTGCCTGAGGTCAACAGCCAATCTACTTTTTCGTTTTTCAGAATAGGCTTTTTGTGTGAAATGGGTGTGACTGGTATGATCCCAGTTGTGTTAAAGTTCTGTGATGTCCTATGAAACAGTCACAGTCTGAACAAGTATTAAAACCGCTATCTCAAGTTTCATCAGTCACTCCATTATAAATGTGTAAACAATGATTACTGAAACTATCTTTACTATTAATATTACATTATAACTAATGTTTTTTTTTTTTTTTTTTATTAAATGTTTTTTTAAACAATTTAGGAGCCATTCACATGTGCACTTTCATATTTTTTTTACACCAGAGGAACTCAAAGATCTTAATCAGGATAGGTGTGTCAAAGTTCTCTTCCCTTGAGCATCATGCACCTCAGAACTTCCTCATTTCTCCTAAAGAGGTGAAAACATTGAGGATTTTAGAGAAATGAAAAGTGTGGTTCGGAGTTTTTGCATGTTAGTTAAAACAGGGGTAACTCCTGAAATGCTGCAGGGAAATGGAGATGGAGAACGGCAGTGATGGTGGAGAATTAAGTGGAGAGTTTAACTAGACGTAAAGTTCTTGTGACTCTCCTCAGAGCACCGCTGCCTTCACGCTGGCCCTCTGCTGCCTGTCAGCTTATTCTCGACCAGTCTGCATCAACATGATGGATGATGTTTAGTTACTCTTTCCTCTCCCCTTTAACTTTTCTTTTGCTCCTCATTTTTCAGTTCTTCTTTAGCCCTTCTGGTTTTTGTCTCCTCCCACCTAATCTAAGTCTCTGTCTTGGAATGAATGATGAGGAACAAAAAACTGAACACTACAGTGTTTAGAGATGCGTTGCTGCATTGGGCCTCTTGAATGTAATTAACAGCTAAAGTCATTAATTGAGTGAAGAGGTCTCTCTTGGCCTGAGAGCTCCCAGTAAACAGGCGGGTCCAACATCTCTGCACAAGCTGCTCTCCTCTTCTGTACTTGGGTACAGCACTCATCAGGGCAGTCTCAGTGGTGCAGAATTTAGATGAGGTGATGATTTTTTTTTTTTCCTCCCTCGCCGACCTAACTTCGAAAATATTGAAGAGGTACTTGTGGTCCAAACATAATTGCTGAATTTAAGTGTGAAGGTGAACTGCAGTATAGTGCAGATTTTGTAATCTTACAGCTCTAAATTTCCTGAAGCAACAGATGGAGTGAAAGTTATTAAAGACCTATACCGTTGACCATTACATAAAACTGTTAACTGGAACTTGGAAATCTATGCCGATTTACATGTTGTCCCTCAGCAGCCTAACCTTTCCACAAAGTGCTGAAGAAAACAACTCAGCGATCGGTTTTAATATCAGTTGAGTGGATTAAATTGTCTTCTAATAGTTCCTCAATAATAACATTTCTTAAGTACAAAAAAAATAATCTTATCTGATAAACACAAGATTGCATCACATCTCAAAATGCTCCATGTG
Organism: Silurus meridionalis; assembly: GCF_014805685.1. Classification (NCBI taxonomy): domain Eukaryota; kingdom Metazoa; phylum Chordata; class Actinopteri; order Siluriformes; family Siluridae; genus Silurus; species Silurus meridionalis. The sequence goes on from NC_060886.1 coordinate 11,994,936, forward strand.
CCTATGCTCTAATTTACAAACTGCACCTGGACACAATGTGATTCAACTGAACAGTGCCATTTAGAATTCAAGGCTGAATGCTTTGTTAAAGACTTTGGTTGAGTGCCTACATCAAGCCATTTCACCCACAGGGTTTTGCTGCACAGAGTATGTGTAGCTAACAGCGAAGTGTGGAAATAAAACACACATGAAAGCGGTCAGAGTTCAGCTGTGCTCATGTGGAAATTCCATCTGCTTAGTCTCTCTCCTGTGTCCCGATCCCTTCAGCCCTGCAATGGAAAAACGTTTATTAGAGTTAATTACTGTAGACCCGATCTTACTTTTGAAGGAAGCATTCAGACACACACACACACACACACACACACACACACACACACACACACAATTATTTTTAAAGGCTGTAATATGTAGGATTTTTTTTGGGGGGGGTTGCTTTCTTGTGTAGTTCAAGAGCTACTAATAATCCTGATAAAGAACGTTCTCATTTCAACTTGTTTTATCTCCTGCTTCATATGGCAGCAAAAGGCATCTTTGACTGCAATGCTTATTTTTGAACTAAGCAACAAATCTAGATAAGAATAAAGAAACAGTGATTATTGGTACAACATTGCCTGCTTTTTTTTCAAATATATTAGGATAATTATGTACCCTTTGTTTATTTATTTTTTTTCACCCTCTGATGGGAAGGGATTTATGGGAACGATCTGTTATCAGGTGAGCAAAATTTTCAATGAGTTTTCATTCCTACTTCAATTTAGTGCAGCTGTTACCTTTGTTTAACCTGAGCTAAAGTGCCACAGCTGAGCTATAGCCACCGAGGAAGAAGAAGATAGGGTGCAGTATATTTGCCTGCGAGGAGAACGGATTGATTAGAGTTCTACTCTGTTTCTCAAATATCTCCATTCCTCAAGAAGGTTTTCCCTTTACAGGATATCAGTCTCTTAGACCCAGAGCATATTAGATGCATTAAAGTTGTGTCATTGTGAGCCAGAATGAGCTGAGTAAGTAGCTACAGTTAGTTTCCAAGCTCGATTGAAGTGAATGAATCATTCTCTGCCTTAATTTACGGGACAAAAGGGCTGTTGGGAACATGACAATTGTCAACGTTATAAGCACAGCTAACGACAGTATGAGGTGCAGTGGGTTGACATGAAGGCCAAATGCAGCTGACTCTCTTGCCTATATAAACTGCACTCCAGTCTGTAAAAGTCATCACTACTAGTGATGCGCTGATCTTAAAATCGGATTCCTCTAGTCGAGGCATGTAAGGCATTTTATCAGAACCATTAAAACGCACTAGTGGAACACACAGAGAACCAGAGCTTGATGGCCATTCATCCTTAGCAGGCCAAAGAAAACCACTACCAGTGTAAAGCAATGAAATTATAAAAGGTTATAATTTAAAAAGGGCAGAATTATAAAAGGACATCTTATTTGCAAAGCACTGCACAAAAATCTGAAGATCTAGATCGAATTTTCTCAGCTGGCACAAAAAAGGGTGATTAATTCTGTAAAGTTTAAGAGGTGGGAAACAAGAATCTCCATGCTACGCTCTACCACCTTTTAGGGTTGTGGCGATAGACGATAGGATCGTGCATCGATGACTGGTGGAGATATTGCCGAAAGCTGAGGCCTTCAAGATGATGTTTGACTTGTTTTGCATTAATGTATCAAATGTTTTAATTTCATTATTAAAGAACATTGTCATTATTAAAAATAATAATAACTGAAGTACAATTTATTTGCCCATCTATGACCTACTGTTCACATCAACATCACCGCCTAACTGACCCCTGCAGCACAGTGCGAAGAGGAATTCGCCCATTAGCTATTAAAGTTTTCATAATTTTTTGTAGTGTATTAGGATTAGGGTATGCTATATTAGAATATTTCTAGAAAACTTAACACTAGTAAATAAGGATTTCTTCGTTGACGTACCATTATTAGCATAGTTTGAGGTAGATCGAGCTCTTGTGCCTTGCGGAGCTCTTCGTCTCAGCCAGCTGTGATGGAATGCACCATTAATTGAACGACAGATGCCAAAAGAACAGTCTAGCCCTGGCCATTTGATCCCTTGTATGGCTGCAACAATATTGGCTCTGTTGTAAGTAGCGATGCAAAATTTGAGTCTCTTCTAGTCCCCTCTGTCAGGGCTTGCTCGTTTTATTGTACAGATCGGGGATAGCAGTGTAGGCAAAGTACTTGCACCCCGCCAGCTCATACTGTTTTCTTAAACGTATGAAGTAGTTCTCCAAAACTTTAACTTTCACCTCCTTCGCGATATACTTAGAAATAGCTGCCGCCACCGTTTAGTTTGTACTTGGTGCTTTTTGCGAAAGCTCCGACGATGTATGGTTGACTTGGATTTTTGCTGACCATCAATGAAGCTTCTTTTGGTGCTGGTTATGCAGCCACAGCGGGGTGGTGAGTACGCAAATGTAAGAACAGCTTTGTCATTTTGAGACTCTCGTACCGATACAGCTTTGGTGCAAAGTTTGTGGATTGTTCGAGTGATGACCTCTGGTTTGCCTTTTGCATCTGGTTTAAAAAAAAAAATTTGATTTGGCGTTTTTTTCGTGGTAACCGACTCCAACTTTATTTGCAGAATTATGGATAAGGATTCAAATTTTTGTCGAGTCATGTCCCGAGATAAAAAGTAATGTAAATTAAGTAGATGATTACATAAGTACAATATGTAGATAAAGTAAATAAACCAGTTGGAAAATTATTAAATAGCTTCAGAAATTATTAAATATATGAGCAAATAATTAACCTATTGCACTGCCCCGCCCCCATATGACGCTATGACTATCGCCCAACACTACCACCTGCTGCTATTTACACTGCTTTACCCATATCTAGCAACGACCAGGCCAACTCCATATCATTATACAGAATGTGCTCAACACTTAGGTTGCAAACCTAAGGCTTTCATAATTTCCACATCTCTAGTATCTAGTTAGGAAAAGCCTGGGAATGAGAAGAACCTCTTGGGTGCATTGTTTAGTTTTGTTTAGCAATGTTAAGTATTTTGGCAAAGCAGCAAATCTCCAGCATAGAGTTGCAGTGAGCCAAGGCTGCGAGAAAAAATCATGTATAAATCTATAAAAAGACTTCCGTAGCAATCTCATTCTTAAATCAGGGTTTTCTAGAATCAAGCTACCCTTAGTTGTTTGTGCTAAATCAGTGCAAAGCAATAAATTATATAGAGCCGGGTTAAATGAATAGGAGAAGATTTTTTTCTATAATTTGTTCATAGACATCTTTATGCTTTACTTAATACTAGGAAAGAGCGGGTTAAATACTAGTTTCTTACTTGTTGTATGATGTTTTTGTATTAAAAATGTGTATAAAATTGATTTCATATTTTATTTTATTTTTTTAAGTACCATTGATCATTTTGTTTTGTAAACAGCAACAGTAAAGGTGAATTCCCTTCATTTCAGATAAGAAGAATAATGCTAAACCGCTGTTTAAAAAATAAAGCTGCTGCCACAACATTTAGATCAAAATCATTATTATCTAGTGAGCAAAGCTGCCAGAGTGGATTTTGTGTTATTTCTGATCTTGCTTTCATGGATTTAAATGAAGCTTGCTCAAGAACACAGCAGCAGTAACCGAGTTAGAGCTCTTACTTAATCTGGCACACACAAAAATCACCTGGTAAATGGATTTTCTACCCCACCGTGAAGCAATCCTCATGCTCAGAACCCACACAGAGGTCAAGAGACGTTTACGTTCGTAGCACTATCTTTGCCGCACAGCCCTCACAGGGTCATACAACCCGTGTTGAAGGCGCCAAGCTTTCAGCTTTTCAATTTCAGTCCTCACACCCAAGAGTGACGTGCTGATGGTTGGCTCTTACTTACTTAGTATAAATGTGTTTGGAAAGAGAGCAGTTTTTACGTAACTGTTTTGCCTCTCACTGTCTTTTCTGTGTTCTTTTTTATCCATCTCTTAGGTTTTTAAGGTGAAGGCTGTTCAGCTGGCTGAGAAGCTGCTTCCTGCCTTTAACACTCCCACAGGTATCCCCTGGGCCATGGTCAACCTCAAGAGGTAGTGCTACCTTCATTAAGCTTCTTTTATGACTGTGTGTGTGTGTGTGTGTGTGTGTGTGTGTGTTTCCATTTTCAATCCTCTCCTTTCTCTATCTGCCCCCTGCAGTTCTGGCTTAGTCACTAAGTCCACAGTGTAAAATCTAGACCTGTCGGTCCTCCTGCCTTCTTCACCTTAATGCACCTTTCCACATCATTTGCTTTGCTCTGTGCAGGCATGGAAATGCACAGTTAATCTATTGAATGCATACATCACCTGTTGAATGTGCATTAGACTCCTTGGTTTGAAGCGAGCTTAATCAAAAGCTGACAAAGCTTTTATAAATTAATTGAGTGTCCCAAGGAAATTGAGACCAAAGACCTTCAAGGTTTGTCTAATCCCAAAGATGAAAGGTTTTTATTCTATTAATCCCCATCCACCAAACAACAACTCAGCCTGTCATTACGAACCCCTCAGACACTAATGCATACCTGCTGTACCCAATTGGGATGTGCAGAGCATGCTGTGAATATGAGCGGAGAACCCAGGAAGAGACATTTCAGTTAATACAGACTGTGGAAACTGTGAACACTGTATGTAGTTGTCTTTTTTTAATTTAATAAGTATTATTATTATGGATTTTATTAATAATGTTTTGGGGTTTTTTTGTTATGTCTAGCGGTGTGGGTCGTAACTGGGGCTGGGCATCGGCCGGGAGTAGCATCTTGGCTGAGTTTGGAACGCTGCACATGGAGTTTGTGCATCTTACATATCTGACTGGGAATCCTGCTTATTATCAAAAGGTGTGTGTGTGTATAATTTGTGCATAATGCCTATTTATTTTATGTATGTCCAAAATCTTCAAACAAAACTTTAATATTTGCTTTTTTTTATCAAGGTGATGCACATCAGGAAGCTGCTGGCTAAAATGGACAGACCTAATGGCCTCTACCCGAATTACCTGAACCCTCGAACAGGCCGCTGGGGCCAGCGTGAGTAACCTCCTCCTTCTGCTTTTCTCACGTTATTCTAACTAGAAAACTACAAACTCCAGCATGGATTCACACATGTATGGTAGATTATATGCTTATGGAATTTTGTTTTAGGGATTTGAGTAATTAGTCTGTGGTGCTGACTTTTTATTTGTTACATTTTTGGTTGCTGAAATTTGAAAAATAAAAATGTATTTATTTTGCAGCTGTATGTAAAATACTAACAAAAGCATTCATTTAAGGTTTGTTTTAGCAACTCCTTAACACTATTTCAATTATTTCCTTATTTAATAATATACAGTAAGTGCTTTCTTAGGGTTTGTGGTAACCAGGAATGTCCCTTTATTTATTGTTTTAATATTTTTTAATTCAAAATCAGCACACACATACAAGACATTTTGATGGCCATACTTCAATTTAAGGGACAAAATATTTAACATGGTAGGCATCTTCTGCCATAGCCATAGAACATAAAACCTTTCTAGCAGCACTTAATCAGAGGAAAACCTCTGGCAGAGCTGCACGCTTCCATGTTTACAAATACAAGAGGGTGTTTGGTAGCATTTCAACAGTTATGGTAAGACAATAGCTACAAAAACAATAGAAGGAAATGTCTTTGTGCTATTCGCTGAAATAAGGGTGGGCATTTTAAGAGGCAGCCTATGCATCTGCAGCTGCATTTCAGAAAATCGGACTACTCAAAAACCATAGGCCACCAGAGCCTAAAACATGGAAAGGAATAAAAATATCAAACATCTATTGTCCGGTAAAGTGCTTTTCAAAAATGCAAGCGGTGTGTGAGGAATCTGCTCAGTCTTGATCGTTAAAAAATGGTAGGTGAAAATAGACTATAGAGGAATTTGGACACCCAACCCACTCTGTTCATATGGTAGATATGAGTGTATTCTATAATGATTAGCTAGTGCAAAAGCATCACATTATTGATTTGTCTTTCTAACGTTTGACAAAATGTTACCTTTGGTATTGTTGCCTGTAGAACAAATACATACATGCATACATACATACATACATTCATACATACATACATACATACATACATGCACTGTATATATATTTATAAACGTTTGGAGAGAGAGTGAGGATAACATTTGGAGAGAGAGTGAGAGTAACTTTTTTAAACTGTATTGTTAGCGATCCTTCAACAAGCTATAGTTTAGTGTACACAGGTAGGCTCAGATACCAAAACTTCGACTGATTGCAGAGGCTTGTGTTGTTCAATAAATGTTTCATTTAAGCAATTTGTATTACGTCTTATTAAGTTTTAGATTTTATGAGATTTGGAGGTGGTAGCTCTGTGGTTAAGGTGCTGGGTTACTGTTCGGAAGGTCAAGCCCCGGCATCGCCATGCTGCCACTCTTGGGCCCTTGTGCAAGGCCATTAGCCTTCTGTGCTCCAGGGGTGCCCGATCATGGCTGACCCTGTGCTTAGACCTTAGCTTCCGAGCAAGCTGGGATATGCGAAGAAAGAATTGCACTGTGCTGTAATGTATATGTGACAAAGGCTATTCTATTCTATACTTTAAAGGGGGAGGAGGGGAACTGGCCATCGGCTGCCCTGATTTTTATAAAACGGCATCAGCCACAGAAAAGCCCATATCGGTCAACCACTACTACTTTGCATATTTTGTTAATAGACATTTAATAGAATGGTCAGGCAATGAAGAATCATGTACCTCTCATTTTGCACAATGTGGCCAGTTAAACATTCATATGCTCTTCATTCATTTGTGTGCGTCATGTACATTCAATTCATGAATTCATCTTCTGGCGCTGCTTTGTCTTGGTAAACGTTGTTGTTGATACAGAGTCTATCCTGCAAGTCCTGGCTGCGAGGTGGTAGTCCATTATGAAAGAAACGTGTACACATTCATTTACAATTAAAATGGAAATTTTACAGCCATGCATATCTTTCTACTTGCATTTAATTGGGAAATGGGAGGAATCTGGAGAACCTGGAGGAAATACACATGGGGGGAACATTAACCTGAGCTCGGGGAACCCTGGAGCTTTGAGGCAGCAACCCTTCCCACTGCACCACCATATTAATAGTTATGTTTAACAATTTCTCAGAAATGAAAGGCTTTGGATAGACTAACAGAAATAATGGATAGAATAAAAACAAGTTTCCTTACAGAAATGACACACAATCCTGCAAACCCTTTCTGAGAAATTGTACAATTTGTTAGTTTGTGGGGGTTTGTTTTGTTTTCATATTTATTATGTTTTTGTTGCTGATATTTATTTCTCTCCTTCTTGTTCTCTTCATGTTCCATGGATTTTAACAAACACATGACCACTACGCAAGCTAAAACATGTAGTACATTACCTATGTAGAGTGCATGAAGAAATGCTACCATGCTCTTGAAACACCCTCTCTGTGTGCACTTGTGTTCACTTATGAAATGGAACAGTGTAATTAGTAAGTTTGTGTGGGTTTATGTGCATGCACAGCCATTAGGTTTATGGGAGTGAGTACAAGGGAGATGTTAATTCTCCCAAGTGTAGTTTGTGTAAATACTGGGTGTACTTAACAAGTGGTAGGCGGCCATAAATTGGGAAAATCCACCTTCACCCATGTGCACTCCTCTCTCTCAGGAGAAGCATTGCCATCTCTCGGCCATCTGTTTCTTTTCTCCCTTTTGTCCTAAAGGCACCTGTATAACAGCCCTCCACTGCTTGTTCCACCTTGTCACATTATCCTTCTTTCACACATACACACCACGAACACACACTCTTTGTTTTTGGGACCTGACAGTACCATTAGCGGGTAAGGTAGGCATTGGGTTGGTGATAATGTCTTCTCCACCAGTCCTCACTGACAAGAGCTGATTCATGTACAGCAGTTTTATCGATTTTGAGTCTGTATTCTGAGTATCGTGAGCATATCATCAACTCAGTTCTTTACTGTTCAGCGGCTTTCATTTAAAGACGTTAGTGCTGAGTGTTTTTGTCCAAAAGAAAGAAATCTCAATTTTATTATTCTGAAATTGTTCCTTTTGAACATAATTTGTAGTTTTCTCAATATGTTTACTGCTTTCACACTTTTCTCTTTGTTAGTATGAAGCTTCAATCAATACTGTACTTGAAGCCTTTAATACATTCAGACGATATTATTTGTTGCCATCACTGTTGCGGCCCAGTCTTGCGCACACATTCCCTTTAGCATGTTACACACAGTTTGAAGAGGCCTTTAAAAGGGTGATTAGGTGATTGCTGGTGTGTGTCTGCAAATGAACACATGCGCTACTATACACTTGCCGTAACACCTTATTACAATCAGGGTGAGGTACAATCAAGTCTGAATAGACCGCATGGTTTGGATTCAGCAAAGGAATGAGCGTCCATATTATACTATACATAACTGATTCTTCTGAATGAGTAAAGAATCATAATCGAGTTATTGTGTGGCACCCAGAAGAAAAGAATAGAAAGACAAGAAAGTTATTTTTTGAGTCTTACGGTTTTTCCTCTTGATGCTTTGGCAAGCAATTCATATTTCTACAATCCTTATTCCTGCTTTTTGATAATCCGTTGTTAGAAGCTGTATATTAAAACCCATCTTTAGTCTAAACAGAATTAATATTAGCTGCTCATTATGGAATCAGCACCACTGATAGCTGTGTCCGAATGTAGGTTGGCAGACCAAAGCAGAATAGGTGACTCATTGGAACGAACTGCTAATTTACACATTAGTAGTTCAAATCCAAGCACCATCAGTTGTAACTTGACTTGGCTGTACATAAGTTTGCACGAAAGCATCAGCTAAATGAATAAATGTACGTATCCATGTCCCAACAAGCACATGCCTGATTTATATGGATGTCGTTTTGGGTTGGGCAATTCAAGTGACTATCTTTGGTCTTGATCCAGGAGATACTTGCTTTTAATTTATTGTTTATGACTGGAATACATTTCTCATGTTACAACTCCTTTAACCTTACTCAATGTCTAACTCCAATGTTTATATAGATCACACATCAGTGGGAGGCCTTGGAGACAGCTTCTATGAGTATCTGTTGAAGGCTTGGCTCATGTCTGATAAAACTGACGCAGAGGCTCGAAAAACATATGATGACGCTATTGAGGTGAGCCCCGTTGCCATAAATACACAGTGTTAGTAGGGAATTCTCTCTTCTTTTCCTTCAGTCTTTCTTCTTTTTTAATACTAGGCTATTGAGCGTCACCTCATTCGGAAGTCCAGCGGGGGCCTCACTTTCATTGGCGAGTGGAAGAACGGCCACCTGGAGCGCAAGATGGGTCACCTGACCTGCTTTGCTGGGGGCATGTTTGCACTAGGGGCTGATGGGTCACCTGGGGACAAGGCTGGTCACTACCTGCAGCTGGGAGCTGAGATTGCCCATACATGTCATGAGAGCTACGATCGCACAGGTAAGTCATATTGTGCCTGCTATCTAAATTCAGTTCTCACACAATCTAGTTATGTTTATAAGTTTATGTTTACTGTAATTAGACTGTGTCTAGAGTAAGAGTAATTAAACTCTTTATTGGAATATGTTGTGGACACTTTTGATATATTCTATGTATTTTTAATTGTTTAATACTTTTTTTTTATATATATATATATCACAAATGTTAACAAAACAGTTACATTATTTTACCATGTAGCTTAAGTAAAGTAAAATAGGGGACATCTGTTCCCCTATTTTTACTGCAATTAGCAGGCTTTTATTTTTTGAGAAGGCTTTCCACTAGATTTTAGATTGTGTTTTTGGAAATTTTTGTCCTCACAGCAAAAAAGGTTGGAATCTAATGTCTGGCCAGAAGATCTGGTGAGATCTCAATGTTTCTTTTTGTCCCAGAGGTGTTTCTGTGGGTGGAGATCAGGGCTCTGTGCAAGACATTTTAGATCTACAAAAACCCAAACAAAATGTTTTGTGGAACTTGTCTGTGCATAGCAAGAACATGAAACCGTTTTGTGGCAATATTTTTGGGAAAGGCCCACATATGGATGTTAGGGTGCGCATTCATTTGCAGTTGGAGAGAATTCAGAGTAGCCAGCAGGTGTGTTTTTGGGAGTTGGGAGGAAACCTGTAGAAGCACCATATGTTTAACTCAATATGCAAAAAGTTTTTATTGATCTTAAATGCTGCAGTTTTTCCCTCAACTAACTCAATAATAATAATAATAATAGCCAACTGACTTGATTCAGATAAACTGGTTCAGCTTTTCCCCAACAGGCTACAGAACTGGTTTAAACCGTAGGGTGCCTGATGATCCAAACCTGTGCCAACATTTACATCAGTTTGAGAATCTGTTCTAGTTTTCTACTTTGCTATTCTGCTGCCTGGATGATGTGCTTATTTAATTTTCTTATCATTGTTTTATTTCCAGTTCTCAAGCTCGGTCCAGAGGCTTTCAAGTTTGACAGTGGGCTGGAGGCAGTTGCTGTGAGGCAGAATGAGAAGTATTACATCCTGAGGCCAGAAGTGATTGAGACTTACTGGTACATGTGGAGATTCACGCACGACCCCAAATACAGGCAATGGGGCTGGGAGGCAGCGCAGGTCAGTCCATACTTTTTCCTCAGTCTTTAGACATTGTCTTCAATCTTCTCATCTCAGCTCTGTTTGGCTTGACAGCATTATGGTTTAATTCCTAGTCAATTGGCACACTGTTTATGTCCTCTTACCACCCCACCCAGTCCTCAATACAAATCTTGAATCGGACTGAATATTGCAAGTCATAATTCACATAGCTGAGCTGGATCTGTCGAATTCCACATTGTAAATGAATATACACTAAACACATTTAGAGTGTGTATGAGATCAGAGGAGACATTAAGCGTTTTGTGCATTTTTCACGTCTTTTTATAAAAAATAAAAAAAACGTGTACGCAGCTGTAAACTCAATGTGCACTTCATTAGGAACACCTGTACAACCGCACACTTGTGCAGTTATCAGCCAATCATGTGGCAGCAGCACATGAAACCATGCAGAAACAGGTCAATATATTTATGTAATGTTCACATTAAACAGATTAATGGGGTAAACGTTTGATTTCTGTGAAATTTGTGGCATGTGGTTGTATTTAAGCAGTTGAGAAATTCACACATACAAAATAAAAAAATTCCTTCTGTGCATGGAGGATCTGCAGGCTGAAACTCCTTGTTGATGAAAGGTGTTGATGTCATGTTTCTACTGTTGTAGCTTGAATCAATATAGCCATTTTCTTCTAAACTCACTTATCAATAAAACATTTTTATCTACAGAACTGTCGCCCAGTCAGAGGTTTTTTTTATTTTTTTTTATTTTGCACCATTCTGTTTAAACTCTAGAGGCTATTGAGGACCCTTCTCATCTAGTACCAACAACCATAACATGGCTACAGTCAGAGATCCCTTTTTTTCATTTAGCTGTTTGGTGATATCATATTGTTTGTACTTCTCTGCTGCATTGTGATTGGATGTTTAGATAACAGCATGAATCTGCAGTTGTACTTAATAAAATGGATGCTGAGCACAGTGATATTTATAAATCTATTTAATGAGTCAAGGATCTGAACAAAAAAAAAGGAAAACCAAAGAAGAAATGTAAACAATAGCGGCATGATTGAGTTTGCAGACAGCATGCAATATATTTAAAAAGATGATGAAGAAAGCAAAGGGCACAGAAGCATTGCATGTGATTCTAAAACTAAGTAAACAAATTAGAGTCGTCAAAACAGACCTGAAAACCGAACTTCAAAGCAGAATTTAAACAAAACATTATAAAGGAATCCCCAAAATTCAAACAATAGCTGAATAGCAAATGAAAATGTCAGCCAGATCCAAATATATGCAGTCTCGGGAGAGCTTTGTTTATTGGGCCACAGGAATGGAAAAAGGTGTTTTCACACCTAGTTTGTTTTAAAAGAACCAAACCCAGTTCACTTAAAGTGAACCAGAAAGTGATCTAAGCAAATGTGAACTCAGTCCCTTTCGTGTTCACAATAAAAAAGACTCAAAAGAGAACCCAGTTCTCTTTTTGGTCCTCTTCAGTATTGAAGTGATCTCAGACCCTTTCGTGTTCACACCTCAACCTCATAAGAACTCAGAACCCAGAATTGTGTGAAATTTTATCACGTGTGTTTATGTACGTCTGTCGTAGTTTTTTCACTTGTACGTGACATTGTAGTGCTGTTCTGCTGTAGCCCCTTTCCTTCAGTTTTTGAGAAAACAAAAGAAATACTTTTATGTTTTTATGTATTGTGAATAGTTGGCGTTTGCCATCCTCTTTACAAATATCAATAAGTGCACAGCTCTCTTCATAAGACCACACGACTCCGCGACCTGCCAAAAAGTCAAAAAGTTTTGTGTTTCAGCAGTGACGGAACACGGCTGCAGGTATGGCAAGCCTCCAGGGACATTTGGCGAAACGAAATGCAAAGCGGACCGGGACCACATTGCTTTCACATGTCACAAACAAATCGAACCACAAACGGACCCACAAACGAACCGTACTCAGACCACCTCCGGAGGTGGTCTGAGTACGGTTCGCTTCTGGGTCCTTTTAAGGGGTCTGAGATCACTTGGTTTGTTCACATATACACACTGAACCGCTCCGAGAGCGTTTGGAGGGCTCAAACGAACTAGGTGTGAAAACACCCTTAGTGACCAACTTTCATTTCCCACAGATACACATTTGCAAATTCAAATACGGCTCCGACGCACAAACCCGGTCCCACTTTGCGTCTTGAACCAGCAAGTTCTTAAAGTTGTCACTTAGTATAGGGCACCGCATTCTTACACATTTGTTAAGCCAGATAAATTGGTTGTTCACATTCATGTGAACTATTGTTTAATTATTATTTAATTATTTCCTGGTCTTTTCTAAGACAATTTCAAGATAGTTCAAGTGTTGGTGGAATAATCTTTGCTGGGTTTTTCTCAATATCTACCTTAGCCTGAAAGGTAAAAAGCTCAGTTTTACAATTGAAAAGATAAATGGTTAGTGTTAAGCAATTTTTTTACGAGTTTTACCAGACCTTAAGAGAAGACCAGAAAATATTGAACAGGATAGAGAGAGGTCTTTATAAAAGGAAGCACAAGAAGCAGTTTATTTAGAACCTACTGCTACATACAGTCTAAAGTTGAGAAAGGGTGGATTGCTTTTGAAGCATTTGAGTCAAAGACAAATAAGTCGCCATCAAAAAGATATACTGTTTAATATATCATTTAAACTAAGTAATAGATTTTTTTAATTTATGAATTTGTACTCACATTTAACAGTACAGTAGGAAAGTTGGGTTAAACGTTTGAACGTAAACTGCCCTCATTGTTTGCTGCTGATCTGCATCAAATATTGACAGATAATTTTTTTTTTTTTTTTTTTTTTTTGTGTGTTTTCAGTGAATTATTCAACTTGGATTTAAATATCGAAATTTCTGTCTTGGACTTGATAGAATATTAGCCACAGCACCACAGTGTCTGAGATAACGGTACCCTAACATGTTTTAATGCATGTTAAGAGAACTCACCATCTTGGAAACATCTTAGTGGGCAGAGATTTGGTGGCCATTTCTGGTCAGAAATGGGATAGGGTTTAAATACTGCATTTGAAAAGTTAAGAAGTCAGATAGTTCCTCTCATAGGGCAATTCGAAAAGAGTTTACAAGTCTGTGTATATTGTTTTCATTTGTTTTAAAATCTGATGGATCAGATTGTAAAATATATTTTGAATATTTTTAGTCATGTCAGGATTTGGATATATCTTCTTCTTCTTCTTTGGGCTTCTCCCATTAGGGGTCGCTACAGCGGATTATCCGTCTCCATACCCCCCCTGTCCTCTACATCTGCCTCTTTCAAACCAACTACCTGCATGTCTTCCCTCACCACATCCATATACCTCCTCCTTGAACTTCCTCTTTTCCTCCTACCTGGTGGCTCCATCCTCAGCATTTTCCTACTGATATACCCCCATGTCCCTCCTCTGGGCATGTCCAAACCATCTCAATCTCGCCTCCCTCACCTTGTCTCCAAAAACATTCTACATGCGCTGTCCCTCTAATAAACTCATTTCTAATCCTGTCCATTGTCGTCACTCCCAACGAAAACTTCAACATCTTCAACTCTGCTACCTCCAGCTCCACCTCCTGTCTTTTACTCAATGCCACTGTCTGCACTTTTTTTTTTCCACTTCTCTAATACACTCTCCATTACTTTCCTACGGCACACTTCACTGCTGTCACTCCTCATAATTGTCCTGCACCACCCTCACATACTTCTCTGACACACCTCACTTCCTCTGACTTCCTCACTTCAATACCAGGATTTAGATATATCTAGACTTTGGTAACCCGGCAATCAATGTGTTTTTTTCCTCTGTTTTCAGAAAGGGAAATTGTAAATTAATTTCTGTAACTTCTTGTTCTGTGTCAGTATTGAAAAGTATCTCCTCACACAAAGTATAAACAAGCATAGCTTCTATATAAAGACATAATTTGAGTGTATTGAACTTTGTTCTGCTTAGACTCTGGCCTGATCAATTTGGGGTCCTCAGTATGCTGTGTAGGCTTTGGTTTCTGGTGTGTGAGAGAGATTGCAGACATAGCCCTAGCTGCTGTTTGCTAAATGAATTATGTGGAAGGAAGTACGGTCCAGATGCAGTCCAGTCCAGTCCAGCTCTGTGAAATGAGTCTGAGAGAGCAGCTGTATGATGCAGTGTTGTTTCAGGTAAACAAAAACAGCACGTTGAGCTTTATTGGCACAGATTGCTCATGTCTTTTTGCTGCAAATGTAGGAGTGTCTTTGAAGAGCCAAGTTGGATCTACAATTTTGGGATGCTTTGTACACAAACAAAAAGTTATTAATTGTTTAGTTTTTTCCCCACACTGACTCTCCTGTGCTCCTCTGTATGGTTGTGACTGAATATATTGTCCTGTTTGTTCCATTTTTCTAAAAGTGTGTGTGTGTGTGTGTGTGTGTGTGTGTGTGTGTGTGTGTGTGTGTAAAACTGTTTCCCCCAGGCAATAGATAAATATTGCAGAGTCAGCGGGGGATTCTCTGGGGTTAAAGATGTCTACTCCTCCAACCCTACCTATGATGACGTCCAGCAGAGCTTCTTCTTGGCAGAGACCCTCAAGTATTTATTTCTGTTTCTTTTATTTGCATATAGATGAATGGTAAAAGTAATGATGTTATTACACCGAGTGAAAGCAGAGATTCAAACACTTTAAACTTCTCAGCACTTCTACTTATTGACCAGAAACGCCACCTGCTGGTGAAGTTGCATCACTGAAGGACTAATGCGAACAAAGCGGAACCAGTCAGTGCATAAGGTTCACTGACATAAATGAGATTTTGCTAATAATCTAATATACTTTCTGCACTGTAGGTATCTGTATCTGCTGTTCTCCAGTGATGATCTGCTGCCTTTGGAGAACTGGGTTTTCAACACGGAAGCTCATCCACTACCGGTGCTGCATCTGGGCAACGTCACCCTGCCTGGCAGCCTGGCATAGCGATAGAGGAACCTCAGCGAGAGTGTGCGTTCGCCTCCTCTTTTTCTGAAAGACTGCAGGGTACCTGCATACGTTGAGGGTCTCTTCCGCTCAACCACTGTGCCGTCTGGACTCTGGGTTTTTACTGCCAAGCAGAGGGGACCAGGACACACTTTCAGACTCTGTCTACTCATCTATATGTCTCTTGTATTTTTTTTTTTTTTCACTGTCTCTGATAAGCTGCCAATCAGGCACAGAGAGCTTATGTGACTCATCTGTTGGCTGCATGGCTCTGACATTGGTGGAATCTGTTAGAACTCCACAGCTAAGCAAACAAATCAGCGGCAGTCATGCGTTGCAGTTAACGACCAAACATGGGAAATATATATTTTCTCTGTGAAGAAAGAGGATTTTACATGGCTTATTGTTTTTTTAATGCCTTTCATTGCTTAGTCAGTACAGCAGGACAAACTCTCTTCCTTGCCTCCATCATGCTGGACTCTGACCCAGACCTGTAGGAGGCAGCAGCTGGATGATGTGACCTCTGAAATTTCTCCCACTCTCGGTCTTCGAGAGAATACAGGCCAGAGGCATCCTGGGATCTATGTGGCTTCTCTTGTACTGATTACAGTATGCGCGTGAGTGTGTGCACATTCTTGTGTTAGTCTGCTATCAGCTGCCAGCACACTTCAGTCAAATTCTGCTCCAGATATTAAGTCAAGTATATTTTTGGTTTGCCATGATTAGTGGGTGAAATGACTGAAGTTTTGTGTTTATTTGCAGCATTAAATAGATTAGATGTTGCTTCCAGGATTATCATTGCACATAAGACCTTTTCCAAAAAAAATTAAAAAAAGAATTGAAAAACATTCACTCAGTTGATATTGCAGTGAGCATGTGAGTATACACGGTTTCCTTTCAACCAGTGAGACAGTCTCAAATAAAGGGTTGTGGGTTCTGGTTCTTATCCACACTGCTCTGTACTCAAATTGACTGAATTAGTATTGGATTTATGGCCTCACCTATTCATTTTCAAGTATCTCCAAAGTAACTTTGTTCAAGAGAAAGACCACAGCTCAAAGACCACAATACAGTTTGGGGTTTTTTAGTTTGTTTATTTTTTCCCAACAGGTACATTTCACCACTAAACATAGCAAACACGTCAGTCATGGCAGAGAGAACCATTTATTTTTATTAATCTCCTATAAAATAATTAAGTCCTGTCTTAGTTTTTTTTATACATACAGGGATTTTGTTAACATGTTCATGATAAAGCCATTTGTTTGTATTGGGTTTGCACCCTTTTTGAACTAAAGAGAGTTTTATGGCTGTTGGATCAATTTATTTTCATTCCAGTCAGTAGATCATGAATCTTTTTAACATTTGGATATGCTTCTCCCCCCCACTGCATGCTGCGCTGCCTGCCATTGAACTGATGAGAGTGATATTAAGAGAGTTTTAGTCTGAAGAAACAGGAAGGGGGCCACCACTGCTGTAGTTCACATTAGACCAACTTCCAACTTTACATTCTTCAAAATGTCTTTTTGCAAGGAGGTTACTCTCAAATTTGTCCACTGAACAACAGTATGCAGTGTTTGTAATGCACATTACAACTGGTACTGGCTGGTGAGAACTATTTCTCACACTCTTCTTCCCCCCACTTCTTCCCTCGACCACGATTCCATCCAGTGCAGTTGTCATTGCTTTACCCCTCCTCCAGGTGCCAGTAGCAGCAGCGTGCAGATGCACTATTTACTTACAGCTCTTTTTCCCACTTGCTTACAGTCTCTTCCTCTTTAATATCAAAGTACTGTCACCTGTTTTTGTTGTGGAAGAAGCCCAGGCCAACATGACCACTAGGTGGATTTTGAGAGCTGTGTTCTGTATTCTGTATTTTTACTGAACTGAAAGTACTGTAAATATCTTTAAAATGTGACAGATTCAATAAAGATGTTACATAAAGTGGAGGGAATAACATTTAGCTGTATTTTTCCCTCTCTTTGTCTTTCTTTGGGTTTTTTTTTTTTCTGTACTTCTGCTTATTAATGCAATTATTTAGTCAGCCAATCACACAGCAGCAGCAGCAGGCATGTATAGAAATCCTACAGCAAATCAAAATTTACAGCTGAAGTAAGCTGAAATACCTCTCAGAACTTTAAGTTGGTTGGAATTTTATTTCTGAGTAAACTTGATACTGTCATATGTAAAAGTCCCAGCAGATCAGCAGTTTCTGAAGTAGTGAAGTCAGCCATGCCATAGTTAAAGTGAGTGTGATGCTCTTGATGTGCATTTGCATAATTTATTGTATTGCCCTGCTGCCACATGACTGACTGATCAAATAACTGTGTTATTGAGGAGAAGGGGGTACCGGTGTTTCGTTCCAAATTGGCCAGTGTGTTTTTATATACGTTTTTATATACAGTTGTGTGCAAAAGTTTTAGGCAGTTGTGAAAAAATGCTGTAGAGTGAGAATGCTTTTTATCCATTAACAAAATGGAAAGTACATGAACAGATGATTCCAAATCGATATTGTGTGTGATTTCCCCTGACTTTTAATTCTTACTTTTGCACACTTTGTATACATGCACATAGACAGGGATTTTGTAGGATCAGAGTCAGTGTGTATGATTAACCAGTTATACACAAAGCATCTGCTAATGATCAAATTCACACGGAGGTTAAAACACAGTCATTAACTGAAACAGAAACAGCTGTGCAGGAGCTTAAAACTGGTTGAGGAACATCCATTTACTGTCCGGAGAAGTCTTGCTGGAAGTGAACTTCATGGAAGAATTGAACTAATGAGTCAAGGTCAGAAAATATTTGGCTTTAGTTGTTTGTGGAAGGACTGGAGACTGGTTAAAAAATGTGTCTCCAGGCAACAGTGAAGCATGGTGGAGGTTTCCTGCAAGTGAAGTTGGAGATTTGGTCAGAATTAATGGTGTCCTTATTGTTACACATGGCAGATAATTATCCATCAGGGAGGCATCTGGTTGCCAGAAAATGTATTCAGCAGCAGGACAACCTCAAACACAATCGATATCATTAAGAATTATCTTTATCGTAGAGAGAAACAAGGAGTCCTGGAAGTAATCATTTTGGCCCCTACATAGCCCTGATTTTAAGGTCATCGAGTCCGCCTTGGATTACGTGAAGAGACCAAAGGATTTGAGGCAGTTAGTTCTACAAGATGTTTGGAACAACCTACCTGCCAAGTTTCTTCAAGAACTGTGTGAAGAATTTATGCTGTCTTACAGGCAAAGGGTGTTTTTTTTTTTTTTTCCAGTCTGTTTATTTACTTTCCATGTTGTTAATTGATTTTTAAAGCATTCTTACTTTACACTTTGCACAGTCCCTTATATATATATATATATATATATATATATATATATATATATATATATATATATATATATATATATATATAGTTATAGAAAGTTTAAGATGGAAGAGTACATCAATAAAGCAGCCTCTCTGTAATACCATCAGATCTTTTACAAATTGTTTGTCATAGGATCCCTTTAGGCAATTTGAGTTTTGTTTTTGTCTTTGATTGATAATCAGTTTAAACTCTTAATACCTCTCTGTCTGTAACAATGTTTGCTTTAATCCGAGAGATTATATTGTGGAATGGTGACTTGACTGCATTAGAACAGATGTGCACACCTTTTAACACTGCTAAACTGACTAAAACAAGATGGATACTTCTTCAGCTTGTCTGATACTATCGATTCAGAAAATCTTTCTGTTGATGTAACAGGTAAGTTAATACATCGCTGCACACAGATGAATATTTTAAAAAGAAAAAAAGTGTATTCAAAAAACAGTGTTCTGTCTGGCAGCTTCATGAAATACATGTTTTCTTAATGACTAATATCTGCAAATATTTGCCAGATCCCTAAGCAAGTTTCTTACTATATTTGCCTCCAAACATTCATACTGTTGACTTACCGGCCTAATGTATGCCAGGTGTGTGTGTGTACACTGTAATAGATAGGCCGTATCTACTACACCTGGTATGTCTTGAAACTCTCAGATTTTGGTGAAAACGTTAGTGGACAGCTGAGAACGGGTTATTTGAGGTAATGATGTCAACACGCATCTAAATGAACATGAAGAGGAGAACAGAAACCGAAAAGACAGATAAGGAGGATAGTTGGCACAGGGCAAATGTACACAACAAAAAACACCAGTGCTGGTGTCACTGTGAACCAGGTGGGTCAATAGTGCACTCTGCTGATGACAACACCGATCTCACTAATTCTGTTTTCTCACCTGCCTCCTAAGCTCTTCATTTCCCTAAGCCGTCTTCTCTTCACCATGAGAGATGGGTCTTTTGCCTGCATTTAAATGCTGGGTCTTTGGAGTGTTGGTGCTGTTTTTTTGTTTTGTTTGTTTTTACCCCCAAATATGTTCTTAGTTGTTTAGTCAGGAATTCAATGCTGCATTAATTCAGGTCTTAATTTCCTCTTAATTAAAAGTAGCAAATGTTAAATAGGAATCATTTTACGTTGTTGTTGTTGTTGTTGTTTTATTACCGTATTTTCCGGACTGTAAACCGCTACTTATTTTCCCACACTTTGAACCCCGCGGCTTAAACAATGAAGCGGCTAATATGTGGATTTTTCCTGGGTTTTTCCCGGTTTCACAAACTTTATGCCACCAAAAAACTAAACCCCGTAACATTAGACCAATGAAATTGCATAACGGGTTCAGGTGAACCAATGAAATTCTTTATATTAAATCAGATGCGCTCCCACTGAATCGGGCCGCACCACATCATAAATATGGATGATGTTCCTCTGACGTTTGACCTGCCGCTCACTCGGACTGTATACAGGAAATGCGAATCATTCATCACGCTGAAAACAACCGGGCATAAAAAAACACACTTCACCTGTGTTCTGAGCTGCACGACATCGGGAGAAAAGCTTCACCGATGGTGATTTTTAAACGCACGACGATGCCAAAAGAAAAACTAGAGAGAGTGATAGTTGTGAAAGGAAGGAGGAAGACAGTGACCAATGACTTTTTTGGTAGGCTACTGTTTAGATACAAGCCGTGTTACAGACACTGTCTTTTGTTAAAGCCTGTGTAAAGTTCATTAGTGCGGCTTATAGACAGGTGCGGCTTATGTTCAAAATACTAATGTTTGTAAAATTCAGTGGGGTGCGGCTTATATTTGGGTGCGTTTAATAGTCCGGAAATTACGGTAATAGTGATCTTTCCATAGTCTGCAGATTTATTGGTGTGTTTAGTGTTAGTCATCCTGATGTTTTATTTGAGTGTGTGCACCTTAAAATGCCAGCGAGCCTGTTCCAAGATGAGGGTATTAAAACCAATCAAAGGATGAGGAGGATGAAACCATGCCAGTTCCAATCCTTTAAGGAAGATCTGGTCTTCTCTAGACATGTAATTGGTAATTCAGTTTGGTTCCCAGCAGCATCACTCTCTCTCTCTTATTAGTCACTTTGCGTGTGATAACCTCAGCATCTGCATCTGTTATACAGAGGAAAGGGGAAACACGAACTTTGTGGTTCATGTCTTGAATTTGAAGATGTTTCCTTGAGCATAATTCCTTCTAACAGTTCCCAACTTGTCAATTTTGTTGGCTGTGCTATTTTAGAAGCCAGTGAACGTGGCTTTCTTGTACTCACAGGAACTCTAATAGCAGAACATGTTCCCCCTGTGCAGTGTTTCTGTAGTCAGGGAAGAGTTATGACACTGATAAGAAGTACAGTCATGATGTCTTTGCTGAGGTCATGGGGAGAAGGTTATGAATATGTCACAATGAGTCATAGGGTGGAAAGAGTTGGGGGGGAGGGGGCGACATTTTGCGTGGACATCTGCAAATGTAGTGGAGTGTTTAATGTGTTAATGGCCTGTGTGTGTGTGTGTGTGTGTGTGTGTACGTGCATATGCCTTCTCTAGCATGTGTTTAATGTGTTAATGGTTGCTGCCTGGCCATCCATGGCATTTCCAGTGACTCATTTCCACTCTGTGACAAGCCCCGCTGCAGCAGGTGGTACGGCGCCTCCTGAGAATTGACATTTCCACCTTTGTACAAAACATCTCTTCTTTCTTTTTTTTTTTGCGTTTTTCTTTCCTTCACTCCCTTTAGTGTTTTTTTGTTGTTGTTGTGCTTTGTACATCTGTGAATCATATGCCTAGCTCTGACCATTCTTTGAGTCCAGATGATTTTGTCCTAATCATGGGATCTGAGAGTGAGCATTGATGCTTGAGGCATGAATACAGATGACCGCTGATTTGCTCAGTATGCCAATAATGATTAACCGATTGTCCATGTCTTATTTTTCCTCTTTTCTAGGAAAAAAAGGGAAAATGACATCATAGGAATTTTACGACTGAACTATTTTCACCACACTGCAATATTTAAAACACATTTCACTTCAAGTTAAAATGCATTATATATGTTTTTACACTTTTAAATAGGTTATTTTAGGTGTGTTGTTTTGCATTTCTTGCTATTTGACAAAATATATCTTTTTCTCCTTATAAATGCCCACAAGGTCTCTCACAAAGTATACCAAATATTTCTGCAGTTAATTCAGCTTTTGCAGCAAGACGTCAGAAATGAATCAGAGCAAGGCATGTTGTTCTAGCAAAATAACAGCATAGCAGAAACTGTTTTGTTTCTCTCATACCACAACATTGATTCTCCATTAAAAAAAAAAAATCATTTTCGCACCATGAAGTTAATAAAAAGGGTATTGAGGGTGATCATAAATCTCCTTACACTTAATTGTTAAACAAAATGCTTTTTTGTTGATTGTCAACATCTAACATGCACATCCATTTGAATGACTTGTTCAAAATGTTGTTTTTTTGTTTGTTTTAAAAAAAAAAAAACGTTAACAACCTTTCAGCCAGATTTGAGAATTCAGCAGTGGAATGCTGTGGAATGAAAAGACATTATATTCAGTCCAGTCTCATGGCATTTCGTGATATAGATTGATTCGTGTTCATAGACACACTTTTTTTTCCACTAAAGATGACTCTCTATAATGTATTTCAATAGGAAGTATTTTTGGTGCCTCTGGATATTACAGACGATGTAATGTTGTTTTTTCTGGTTTGTTAATCTTTAAGCACCATTACTTAACATTTAAGCTGGAGATCCTTCGTCCTTGTTTTTATTGCTTTATATTCGGTAAACTACTCGATATTATAAACTGCATTCTAGTCAAAATACACAAAATATATATGTTAATTATATCATTAATAATTAGACACTAATGATTGATAATGATTATTGTTAATTAAGGAGATTGTGTTAATTAGAGAGAGAGACACATTTGTTACAGTATAACCTTTACCGCATATTTTCTGCCTTATTATCTAATGTCAAAAAAGCTGAAAAAAAATAGGATTACCTTTGGCATGTCTGTCAGCATTGCCCATGATGGAGACGGAGAAAGCTGGAGGCAGTTGTGCTGAATGACATGAAAAAGAGAGGGAAATTTGTGTCCATGAACACGAATCCATAGATTTAAAATTTGTGACTACAGTGCATCACAACATGACGTGAGACTGTGTTGTTAAATTATACTTATTTTCATTGCATTTAAATCTCATCTCCATTCCAGGGCTCCTTAATGCATTTCCCAGTGGGCCAAAAGGTTGATCTGTCAGCATTACATTAGCCCCTGCTGTTAAGCTGTTTGTG